>NW_024063079.1:0-600000 GCF_006381635.1 Hibiscus syriacus
GAGGTAGATACTTTATACTTCATGTGATCAAACGGTCCAACGCCAAGCATACGAGAGGACCACAATCCCCTCTGGGTCATTTCGTTTGTTGTGGTGCGGTCTCGTCTCTGCTAACTGTAATATTGAGCTTCTTTGGCTTCTTGTTTCCAGAACGAGTCCAAATTTTATCGCATCCAAGAATTTAGCCAAATAAGAGCTCATCCCTTAATAATATCTCTTAAATCAGCCAATGATATGTTTATCATGCTGTCATATACTATTGCCTTAAGGATGGGATCTGAAGCTCGACGAGCCAATGGTTACGTTCCAAAACAGGGATAAACACCTGCAATCATAAGTAATAATTCATTCATTTGCGCACTTATTTATGAATACCTTTAAACTCAATCTAAAATAAACACTAACCTTATCGACCTCCCACCATGCAGGATAAAGTTTAGCTTGTCCATTGCCCAACGCAAATGATTCATCTCGTTGATTCTTCAAGTGAACTGCGTTAAAAGACGTCGGCATAATTGTATATCGTGTATTTCTTTTATTTCCTTAAGTTTCCTAATTATTAGAAGACGTGACACCCACGCATCGATATGCTGTTTTACAAAAAAACATATATTAGTAACTTACATAAATTTACAAAAAATAATCAAATTAAAATAAGAAAAATATAAGACTTACCCCTCCATCGAAATAGCCATTGTCTTCGACCCCTAATAATACGCCCACCAAGACCGATCAAGCAACAAATAGATATCATCATTGAGCTTGCATATGTCAGTGAAACACCCCTGGCTTCGCTCATGTAGATAAAAATCAACTGCGGTCTTAGCCCAAAGGGTGTTATCCAGAATTGTGTCCGGTAGTTGTTTCCTCTCCTCTTCAGATACCGGTATGGTACTGGCCGGTAACTCATACGAGAGCCAACTTGAATCCATCATGTCCGGCACGTCAGAGGGTTTCTCAAGAATCCTACATATGACGCCATGTGAATCGGGCTCTTGAATGGTGGGAGGGATCTCTTCAACGATGACAGTGGCCTCTTGAACGGTGGGAGGGGACTCTCGAGGAATGATAGGGGCCTCTTCAACGATAGGAGTGGACTCTTGAGGGATGACAGGCGAGTCGGGCTTCTTCTTGGTGTCTTCGCACTATTGGGGTATACGTAGACTTAATAGCACGTGCACGCCGTCTGATACGTGAACTCTGTCGTGCAAGAAAAACCCGACGTAAAGCATCCACCTTATCGGTCCGCTAAATAATTAAATACAATATCAGTAAATAAACAGACATGATATTTAAACAGTGAAAACAAAGATAAATATATTTCAAACTTTCAACCAAAAGAAAACAAAGACAAATACTAACTTCACAGTGTTAAAGTAAAAAGTTTAGCAGTTTTGGCAGCAACCGAATAAATTTACTAAGCAATCTAAGTGAAATGGTTAATTTAAGGGAATTACGAGTAAATTTATCATCAAGTTAAATATGGAAAATCTTAAACTTACCTCGTTGCGTAGAGTATGAACCTCATTCTGCAACGATACTACCATCTCACGTAGAGCGGCAACCTCACCACGTAAAGTAGACACCTCCACACGCCATGCACCATCGTTATCGAGTAGAGTACCGATCTCCTCACGCAAGGCATTGACTTCATCACGTAACTCCCTTGACTCATCCCGTGGAGGTGGAGAATAGGGAGATAGAAGTCGTGGCATCTTTGCCGGTCGCCTATCATGAGGTGATGGTGAGAAGAGGCTCGATGATGTGACGGGATAGGTGATGGCTCTCGTTGTAGAGGTGTATAGTCGGGTCGATCAGGCTCTAGGTGAGGTGATGGCTCTCGAAGTGGAGGAAGTGGAGGCTGCTCATCATTCGTGCCATCAAGAAAACGCTGACTAGCTTGCCACCAATCAGTGGCAAGCTCAGCCTCCGTGGGTGTCAGTCTCATTAATGGAATGTTGGCCTCCTAAAAATATAAAAACTCAAACAAAGTTAAACGTCTACTATTAATAACTTGTTTATATATGATAGTATTTGTGTTAACTTACATTATTTATTGTCGCATATGGTATTAAGTCTTCCCAATCCAACAGACGTTTCCTCTTCAGGAAATAGCCCTGGGAATATCATTTGAAGTTTTTATTGCATGTCTTCATGGCGGGAAAGGCCTCGAATATCCAAATCTACAAACAATATAATAACAAACATTAGTAATTGTTAAATAATTAATTATAATTTTGAAAACATTATATAGAAATTCTTACCTTAAAGGCCCAAACAAAGCCTGACAAAGTGTATTTCGACCCATCGCCCCGCAAACTTTTGCGGTCATCAAAGGCAGACGACAACTTAGTCCATGTAGCTTTCCATATATACGAACCCCACGGAAACAGATTCCATGCATTTAGGTCCTCTACCAATATATAGCTCCTGAGGAATAGGTTGTCTGGCCTCTCTGCCTAAAAAGCTGGCATACAAAAGTAGTAGAAGGCATACTCAGACAACATCGACGTCATTCATTCGAGTAAAACCATCTTTCTTATTAAACAATTTCTTCATGTCGTCGACGTGTAAGTTCGGCTTCTCTATTGACTCATCAGGAAAAACCCTGGATAACCATGATGGGCGGGTGATATGACGAGTGTACCGGCCTACATCATCGTGTCCGAATCGTAGACCAGTGATTAAGCAGAACTCCTTCCGCCCAAAACAAGTATACGCCGGTGGAAAATGAAACCATATCTCTTCCTCACCACGTTGTATACTGTCAGATCGCTAGTCATGGTCTGAAGCCACAATGGGTCAAACTAGCATCTCCACCCGGATGTTGTACTCTCAGCCATGGCCCGAAGCAGGTTTCTTCAAACAATTTTCTTTGTGCAGGTGAAAGCTTCGAAGCAATTGTAGTGGCTAGGCTAACTTTATTCCTTAATGTCAATGAAGCCGAAAAAAATTTATACAAAAAAACAATAAACATACCAAGTTAGATATACCAAAAACTACACTGTCAAGATATACCAAAAACAATAAACATAAATAGTAGTTTATTCTTGAAACTAAAATTTGCAACACTGTTTTGTCTTTTGGTTGAAATAAAAATCGCAACGAGATAATGAGAATCGCAACGCGGAAATGACTATCGCGACGAGAGAATCGCAACACGAAATGAAAATCGCAACGCGGAATAAAAATCGCAACGCGAAATCGCAACGCGAAATGAAAATCGCAATGCGATTTTTGTTTCGCGTTGCGTTTTTATTTCGCGTTGCGATTCTCTCATTGCGATAGTTATTTCCGCGTTGCGATTTTCATTCTCGAAACTATTCTTCTTCTGCATTACTTCAACCAAAAGATAAAACAAAGACAAATACTAACTTCACAGGCTAAACAGTTTAGCAGTATTGGCAGCAATCGAATGAATTTAATAAGAAATCTAAGTGAAATGGTTAATCTATTATTGAAATTACCAGTAAACTTATCATCAATCTCAATATGAAAAACCTAAATAATGCAAAATTTTCAAAAAAAAAAAAAAAAAAACTAACCCTCGGAGGTTGATTTTCCATTTCTGAATGATTGTGAGGGATTTTTGACTGTGAATGGTTGTGAGGGATTTCGCCGGCGATGGGGACGGAAATCTTCGGAGATGGGGACGATTTCACCGTAGAGAGTGAGAGATGGAGATGGGACTGAGTGTTGTGATTTTGGGTTTGAGGTTATGAGTTGCGATTACTGTGGACGGTTCAGTTTCCGATTTATTAAGAAAAAATTCGTATTTGGAATTTGAAAAAAAATACGCGTTAATACGAATGGCGCTATGTAAATCGCGTTGCGAAAGTCAGAATCGCGTTGCGAAAGTCAGTATCTCGTTGCGATTTTGTATTATCGCATTGCGATAGTAAGTATCGCATTGCGATAGTCAGTATCGCATTGCGATTTTTCCAATTCGCGTTGCGATTTACTTATTCGCATTGCGAATTGGGAAAATCGCAACGACACTGTAGACCATCGCAACGCGATTTCCAACTATCGCAACGCGAAATGCAACACGAATTTGCGATAATGGAGATCGCGTTGCGAATTAGCGATCACATTGCGATTTTGTTGGTCATTTTGGCAAATCCGGAAAAAGTTGGTTAAAATCGTATATTATAAGGCATTTTTGGTCACTGAGGCGATTTTCTCTAAAAGATATTGGACTATGGATTATCTTCCTATAGCATTTACCAACATCGTGATATATATTGATTAAATTATTGATTTATCGTAGAACTCAATTAGACCTGAGATTAATCGTGTTACTAGTTAACTCAATTAAATACTAATATTTAAATTGTTAATCTCAAAATTACACTTTTCTCGTTTTTTAAGAAAAAAAATCTAAGAAATTAGTGGAGTTTGTTGATACTGCAAAGAAGTTACATCTAACATTGGTTGGATATAGACTTTTTTAAATACCAAAACGAAGTCTTTAAAACCTAATATCATTAAGCAATTGATGATAAACCTTTTATGTATATATTAAAGAAAAATAAACATTAAATATTAAAAATTATCACAATACTATTTTTGTTAATGAGATTATTTTTCTGCTTAAATATATTGGGTTTCGAATGATTGTATATGTGGAGTGTACATATGTTATTAATAATTAAGAAAAAAATTAAATAAATGTTATCTTATACTTACACAAACAATAATCCTAATAACAAAATAAACTAAAATAATTTAATAATCAAATTAGGAAAATGTTTATACTTGAGTAATCAATGGGTAACACACTTGCACTTATCAATATCTGTCGCTCTAAACGAATTTAGGGCCGTTGATATTGTTTACTAAAAACATGCGATAAATCCCAGGCAACCGGCACACTGGCTTTCCTCGCAGTGTTAAATCCATAATCTCCCTACACAGGTAATAAAGAAGAACATTTTTTTTATTAAAAATGTAAATCTCAACTTGCTTTGGGTTCACAAATCCAAGTCGCTAACCGATTAAAAGACCCAATTTTTAACTCATCTATTTTCCATCTCTTTATTTCACGGGCTTCATTCTCTATCAGAGAAGCAATAGCCGAAAGCTATGGGTTCGGTTTCACTGAAAATTGGTGATGGAACAGCAAGATTCAAGAGAGCAACACTCTGTTCTTCAGCTGTCAACATTCTCATGCTTTTCTCCGTCATCACCACCAATCTCTTCGCTTTATACGCCTTCAATTACTCCCCAAACCATCACTTGAACAACCCATTTCACCACCCTCACAAAACATCTCCTTGATCTCTCAACAGGTCTCTCTCATCATAAAAGAGATCGATTCTTCCCAGAGGAAGCTCGCTCAGATGGAAAAAGAGCTCCTCGGTTACGACACTCTCGATCTTTCAAGAACCAATCTTGCTGCCGAGCTTAAGCTGTTCTTGCAACACCATCAGCTCCCTTGGGGAAGGATTCGAGAACCGGGATCACCGAAATGGTGGCTTCAGTGGGACATTCTTGCGAGAAATCCGCTGATTTATTGTCCCAGTACATGAGTTACAAGGTTTCCGGTCCTTGTCCCGATGACTGGAGCCTTGCTCAGAAGCTAATCTTGAAAGGATGTGAGCCTTTGCCGAGAAGAAGATGCGTTGCCAAGACTGTTCCTAAACCAGGTCTCTCTTCTTTACCTGCTTCTCTCTGGAAACCTGTTAATGACAAGATTGTTGCTTGGAGTGGCCTAGGTTGCAAGAATTTTAACTGTTCGAATAGTAAGAACTGTGTTGGTTGCTTTGATTTGGTTAAGGGATATGAGACTGAAAGATATGTTAAGGCTAGAAGCAAGATTGATTTTCTCATGGATGATGTTTTAGCTATGGAGAATGGTGGGATTAGAATCGGATTCGACATCGGAGGCGGGTCTGGGACTTTTGCTGCTAGAATGGCCGAGAGGAATGTCACTGTCATCACTAACACCTTGAATCTCGATGCACCTTATAGCGAATTCATTGCTGCTAGGGGTCTTTTCCCTTTGTTTTTGAGCTTGGACCATAGGTTCCCTTTCTATGATAATGTGTTTGATTTGGTTCACGCCACGAGTAGATTAGATGTTGGAGGTAGGCGGAGAAACTGGAGTTCTTGATGTTCGATGTAGATCGCATTCTAAGGGCCGGCGGCTTGTTTTGGTTAGATAACTTTTATTGTTCTTATGATGAAAAGAAGAGAGCTTTAACTCGTTTGATAGAAAGATTCGGGTATAAGAAGCTCAAATGGGTTGTAGGAGAGAAAACAGATGCAGCAGGGTCCGGAAAACCTGAAATTTACCTATCTGCTGTTTTACAAAAGCCGGTGAGAATCTGATGATCAAAGATTTATCAGGAAACTGAAGGATGTTAGAAAAATATTGTTCAAATTTCTACCTTTATCCACACACAATTTGTGCAAATTTCTAAGGTGGAATAAATGCTGCAAAATGGTGAAGGGTGACCTATATCTTGTGTAATCTAACACCCTTTTTTTACCCCTTGAATCTCTCAGCATTTTACCTCATGTGGTTATTTGAAGCAAAGAACTGTTACATGCAATTATTGAAATTGCATATTTCATTGTGAACCTCAATGTGACGTTTTGCTTGAATTCCATGATTTCAGTTGATGTCTTTGAAGCATGTATAGTCCAACCTTAAACTATGTTGTTCTTGTTATACTAATCTTTATGGATGTAATGGATCTTGGAAATATGTATATATATATATCTCAGTACTCATCGGCATAGATCATGTTCTGACTAGTACAACTATTTAGCTGCAAGTTCATTTCCTGCTGAAAAATGTAAATTTAAAATCCGTACATTACATTTCCAACTCTACTATAGACATACTGGTAACAATGGAGCTTTGTTGGTCAAATCCCAATCCGGAATTATACTCAGCTAGGTGGAACCTTCAGAATTGCCGTGCAACCATCCAAATCGGAGCCATTGATGCCTTACACTGTTGCAGCATTGTTGAGCAACTTCATCCCCTCTTCACTCATCTGTTGTACTTCAGTTGGGGATAGAATTCGGATGCAGCGAACACATCCGACGAATTCCCTGCTTATACATATAATAAAGTCATCAGAAAGTGGATGTTAATGTCACAGTCTGAGAGTACGAGCGAGCAATATAAAAAGTTTGGCGATAAACTTACTCCCAAGGATCATCCCCGACAAGTAGAACATCGTTCTCATAATCCACATATACCAATTTCCATCCTGAACCTTTGGGATCATCCAGCAGACCCTTAAGTCCAAACATGCATTCAATTGCAGAGATCAGTTCATCATAGTTCTTAAAACTCGTGACATCAATTGACCTTCCTACGGATCCCGCCTTCTGAACCTGTCAGCAATGGACAAGAGTTATAAACGAATTTACATACCACAAATTTACATAACCATAATCTAAAGATTATAATACCTTTGTGTATGTTCTAACGCGAGGAGCTGTTTGCTTCCAGGAACTGTTTTGCAGAAGGCCACTCTCGTCGAAATCAATGTTGCTACGAGACGTGCCACCATAACTGTCGGGCAAGTCCTGTCGACAGAAAGTTTGAGAATCTGCAAGACTAGTCGAGGTAATTTGAGAATGAACATCCTGGCAAGAACTCAAGTTCCCAACCAAACAATCTGAAGGGTTCTGAAAATCGGCATCCTTCAATGAGCAAAACTCATCTAGAATGGCATTGGACACAAAAGGATCGATCACAATACTGCCACCATTACTAACATCGACGTTAAGACAGCTACATATCCCACTTTGATTGTTGCTGTCATCAGACAAATCCCTCACCCCACTGTGAGGATCATGCTGAGTTAAGGAAGTCAATTGGTCAGCTTGAGATAAAAGCTTGCAATTATTCAGCTTCTGATCCCACATGTCCTGACCTACTGTAGTTAACAGAGCATCGGTTTCCACAGGAAAGACAGCTGCAGAGTCTTGTAAACCAGCCATCGGTAGCGGGACAGGTGATTTATATACCCCAGCAAAAGGTTGGCAATAAGAAAGGTTTGATGTCCACTCATCGGTGTCTGAAAAAGGAAGAAAGCTGTTTAAGGTACTAAGATCATCTTGGGATACAAGCATTTGATGAGCTTGGAGGATCGATGAATCCAACGGTGACTTAACCGGCCATGGGTTATTTTGCATTTGGAGCGGAACCTGATTCTGGCTTGGGAAAGAAAGATGGTTTGACATAATAGGACTTGTAGCATTTGCCACCAATTTTTCCAAGTTGCATTCAGATGCCGGAGTCAACAGCTCGGCTGAATGCTTTGATTCCGACTTTATCTTTTCATTACTGCTTCCAGTCCCGGCTTGTGTTAGGCTTTCAAACTGGTTTGCTGGATGTGGATTCTCATTAGTATTCATTTTGGACATATTCGAGTTGATGGGATCTGATTGGTCAGGGACCACGTTGGGAAGATTTTGGTTTTTAATCGCCATGTTTTCCGATTGGATAAGCTGGGGGTTTTGGTTGCATCTAGACTGCAAGTTCTTTATTTCTTCTGATGGAGATGGCTTAAGATCAGTAGTGAATTTTTGTAAAGTAGATGCAAAAATTCCAGGATGGTTAACAAGCTGAGGCTTCAGCATCATCTTCATCAATTGTTCGGAACATAAATTTGAGATCGAATAGGGAATATTCCCATTTCCATTTTCAGGAAACTGGAGTAGGGGCCTTTTCATCAAGCTTCCCCATTCGGATTCCGCTCCTGTGAGCATAAAAAAAAAAAGAAACAAACACAAAGATAAGCATCTAAAAATGTTGTCCACCACTCAATATTACAAACAGAAGCTTACCAGAAAATCCAGGATATAATGGTCGCTTGAGACCTGATGTTAATGAAGGAAAAATAAAGAGGCTTTCTGGAGTTTCGATTTCCCATGCGCTCACCCTATTCTGCTTATCGTTACATCCAGGGTCATCCCATTCAACCTGTTTCGAGAAAGAATAAGAGAAGTTCCATTTTTAAACCGAACAGCAAGTAAAGCTCTACTGCTTAAACCGTATTCAGGTCAATGAAAATAAA
Organism: Hibiscus syriacus; assembly: GCF_006381635.1. Classification (NCBI taxonomy): domain Eukaryota; kingdom Viridiplantae; phylum Streptophyta; class Magnoliopsida; order Malvales; family Malvaceae; genus Hibiscus; species Hibiscus syriacus. Next base: position 9,045 of record NW_024063079.1, read on the forward strand.
CCTGAAGGTTTCGCCACTTCGAGCCAGGCCATCTCAGAGGATCCAAGTCACTAATACCAACTATTGTACCCATGTATCTGCAGAAATTTGAGAAACATATTGGATAATAATCCTACACTTGAAAAACACATTACACCAGAGATATTTTTGCATGTAGAACAATCTTTACAGCAATTATATCATATGATCATTATGAACAAAATGTCTTTAACGCCATAAGGTTGTAAACGACAAGGTGAGAGGATGAAAAACTATTTAGTGACTTGCCTACGTTTCCCGGACTCTTCTGTTTCAAACATCATTCCAAACCTCATACCAGCTGATACTTGAGATCCATATACAGATTTACGGTATTTAGCCAAAGGGATGACGAATTCCGAAGGGCAAGCTCTACAAAGACATCAAGAAATAGATAATGTAACTGCAAGAGGGGACAAAGAAGATGAAGAAGTAGAATATGAATGTTACACACCTTGGATTGTAGAATATTTTGAATTGGCTTCTATTGGCGGCAGCATGAGCGGCAGCAGCAAGGACACCAATGTGCATACTATCAGCAGATAGAACTGATGATGGCAATGTTGTTGTTGACGATCCGCACGCCTTACACCCACCAATAACTGTGACTTCTCATCCCTGCAATAAACAAGATATAATCATGAATTTAGCAGGTAAAATATCTTGCAACAAACATATGCTAGTATGTGACAATGGCATACCTGATAAAGAGAACAGAATCGCCTGCCCTAAGCCTTTTCGACCCAACAAACAAGCTCCACCCAGTTGTAAGAAGATGTCGTTTCGGCTTCCCTGTACAAAGAACATCATATTTTACACTCAAAATACACCGTCAAAACTGCATCTCTTACAGATATACACATTTTCCAAGGTTCTAGTTATTGAATAAGATTACTTGCTGTAAGCAATCAATAGAACACTCACCACGGTATATATGGCGAAACGTCCAGGTATTATCATGCAAATCTCTCACAACAAGCTCTTGAATTGGGGGTTGCATGGTGTAATCCTGAAAAACAGATAAAAACAGTCATGCAAATTCACATAACGTCCCTTATCATGCATGCCAACAACATTTAGATCAGCCTATGAGAACCTTACCAATGGAGGAAAGAGTTTCTCAGCTGCTCTACGTGGCACTGAAAAACCACCATGCGTACTCGTATCACTTGCAGTCAAGGTTTTGCAGAAAAATTCATTTGGATGCTTGGTCAGATTCAACCCGAAGTCCGGTATATGGAACACATCTTTTTCCTAATCAAAGTCAAATCTTATAAGTGAGAACAGTCACATCTAAATATATGGTAAATTCATAGAGTTGGAGAGGTGTAATCCAACTAGATAATCTTACAGAGTTCACTGGCTGAAGACTCATTTGAGCATATATTTCATCGGTATCTCTATCGGCCTGTCAAAGATTACAAAAACGAAAAACATCAGTGTTTATTTAGAAAAAGGATACACATAACAGGGGCATGCTTAAAAAAGTCTAGATCATATATAAATGACATACATGTAATGTGACATTATGAACTTGGCACATTAACTGAGAAGGAAGGTTTGGATAGTTGGGAATTTGAGAGGTCGCCATTCTTTTTGTGGACACTGCTACCTGCTCAAAAGAAGAAGAAAAACTCACCATTACTCCTTTGGTTCTTGACAAAATAACATAACAGAAAGCAAATCATGTTATCAAAGTTGAAAGCTTTAAGGTCACATTATGTTGATGCTAATGAATGTCACAAAAACAAGGAAATTGATGTAACAGAAACAAGACAACCGATGATCAAATGTGAGGAATAAATGCAAACCTGTTCGCTATGTCCTTGAGGGAAGTAATACACCAAGCTTCCCACCTGAGGCAAGGAAACAAGTGGACCAGCACAGGCATGCCATAACTCAGAATTTATAGCCTTACAGCTCCCTGAGATGAGTCAGGAAAAACAAATCCATCACACATGCTTTCGACAGGGATTACCTTATTAACAGTTTTGAAAGACTTAAATGTGTCGCCATTAAAACCAGGTAATAAATGACTTTAACATCTTTCATTTGTAAGCTTCTATGTTGAAGGGAAGAAAGTCAATGGTTCTTCCATATTGGATTAAGACTAAAACAGATCATGTTTGAATTGACAAAAAACATAAAAAGAACAAATTCTGTGTAAAAACAAACCAGGTTGATCTTGCATTTCTTTCAACAGCTTCATTTCCTCAAGCAGGGTCCCTCCATTAACCAAAGCTCCTGGTTTGATCCTCTCTTCAACAACAGAACCCATCTTTGCTAAAAGAATTCTTCCTTTCTTTTGAACTCTTTTTTTACAAATACACACCAACCACCATAAGAACTCAAAACAAAGACCCCACCTTTACATCTTCACTAAAGAAAAAACAAAAGACCCTGAACTTCCGAAAAGAGAAGAAACAATTTCCCATCCCCATTGCTCCAAGCAAATCACGTATAGACTATTTTACAGAGGAACAAATTATCAAAAGTGTAAAAGGAGTATCATAAAGAAAAAGGTCACCAATTGGTCTAGAAAGGACAAAACTTTTAACCCCTCTCTCAGTCCCTCGCCACCCTCAACAACAACACAAATAACAAAAGCAGCAGCAGAATCAAAGTCCAAAATCAAGGAACAAAAACCTGAAAAGAAAAGGGAACAGCACTGGCGAGAAAAAAAAAGATCCTTTTTTATCTTATGTGGGGCTTTTTGATATGACCAAAAAGCAAACACCTCCCTTCCCCTTCAGTTAGCAGGCATCAAAGCATGCCGACCATAGCATTTGAGTAGTAGCTTCTCTCTCTATATAAAAAAAGATAAAGACCTTTCAATGAAAGCCCCACTATCCTCTCATCATTCACTTTGATTCCTTCCCACCTCTCATCGACTCCATCATCAAAAAAAAAAAGTAAACAAAGCCCAAAGCTAAAAAAACTTATCAATTTTCGATTTTTACCACTGTTTTTATAAAACCAGAACAAATAAAATGAATGAATGTGTAAGTTGCTTGAAACTAGGAAGAGTGTGCATGCTCTTATCCTGCGCGCACACTTTCTATATAGGTGTGATTCCGTTGCAGCTTTAAACTTCAAACCAATATATTATATATATATATATATAATATATTAAATAATAAAATAAATGTTGAAAAGCAGAGCAAAACTAACAGAACACGAAAACAGTACAGTGTAAGAGCGAGAAAACAAATAGTTTTCATTTTAAAAAAGATGAGGGAGAAGAGTTCGTGAGATAATGGACAAGACCTACGTAGCGTATTATAGCACGTGGACAATGAGGATTGGTTGTTCTTCATCCTCTCCAATTTCCGGCGTGTGTGAAAGTCCTTTTTACTATTTTAATTTTTACTTAATAATTAAAAAATATTAAATTTTTTATTTTGCGTATGATATTTGACCGATCGTCGTCACGCGTGCTTTACACGACAAAAGCAAATGAGAAAAATGGGGGCACTTGCGTCTGACACGTGTCTTCTTAATTTTCTGACTTCGCTGTCACGGCGCCGTTCCTTCTTTTCACATCGCACATACTATTACTCTATAGTTTTTTCAATTTGTCATTGCATATATGGTTTCCTATTATTATTCATATTTTCCTTTTATATAAGATTTTATGATAAAATTAGAGAAATAATGTTGTTGACAAAATTTAGAGAATTAAAAATTATGGTATATTATTTAAAGAACTACGATGAAGTGTATAGTAACTCTAAAGTCATTAGTAATTGTTAACAATTTTATTATATTTTTTTAATTTTAAGATTAAAATGTAAGAAAATAGAAGTATATAAATTAAAATGAAAAAACTTAAAATTATACTATAATTATATTATAAAAATTTGACGAGTTTAAATAAATTAAAATTTGAAAGTCCATTAAAATTATAAGGATCTAAAACAAAATTCTTCAAAAAATTCAAAATAAATTAGTGTATTTGACTTAGTATAATATAAAATGTAATGTATGTTCGTGTTTAACTTATTGTCGTCATTTTCAAGACAATGACAGCGGTTTACGATTTGTGTTCGATTGTATTTTTTTATACCACGAGATCAAATTGAAAGAAAAATAAATTATATGGATCAAAATGATTTTTTTTCATAACTTTTACAGTAAAATTACATGTATCAAATCCTTATAAATAATTATATATATACATATATTAAAAAAACTATTGATTACAAAATAACAAAATTATTTAGATTTAAAATTACTATAAAAAATAAATAAAATTAAATATCAAAATAATATTTTTATGATTAACGGGGTTGGTTTAAGTGGTAAGCATCTTGTTATCGCTTAAGTATATCTCGAGTTCGAGTCTTTATGTATACAAAAAAATATTCGTTGAGATACTCATCCACTAAATTTATATGTACGACCATGTGGTAAAAAAAGAAAATAGGACAAAAACATCGACATTGCACTTTCAACTTCTTATTAATGCGTAGATATCGAAAAGTTATATGGATTCAAAAATATTATTTCGATTGGCCACCTAAACACAAAGGGTATAGAGATTTTCAATCATACTTAAGTTTTTAGTAGGAGTGTAATTAGTACAATTACGCAAGTACTTACACTCGTTAACTTTATAATTAGTATTATTTTAAAATTATGTAATTGTGTGATTGTAATTTATATTATCAAACATAATATGAATAATTAAGAGTTAACCACGCTCCATCAATCATATATGTCTAAAATAATAATTATATTTCCATATAATTACACATTAATATCCAAACACACTAAAATATTTGGATCCAAATATTAATCAAATCTTTAATATGCAAAAGCATAAAAACAAATAAGACATTGGCAGATATCCATACATAAATATATAATTATAATCACCAAAACGATTCATAATTTTAAAAGATTATCATATGTAATAACTTATGCATTTAATAAATAAATATAATATCTATTATATATATATATATATATGAATTAATTATTGTTATTTGATCTATTTATCAACTAATCTAGATGGGGTACTATAGAAGTGAATGCGACCCTTCCAATCCAATTTGATCAATTCACAAATGTCAATATTCATACCCTTAACATTCCTTAAAGAATCTATTATTTTATATATTAATGGAATTATTATAAATAATATTTTGTAGCGTGTTCGCTGGATTTAAATGCTAAAAGTAGTAAATAAAGTTTTGTCCAAATTTATACAATAAAATTTAATATGGAATATAAGTGTGGGCTGCCAAATAATTCATTTGCTTCCTTATTTATATCCATGAATCTAACACATTTATGTGCCTCCAATCTATGTCTCGATACTAAATTTGTTTCTTCTTCTTGTGCAAATATTAAATTCACTCTTCATTATGCTTTTAATAAATATACAACATATGTTTTTTGTACATTCAATAAACAAATTTACTACTTTATAATAAATGTATTTTACTTGTATTGTTTGCTGTTGAGAGTTACTAGCCGATTATTTAGTTTAATAAAATATCTACATTTTACTTTATATTAAATATCAATTTTCTTTTACTTTAAAATCTGAAAATTATTAAACGTAAAAATATATAAATATGATATAAATGTATGGAAATACCACAACTTTATGAAAAATAGACAGGGAATGGTTTTTATGTGAAGTGAATTTATATCTCAGTCATAAAGAAATATTATTTTTTTTATAAAGACTCGTGTTTGAACCGTGATATTTTTACAGTAAGCATATCATCATTAAGTTAAGAAATAATTTTAAATAAATATTATCTTATAATTAACTTCAAACTCATACAAACGTGTAGCATTGAATAATAATAAAACTATGGGATATATTATTCAAAGTGGTGCTCCTGGGGGCAACTTTTTGCATGGTGGATCATGATCCGTCTTGCATGGATGCTAAGCCGAAAGAAAACAAAACAAAACAATGAAAGATCAAATGTGTAAAGGGTGGGTATTGATTTTTTTTTTCATTCACAATCTCAAATAATTTCAAGGAAGAGAACCTTATACAATGATGTTGTTTAGCAATATCTTAGACACACTTAGTAGCGTGCTTGCCATACATTATGTTGTTACCTGTTATTTATAGGTCTTATTGTTTACAAACTCTTATAAATTCTTATCAAAGAATTATTTATTTTTTATAATTATCACGTTAACGTTGGTTAATATTTTACGTAATTTACATGAACTAAAATGATATTGTGATATTTTTAGAGTTTCCATTCGAAAATCAATCAGTTTTTGTCATATCGAATCTTTTATTACTTCACCATTCTTCTTATAAGATCTTTTTGTTTGTCAGAATCTCTAAAAGTCCACATTATTAAATACATACATTAAAATTAATTGTGATACATATACGAGACTTAGATAAGACTTCTCACATGCTCACGTAATACGTCAGAATGAAATCTAAAGTTTAATTATCATATTTACCTAATATGTCATTCTTTAAATAGTCATAATGATCTTATGACCAACATGCGCCCTAAATATCACTATAAATATCATTAAGACTTGATAAAACGATGAACTGCCTGTAACCGATAGACCCTCTGTCTTCTCCTTCATAATAATTTTCTTTATTCACATATTTCAAACAACAACCAACAATAATTCTTTCATCAATCATAACTCTTTATTCAAATTAAAGAAAATGAACAGTTGATGGACGAACTAAACTTATTCAATTAATGTATACTAAACTAAAAGATATATTAGTATTTTTTGTGATTGAACGTTCCTAGGAGGCACGTGATGATCACATGGAAGGCTTATTCATGGATGTGGATGAGAAATATGATCGGACGGTGCATATGTGACGCAGAAATCGGTGGCACCGCAAGAGTACGCTTAAAGGACTCAAGTTTTAAGCACTCTGTTCAATGGCCTTTGGAAGTTGGAACTTAAACCCGCCGTATTCGTAGCTCTTATCTTTATCCCTTTGTTTCATGTCAATCATTCCACTCGCCAATCAACTTCATTTTCAGATTTATTATTATTAGTTTATATTCATAAATATTATTACTTGTATAATAAAATGTTAACCCATATTAATATTAATTTAATTGAATTTACGCCAACTTTTCTCATTTTTTGGGATTAATTACCAACCCCTTACATCACGGTTGCATGATGAGACTAACAACAAATCTTAGAGCTGTGAAAACCTTTTTTTTACAATAAAATCAAATCTTGATTAGCTACATGGAAATCCTTCCCTAAAATACTTTTTAACAATTTTGTACAGATATATGATTAATACAAAGTTGATAGCTTTATTCATTATTTTTAAAAATATTGGATGATTATTTATATATTAAAATATACACTCAATATGTTTTTAAAAAATTAGATTTTAATTTTCAATATAAAATAAACAACTGATAAATGTAATGATCTAATTCTCAAACATATAATTTTAAAGTTAAGATTGAATTAAAATAAATTGTTAATGTAAATAAGAGAAATTATGATTTAAGACGATTTATTTCTTATGACAAGAGTAAAGAGTCGTTGTTAACGATGACATAATACAAATACTTCTTGAATGATATTTTAAGAGCATAAACGAGTGTTATGGTATATAAGGGAAGATATTATTTTTTAAATTTCTTTTGAAAAAGGGTAAGAAACTCCCTTTTGTTGGAATAGGAGAGGGAGAAGTTATTTTTCTTCTTCTTCCTATAAAGCAATATGAGCAAGCACAAGTAACTATTGATGATGATAGGTGAGAGGTCATATAAATATCATATATATTATTTATTAATTAAGGATGTAACACTCGTCTCCTAAAGAGTATTATACTATGACGAGAAAAATCAGAGGCAAAATGAATCTAAGACATTATTTATATTAGCAAAAATTTTGATAGGATTATGGTGATGAATGGTCCATCAACTTTTGTTGAGCAGAGAGTCACTGGTTAACTATGACCTAGATTAAGAGAAAAAATAAGTTATGAGAATGAAAACGAGAGAACCCATATTAATTTTTAAGAAAATTTTATTATATACTCCGAATTTTTTATAGACACGATGTTATCTTATGGTTGGATTAGACGTAGTGCTATGAAGGTTGGGGTTAAATTGTTATAGGCCAATTATACTCTCTCTTGCATAATACGTAGGTTTACATAAGCCATATGGGTTGCCCGTTATCAGGCTATAAGGCAATGGTCTAATATACACAACGAGTAACCTTGAGGCAGTGCTTATTCAGAGTGACAAAAGGCATAACAATTATCCTACGTTTAGTTAATTGAGCTTTATATAACGACTCTACTTAGATGCGAGATATCACTTATTTGATGGTTCCTATTTACAAGATTACCTTCATCTTAGGGGCGAGTAGACATTCTTCGAGGGGTTTAGTAATTGTCTGAAAATGGCTCTCTTAAATCTACAATATCATTGCTTTGTTGTAAACAAAGTTGTGAATTCGATTTCCAAAAAATCTAAGCACGAAAATGAATGGGAATTTCTTTTAAAGTATAGTTACAATGATTTTAAAAGTGTGCTAATTAAGCCAATGATTAAAGAATTTATTTTTCTATCCCAAATCACCGTTCATTTTTATGAATTCCACGTGGCAAACATACAACCAATTACATATTTAGTTAAAACTACAGAATCCCTAATGCTAGGTTAGATGTGTTAAGTTGACTCTTGTGTGAATCATAGCACCAACCCAAATCTCGATCACCCTTTTTGACATTAAGATCAACAAAATCCGATAGTTTTTGGACCCACCTACTAACTTTAAACAATATAAAGCTTTTTGCTTTTATTTATAAAAGTCAAGATATTACCTAACTTCCTTGGAAGAAAAATATTATATACTATATACACATGTACATGTATATGAAAATATACGTATTTTGAAATTTCTATAAAACAGTTATTAATTAATATTATATACAAAATTAGTAATTGGATTTATATTACGAGTTAAATGAAACTAATTTAATTGAATGAAAGACGAAATAAATGCTAGTAATTAATAAGGTTATATAGAAAAACTTCTCTTAGTTATTATATTCATTAAATATTAACTTAAATTCTAATTGATATTTAGGTTGAATTTTGTTATAATTCTAGTGGTTAAAAATTATTTGGTATTTAATAAATAAATATTTATTTTAAGTAAGAAATCTTATTAAATTATTTTTCTTGGTGATAAAATATTTAACTTTATAAATATATAGTTTGCCTTAACCTTTAGAATTATGAAAGATAATTATTTTGGAGAGATGTAACTGTTTTGTGATATTCGTAACTCCTGAGGTTTATGTTGCGGAGATAAGTTTTGTAGATATATTGAGATACACTAAGATATGGTATAGATACTCGGTTTTAAGATACATAAGATATCATGTATTTGTATACTTTCTGATCTCTACATTTATAGTGAATTATTATTCTTTTCATCTGTGAAGGTAGACAAATTGAATCATGTTAAATCTCGTCTCTTGTGCATTCTTATATTATGTTGATATGGCTTTGATTATTTTCCGTACTTGAATTTCTAACAAGCATTATAAGATCTATGATTTGAGTTATGGAGTTTTAGAAGAATTTATTGCTACGAATTTTGTTAGCAATTTTGAAGACACGCAAGAAAAATTTTATTATAACGAGTTTTCAGTTACATGAGACTAATTCTCAAATCGATCTAGCGGTGCTTCAATAAATATTATGTAAAAATTGAAGTTGTTGAAGATTTAACAACATTGCTTCAATTAACATTTGGTTTACTTAAGAATTGAAGTTATTGAAGATTCGAAGATCAATTTTCTAATTAAATTTATGTCAAGTGATAGACGGTTAGGTTGACTCAAATTCTAATTAGAAATTAAGTAGATTTTTTTGTAATTATGCTGGAAGAAGATTATTTAGGTGACCAAATATTTGATTATATAAATAGAGAGTATGTATTAACCTTTAAAATTAAGAGAGATAATTATTTTAAAGAGATGTGATCATTTTACAATCTTTATAAATTTTGAGACTTGTGTTATAGAGATGAATTTAAAAAGATACTAAGATATACAAGATTATGGTACAGTTAACATATATATAATAAAAATCAAATACATATATATAACACACAGAAAGATCTACTTTTGCTATCTTAATCATAAAGTGTATAATTGGATGGGACCCTTTGTGCATAGAATTTCAAAGGGTCCTATCCAATTACACAAAGTGCAAAGGTAGTAAAAGAAAACAACTTGGCAATTGGTTCATGATTGTATAATTAGATATCGATGTGAATGTGGGATGGTTGACGTTGTGGCTTTATGATCAAAATTTTGTACAAGAATGATTAGAATATTTTGTAATTGCGTATCCAACCAAGTAAAGCATTGCTTATTTTCTTGGGGAGTATGCCAAACACAAAGAAGATTTTGATTTGAAAAGGGGTGGAGTTTAGATAGCAAAGCAAACGATTGAGATTATTTATGAATAGAGGGTGTAAAACAAAACCAAGATTATTACAGAAGCAGAAGAGAAAATGAAAGATGATGAACAACAAGGTGGGGACCAAGGCGTGGCAATGGAAAGCCAAGGAAGGAGTGGCATAAAGGAAACATTAGAAGCAGAGTAAGATGTAGGGATGTAAGGGGACATTTCAAATTCCCTTTGGCTTCGCTGCTACTTAGGGTGTTTAAAATCGAGTATCCACATTTTTGTGTATCCAAAATATCGAGTACTCGAGATATTTTGGTATTAAAATGTTGACTCGTGTCTCAACTTGTTAAGTTTGGATACTCGTATTTATGAATTACGGATATTTGATTCATTTTTTTTAGTTAAATTATTTAAAAAAAATTCACAGAAAAAATATAAAATTTAAAAATCTACAATACATAATACATACATAAAGTTTAAAAATTCAATTATATCTTTGAAAGGTAAAATTCATTAAAAATAAAAAAATACAATTAAATTCAAAATATTTTGAAGTTAAAATAAATATTTTAAAAAATAATTTTGGAATGTTATGATTAAATAATTTAAGAAATTAGAATGTTATGATGAAATAATTTAAAAAATTATGAATTTAAAATGTTATAGTTAAATAATTTGAGAATTATGAATACAAAATATAATACTAAATAAAAATAAAAAATATATTAGAAACCGAATATCCCATCGACAAATATCCGATTAATCATTAGGGCTCGACCTGGAAAACCGTTAAAAGTAGTGGGTTGGGTACTCAATCTAAAAATTTAGGCATTTTTTTTTATAAATACTCGGTAATTTTAGAGTGGGTCGACGGGCCAATGAACCAGATCATCCGGGTAGGATATTTTTAAACACCTTGCTGGTACTGCCTCAGAGAGAGAGCATATTCGCTGCTTCGCATCGATGTTTGTGTGAGGGGTGGGCCGAAACTCAAGGCTGCTTCTTGGGCTTCCTCCCCTTCCTTTTTACAAACAGAGACTCATTTTTCTCGAGTCAAACTATAATTTTCGTTTAATTATAGTTCTATATATTAGGATATTTAGTTTGGTCATCTATGATCATACGGTATATTATTATATTTGGATAATTATAAAATTTATTTTAATTATTGTCTAAATGATTATTTTAGTTTTTATTTTTTTAGTATTTTAACCTTAACTTATTAAAATAGTTCATATTGGACGAAAATTACTAGTTGATTAACAATTAACACATGTTGTTAAAATGATATTTTCTACATGTGATTAATTATTGGTATGTGACATATTGTGTCATCAAATTAATGTCATGATATGTCACACGTCATCAATTAAACACATATGAAAATATAATGTCCATAACAAGTGTTAACTATTAGTCAACTAACGATTTTCATCCAATATGAGCTATTTTGATAAAAATAATTAAAATGTTAAGGACGAAAATACTCTAAAAAATGTTAAAGTGACTATTTAGACACTTTATGAATTAATTTTTACATTATGTCATTTTCATATAAGATTAAAATATTTGATTGTAAATATCATAGATAAAAAATAGTATAAAATATAATTTTATAACATCTTATTTCATACGTAATTGAAGATTACGAATATAATTTAATATATAAAACAATTTATTATTTTGTTTCATATTATTTGAATTAATTTAATTTAAAAAAAATAAAATTTAAGTATAATTAAAAAAATATCTCTTATTGTATATATTCTAATAATCCATTTTTTATATTAGTTATTATAAAATTTATGTTTTATAGCATGAACCAACTTACCCCAGTGGTTAAAGGAATTGTTATTGTTCCTGAAGATCAAGGGTTCAAGCACCAGCGACCGTAAGGATGATTAAGTGTTTATTGTCAAATGTTTGAGGATACTTAAAACATGTTGTACTTTGTAATTACCTTTAGTTTAATAAAAAAATGTTTTATAATGGATTAAAAAGTACAGCTTTACTGCAACTCCATAAATTTTATATATCAAATAATAATGGAAAGGGTGAAGGCTAGTTGGCCAATCCCTTTGGATTTCTTCTATTTATGTATGCTCTAACATTAATGATTCTTTTCTTTGCTTACATGGTAATCAATGTAATACAATGATATTTGAAGAAAAAAATTATAATTAATATTGGTGTTCAAATCATCTTAATGTGATTCAAATGTTTTGAGTTCTTTAATAGTTTATTATGTGATTAGAATTACTATTAATAATCTTGACTAGTATAACCAAAAATCTGTTTTTTAAGTTTTTTTTTAAATAATTTTTCTCCTATGTTCTGGGTTCTTTCTTTAGTTGTCATTGAGATTGATATCATTATCTTTATTAGAAAATAGACAGTTATATCGAGATCTAACACTAAAGCAGAATATCGTGTCATGGCTCAAACGGTTGTTTTGGTTGGAAGTTCTCCTCAAAGATTTTTAATATCACCTATTCATATCATATTCCCATGCACGATGATAATCAAGTTGCAAAAGTAATATTGCTTTTCATGAAATGATAATGTACATTACAATCGATTGTTATTTTGTGAGAAATATAATCGTTAATGATAAGATTTGCACTCCTTTTACGTCATTAAGAAATTAAATTGTTAATATGTTCGCTAAAGCACTTAAGAAGAAAGATTTCTACATATTGAATGATAAACATTTATGCGCTCTAGCTTGAGGGTGTGTTAATTGACTTTCACCTTGTTTAAGGTGGATTGATTTGTGTCTAATTTAGAGGCTAACTCGTAGTTGTTTTTATATTCTTGTATAGTTGGCTTTCCTATTAGGAGTCTTGAACACATGCATATGTAGACCCCTACAACTGTAACCAAAAATACAAAATGCACAAAAATATTCTTTTCTCTGCTATTCTGCATTGTTTGTAATACCTATACTTAGATGCTCTTGTTATGTTGAATTGTTCTCCTCATATCCAAATTGCCTTTACAACACATTTTTGCAGTATTTGATGATGCCAATAACTAAATATTGATTGCTGAATTTAAGAGAGAAGATTATATAGCTTTTGATGCAAATAGGAACAGTTAGTTTTATTAAAAAATATGAAGTATCTAAAACTATAACGAAAGTTTATAATTCAAAATGTAAATTAAACACATAATTAGGATATGCTTTTATAATCATTAACTCGAGAAATTAACTATTTGAGATCAAACAAGGACCATACAAGGGATCAAACTATTGAAAGACCATTAATAACAATAAATCAAAGTCGAACATCGTGAGAAAACTATCTTCAAACGCAAACTACGTATCCAAACCTAATTTGAGGGTCTAAAGTAGGGAATATCAATAGGATAACAAATAAGTGGCATCCTATTAGTTGAGATATTGTCAAATTCAACCCTAATGAAATTAAACAAAAAGAACGAGCAAAACGATCGAGAGAAAAAACATAAAACGTGTCGTAAAGACATAAAAAAGTGTGTTACGAAGGTATAGTTATTAAAAATTAAAAAGATTGAAGAAAAATAAAGAAACAATATATATAAAAAATACATGCAATCAACTATTAACACTAAAATTAATGTCGTCACTAAGTTAATTAGAGAAAAAATTACATAGCTTTTAATTGCTGTTAAACTTCTTACCTTATAGTAACATTTATGAATCATTCCAATTTTACTATCAAGTATAAGTAAGCTCGCTATTCGTATTTAGACCTCCTATTCGAATATTCATGATCGAGAAGTATTAGATTCATTTCTCATTAGTCTTGAAAGGAGAGAGCACCCATTTTTAGATAAACTTGTACTATATTTTAAGTTATATTATTTATTTGGGTCTAAAGCGAGAGTTTTATTATTGGGTCTGGATTTTAGTTGGATTGGGTTAACATATATAGTGTGTAATAATTATGATTAATTTAACTAATAGTAATGATTTTAAATCGGATTAATTAATAATCAAAATTTAAAATAAATATTTAATTTTTTATTAATCAAACGCACTTTGATGAAACTAATTAGATTATTTCAATTTTAATCGAATAATAAATACTCCTTATTACAACAAAACATAATAATAACTAAACTAAAATTCAATAAATTTATTTTTATACAATCTTTTTACATATTTAACGATAATTTTTATTTTCAGCTTACTACTACAATTATATTTGAATTTTTAATCAATCATTGCCCAACTAAATCGTCAAGTCCTCACATTGCTTTGCTTAAAGGTTTGAGATAGAAGTCGACTGTTAGTCACTCCAAGATTGCCAGGGATGGAACGGATGATGGGTTGGGACAGTAATCTCCTAAAAATTTAAAATTATAATATATTTTAAAAAATTTAATATTTTTTTATTAAAAAATTATTTTCATTCTTTAAATTTTATAAGTTCTCTACTATTTAGAATGGTACAGCCAAGCTTGGGATACGTGTCAATGTTCCAAAGCGTCAGGCACCCACAGATTTGTGATTGAGGAAAAGAGAAAGTGGACATATGTATGGTGTTAGTTGGTCCGTCATTGTCTTCTAAGGTGGATTTTTAGGGTTTGAACATCAAAGTACATAACCCTAAGTACTTGCTACAAATTCCCACTACACCACCTCTATCTGTATCATACACTTTTGGCACCGTCCCCATAAACCATTATCATCGGATTTGGGGTCTGTATCATAAATCAATATAGTGTATAGATTAGATGATTTATTGGTGTCTCATATGCATACCAACTATGAGTATATTTAAATCGAATTAGATTAAATCTATGAACGAAATGTAATTTTTTCATGCATTATTTTTTTATCATTAAAATTTAAACTTAAAATCTTACTTAAAAGTTATAGATAAAATTTATTGTCAGATTTATAGTATTTATTTTTATATCATGAAAAAAGAGAGACTGGAGTTAGAGGAGTGGGCTTTGAATTTGGTATAGGGTTCTCAATTTCCCATCAAACACCCATGTGAGATGCTTATTATTTTAATCACAAAAGAATTAAGCATTAAGACAGCCTTTTCTGTCCGCATAATCCGGGCTTGTAACATGCTTTAGCCTCTGTCTTAAACAAGGTAATTGTAGTTTAATTATGCCTTTAGGTCAGTTAAGCATTGTTTATTGTTGGGGGGGGGGGAAGGGTTTAAAAAGTAGTTTTGTCATAATCAATTTTTAATAAGGAATCTGCGGTTAAATACTCCTACCAAATAATATAATTCGTGGCACACCAAAAACATTTGTTATAACTTTGGAATCTTTGTTTGGTTTACTTCTCGATTGTCTTATGCAAACCTGACATCTTTCCATGTCTCTATCCTTTCTTATTATGAATTGATTGGGGGAGATCTTCTATAGATGCTATTATTCAAATATTAATGATGTCTTAAGTATCGTATTAGGCATTTTATTAAAATATAATTATTACATTAGACATTTTACGTCTACTCTTTTTGAAGAAGGAAAAGACAGCTAGAGACTCGTAGAAAATGTTTAGACAGCTAGCGAATTTTTGTTGTTGAAAATAATAGATTTTAGCCGAGGGTTACATAACATATTTATTTACCATATGCTTTTGGATTTTGATCTGGTTTCTATTTTTTTTTATTGTTCTTTAAGACTTTCTTCTGACTTATTCAGACCGATTCGTATCACCTTGTATTTTTTTAAATTTAAAATTTCAGATATAATTCAAATAATAATCGTAACATTTGATAAACCAAATCATGCTATTAGTTTCAATCTATATTATGTATAAGTTTAATGTTTGTTCCCTGATTTGATCAATTTAAATCCTCGTAATTTAGACATATTACCTTCGTATCATTTAGATCATGATTTAAATTTTAAAATTCAAAAAGTGTAAAAAATTACATTGATCAAATTCGAGTTCAATGACTAAAGTTACAAGTTATTAAAGATATAGGGATTAACGACATAGTTTGACCAATAACGAATTTAAGTGAGAAAGTGGATTATGACAAAAAGAAGCGTTGGGGATATATAGAGAAGGAATCTTCAGTGAAAATAGAATGGGAGTCTGAGTTAATTATTATTACTCTTATTGGTCAATTAATATTTTGGGATAATATTCTTTATTAAACGGAATACATCCTAATAAAGAAAATTTTGGTTCGATTGTATATTGAAAAAATAGTTATGAATTTTATAGATTTAACCCGAGTAAATTTGTTAGCTTAATTTTTTTTAAATTTTAAAAGTATTTGTAGAAAAAGAATTTTAATTTTCATAATATTTATAATTTTTAAAACAAGGATTTTTCATCATGATTTCATAACAATTAATCAAATGACATTTTTCTACTTTTAATCAATCATAACTTCATAGTTATATTGAAAAAATTGCATGGTCATAAATAAACCGAAAGTTAAGGAGACTTATAATAATTTGAACCTCCAATATTAAAATAAAATATGACTTATCAAAGAAAACTTATAGATCAAATAACAAAAAGTAAAAGTATCTTATGAATACATATGCGTATTAATAAAAGGATAAATTACATAAATGGTTGCTAATATTCGATTAAAGTTTTGTTTTTCTCATTAAAATTTCAAAAGTAACAAATTGACCAATAATGTTATCGATTTATAATAAATTTATTACTCGCAATTAACCGTCATTACTGCAGTCATAAAATATTGATATGATGCGTTAAACTAGTTAACTTAGCATGTTTGACCATACAGGACGCCCTTTGACCGACGGTTGACTCTTCTGTTGCTGCTTCTTCTTCTTCTTCTTTGCTGTCGTGCCTTGAATGCTAGCAAATCCACCCATAACTAAGCTGAGAAGTTAAGGGACGGTTCATTTTCAGGTTATTCGTAACTTCAGTGGCTGTCGGTATCAGCTTCATTTCTGCTTATAGACTACGGTTTTTGTCGGTGACATTGGGAAAACTTGAGCGACGTGCTTGAATTGGATTGTTTCTTTGCGAGCTTTGATTCAATTTTTATTGTTTCATCACCCTGATTTGTCGACGGCGTAGACGTATTTATACGCACGGATGAGCCACCAGTCATGGTGATTTATGGCTTATGGCTTATGTTTAACGTATTTATATGCGTTAAACAGAATTTAATTCTGTTAATGTTATTATTATAACATCTAAAAAAACTTATAAGGAAATGCTTCTACGTTTTATAAAAAAAATCTAAAAACTTCCGATTTATCTCCCGCTCGGATTCGGTACACTCCGGTAGGTTCGTAAACATCGACGACTTCAAAGGGTACTGCCATTTGTGGACCGAATCTGGACCTTTACTTCATGGGTTCGCTGAGAAAACAATCTGGTAATTCTAGAAAAAACAGAGCTCTGATTCTTACTCGTGGTACTCACTTCTGAGTTAGCTCGAGTGAATCACACATTGTTGAAAAGGTGGTCGAGTTATCCACCGACTCTATGATAGCTTCGGAGAATGCATGGAGATGGCGAGTTATCCACCGAGTCGTCCCGAGTTGGAATCGGACTGGTGCCTGGTGGCAAAGCAAAAAGGTCGAGACTTTGAGATTATTGAACCCGTGTAGAAGAAAAGAAACAAGTGGTTTTTAATGACTGCTGTGAATTCTGTGATTTATATGATTGAAGATGGGGGAAAGAGATATACAGATATAATTCCATCACTTTATCACCATTGTTGGACCTTTAATTTAGATTTTTATTTTCTTATATTTAAAAGTTATATAATCTCTATTATAAACCCTTTGCTTGAATTTGTGTCAATAAATCAATTCAATTTATAAAAAAAATAAAATGTTTATTTTTAAATAAAATAATTATAAATGATTATTTGAAAAATACAACATAGATTTAATTGGTTACAAATTGCTATTAGGCTATAACAAAAAGAACACTATTATCAGGCTTATTTGTAAAATAAGTCCTTTAATTTTTTTTTTTCAAAAAATAAAATCTTTCGCATCTCCAATCGAGTCCTCCAGCTATAAAATTTAATCAAAGAAGTTATTTTATTAAAATTAATCGTTATGCATGCTGACATGACAAATAATAACGTTAATAAATTTTATTGCTGTGAAAGTTTAGATGGTCAATTTTGATGATTTAACATTCTTGCTTTATATAGCATGTCTGTAAATAATTAAAAATATTCGAATTTTTTAAAAGATGAATAAAGCTTATTAACTAAGATAAAAGTGAATTTCTATTTCTAAAATTTTATATTAATGTCATTGATGTTTTTAAAAATCTTTAGATGTCATAAATTTGGATGGGCTTATATGCCTAAACTCATGTTTAGGCGAGTATTATTAGTTAAGATGTATATACGAAATACAATATATAGTTGGCAATGATTAAACAAATTTTAGTATTGCACAGAGATAAAATCATTATTCTAATTAATTTCAAAGCTGGCCAATAATTGTCATTGTTATAATGTATAATTTCCACTCGGCATTCATGCTCCTTTGGATTGGTAAAATAGTCATGCAAAGAAATTGTTTGTATCTCATATTAATGAGATGCAAAATTGATGAAAGGTTTATAAAATTATTTTTATTGAATAATAAAATAAAAGATGAAGTCTACGGACATATACCGTTGTTGCTGCCTTTTTCTTTGTCTTTATATTTTCGATACTTATGTGAACCTATATTTTAGGCCTTAACCACATTAATTTTTCTCAATTAAAACATCCGAGCTAATTTTATTTCAGATTTATCTGGTTAAAGATATTTTATTTTTTAAATTTACAATCCATGTAGATAATTGAAAATTTTTCTATAAAATTTTCCCCAATCTTTTTCTTGAATTTCCCCTAATCTTCGACTATAAAAAGAGATATTATTTTTCGATTTTAATTATTTAATTCACTAATCCTCTTTTAAAATCCTCTCTTCACGAGGAAGTATATTCGACATATTTTTTTTCCGACAGCGTGTATATTGATTAAAAGTCTCATTTTCATTTTTTTTAGAAAAGAGTAATAATTTTTAGAGTTCCACCTTTTTATTTCAAGTGTATAAAATTCAAAAGATTAAATTAATCTAAGGATAATATCCAATTTTAATGTGTCTATGGTGCTCAGGAAAATCAGAAAAATTAATGTGTCTATGGTACTCAGGAAAATCAAAGAAGCTTCTGAAAAGTGGGTTGTTGATTCCGGGGTGAGAAATCCCGACTCCATTGATGAGTTGGAGAGGAAAATTGCTGCTATTGCTAAATAAGATGGTAACTGAGCTCCTGGACCGGATGGCTTCAACATGAACTTTTTCAAGAAATTCTGGGTCCATATCAAAAATGAAGTGATGAAGTTTTACAAATCCTTCTGTAAGGGCAATGGTATGATCGCCAACAGCAAAGACCGGAGAAGTACCCAAGTGACCCCATCACACGAGCAAGGGCTAAGGAGTTTCAAGCAACGATGGAGAGTATGTTTACATCAAGTTTGGAACGTGATGAAGGAAGGATAATAAGGGAGGAATACTTTACGTTGCTTATGCATGAATTTGCATGAGAATTTAAAGTTTGCATAACATTCATTGCATTTAATAAGTGTAATGTTCATTCAAGCATGCATTGCATTTAAATCATCTAGTTCATTTAGGGAAGTAGTTCATTAATTAAACTAGTTCATTTATTAAATTAACTCTTAATTGTTTCATGCATGTTTTCAATTAAATATTGAATAAAGTTCACCTTTGTGTCTAGGTGCATGAGAGAAGTTGAATGGTTTCATCATATGCAAGAATGTTAGTCAGAATGTCTTCCAATTCTAGATGCGATACAGATGTGTTTGGTTCTAGAAATCAATTGGAAATTATTCCTCTATCTCTTAGCTTTCCAACGCCTTTTGAATCACCTTAATTCGATATCGGGAGCTTGAGATATGATCGATTTATTGAAGACAGTGCAGGCTGGAATTTTGTTAATGGAATTTTATGCATGGGTGATTTGGATGAGTTTGAGCCAAGGGAGAGTCTTTTCAATTTCAGCCAAGTGACAAGCCATTGAAGGACTCTAAATTCACCCATTCAAGGCATTCAAAGCTGATTGTTATCATCTAAGTTCAAGGGTTGTTCATATTCTTCAAGGGAGCATGCAATGAAGGGTGATTTAATTCACTTGTTAAGACAATTTTCAGCATGGAATGACAAGAGTCTTCCACCCCTTGGACGAAATTAAGAACAATTTCAGCTTCAAATTGTCTAGATTCATCACCAAAATGATCTTAGAATATTCAGTCAACCTTGAAGATAAGAAGACAAAGCATTCAAGTGCATTTTATTGCTAAATTGATGAGAATGTTTTCATCTTTTAAGTCTTTTCATATGCTGCTTAGAAACACTATAAACAGGCACCTTTGAGATTATTTGTAGACACATTTGAATATATAAAACATCTTTGAGAGGTTGCTTTCATTCTTGTTCTCTTGTAGAACTTTATCGGCTTCAAGATAGTCTTGTAGTCTTTATCCATTTCCTTTTGTTATAGTGTTGGTTCCTAGCTCATCTATAGCTAGTGGGTCACATTCCATACCCTACCATTTCTATTCCAACTTTTTATATTGTTGGTTCTTAGCTCCAAATAGCTAACGGGTCACAATCCACTTTAACCTTACAACACTTACCACGACAACACTATTTGCCACGACAACGCCATTCATATTTCACTATCTATTTTCATTATCATTAAACCACAACAACCATCACTCTTCCATCACCTTCAAACAACTTCCTCATTCTTTTCATTCCATCATTTCAATTATTATTTCATATCATTTCCTTTTTATGTTTATATTTATGCAATTTCAGAGTTCAAGCTATCATTACGGGGTTCTTACTAGAATCACGATCGGACATTCACATATATAACTCGAAACATATAATCGAGATGGATAAATCCATTAATCATACCTTTGTGACCTTAATTCTTAAAAAGGATGTCCCTTCTGGTATTGAAGATTACAGACCTATTCACTAGTGGGAAGCTTATATAAAATTCTGGCCCGTATTCTGTGAAACAGACTGTCACTTCATATGCACGAGTTAGTGGGTGATAATCAGTTCGCCTTCATCCCATGGAGACAAATAGCATATTGTGTCCTCATCGCCAACGAAATCATAGATGAGCTATTACAAAAGAAAAGAGCCTCACTCATTTTCAAAGCTGATTTTCGGAAAGCATAAGACACTGTTGATTGGGCATTCCTCGACCTTATATTATGCAAAATGGGCTTTGGTGATAGATAGGGATGGCAAAAAAATCCGAACCCGATGGGAAAAACTGAAAATCGAATTAAACGGGTCGGGTTCGGGGATGATAAACGGGGACGGGAAAAAATCGTTTATGCTAAACGGGGACGGGGACGGGTTTGGTAATCCCCGCCCCGATTACCCGATTACTCGGCCCGATAAATATTAAAAATAATTATTATATATATATATATAATATTAATAAATTTAATTTAAATTAAAATTTATATATAATATTTATATATTTAATTTAAATATATATACCCAACCCGATACCTGGTCCGATACCAGTTTAAATAACCGTTTATGCTAAACAGAGATATCCGTTTCCCCGCGGTGTTTCCCGATTACTCGATGGAGATTCCCGTTTAAATCCCCGCGATTTTTTAAGTGGGGACGGGTACGGATTTTTTAAACGGGACGGGTTGCCATCCCTAGTGATAGATGGTGCAAATGGATAAATCTGTGCGTTTCGACAGTGTCCATATCAGTTCTCGTTAATGACTCTCCGACTAAATCATTTAACATAAAACGAGGACTTAGGCAAGGCTGCCCCCTCTCCCCACTACTATTCAATCTAATAGGGGAGGCTCTTTGTTCTCTCCTTCACCAACGTCGCACTTGGGTCTTATTAAGGGTGTGCTGGTTGCCGAAAACGAGCTCCGGATCTCCCATCTCCAATTTGCCGACGACCTTATTATCTTCGCCGAAGCTGAAGAAGTGTATGTCCAAAATATAAAAAGGATTCTCATGATTTTTGAAATTTCCTCGGCCTCAAACTCAATGTTAAGAAAACTGTCCTATACGAAGTCAACGTCCACCCTTCAAGAGTCCAAAACTGGACGTCATTAATCAATTGCAGCAGTGGTTCATTACGTCTTACTTGGGTCTCTCTCGGGTTTTCTCCGAACTCCGCCTCCATTTGGAAACCGATCATAGACAAATTTAAAAATCGCCTTGATGGTTGGAAAAGTAGGATGCTCTCTTTTGGGGGACGCATAACCTTAGCCAAGTCCGTCCTATCAAGCTTACCGGTGTACTTCTTGTCCATTTTCCAAATGCCGTGTTCGTCAGCATCGACGCTTAATAAAATAATAGCCAGGTTTATCTGGGGTTCCACTAATTCTAGAGCCATTCACTGGGTTAGTTGGAATCTCCGCCTCCATTTGGAAACCGATCATAGACAAATTTAAAAATCGCCTTGATGGTTGGAAAAGTAGGATGCTCTCTTTTGGGGGACGCATAACCTTAGCCAAGTCCGTCCTATCAAGCTTACCGGTGTACTTCTTGTCCATTTTCCAAATGCCGTGTTCGTCAGCATCGACGCTTAATAAAATAATAGCCAGGTTTATCTGGGGTTCCACTAATTCTAGAGCCATTCACTGGGTTAGTTGGAATCTCCGCCTCCATTTGGAAACCGATCATAGACAAATTTAAAAATCGCCTTGATGGTTGGAAAAGTAGGATGCTCTCTTTTGGGGGACGCATAACCTTAGCCAAGTCCGTCCTATCAAGCTTACCGGTGTACTTCTTGTCCATTTTCCAAATGCCGTGTTCGTCAGCATCGACGCTTAATAAAATAATAGCCAGGTTTATCTGGGGTTCCACTTATTCTAGAGCCATTCACTGGGTTAGTTGGAATCTCCTAAGCAGATCCAAATCCCGTGGAGGCATTGGTCTCTTCGACCTTAAGATTAGAAACTGTGCCTTGCTCAACAAGTGGGTTTGGCGATTCGGTTAAGGATCATAATTGTCTTTGGAGAAAAGTTATTGGCGAAAAGTATGGCTATCACGAATAAGCACTGCTGCCCTCAACCTTTGGGTAGAAAAAACTCTTGGGTATGGAAAAATATAACATGCCCTCTGTCCATCTCAGATGTTCACTTTGGTAACAAAATCAGATTAGTCATCGGAGACGGCAAGTCTATTGATTTCTGGAACGATTATTGGACAGAAGTTGTTTCTCTCAAAGAATCTTTCCCCAGGATCTATAGCTTATTGGCCATAAAAAAATCCGGTTGTGTGAATGAATTTGGTTCTAAATCCAACGGTATTTGGCGTATGGGAGTTGGCTGTTTGGGACAGTTTTATATCAGTGCTAAACAGAGCTGCTGCTTCCTCAATCTCCTCAGACACCACCATTTGGTTGGGTTCCTCTGATGGCCAGTACCTTCCCAAGCGATATTGTGAGCTTGTTTCGTTAAATGGAGCAACTATGGACTTTACTTGGAGACTGGTATGGGCTAACATAGCTCCACCCAAAATGGAAGCTTTCTTGTGGAAAGTCATGCATGGAAGAATCCCCACCAAGGTAGAACTCTCTAAACGTTGTGCTTACTCGGGTGATAATTTGAATTGCGTATTTTGTGGCAGGGTGGAAGAGACAATCCCTCACCTTTTTCTGCATTGTGATATTTCCGAGCATGTTCGGTCAAAATGGTTCAATTTATGGGAGACATCTTGTGCAGTTCCAATGGATCCCCGATCGTTTATTTTGTTTTGGGATGGTTTTCTGGGCCAAACCGATGTGGAAATTAGCTCTTTTTGGATTCATGTGGTCACTTTGGTTATGCAGAAATGAAGTCATTTTCAAGGGAAATAAATTTAAATAGATTTCTTACCATACGAGTTTTTTTTAATAAAATAATTGTTCATATATATAGACACTATGGATTACAGTTAAATATAAAGTTATTCATGAAGATTTCTTCAACTTAGACGTTAAATTTTTAGCTTTTGGTCATTTGTAATTTTTTAGACGTTGGTTGCTTTAATCTCCAACTTTGATTATTCTAATTTGGTATTCAATTTACTCGTGGTTGGTTTAATCTCTCTATTTCTACTTATTAGAAATTAAATTTATTCGAGTTGATTACAAAGTAATTTTAGGATGAGTGGGTAACCAAAACCATCCAAGATGGGTCACATGTTTATCTAAATTTCTTGGGGGAGTGATCATACGTTCAAAGACTTCAACATTCTTTCGTACCAACAAAGCAAAGCATTCAAAATTCCGACCACCATAAATATTCATATCGATTCATACATTTAAATTCTTATAATTTGAAAATTAACGATTTACTTACAAATGTTATCTTATAATTACATTATACCATTAAAAAATTAATAATATATAGCGTTTTTCTCTTTTTTTTTAGGAAATAATACCATTGTTTGATCATATAAAAAGACATTTAATTTCATTGAATCCATCAAATGATCCTAGTAATAAAAGCCAAAAGGGAACGATATTATCTTTAGAAATCTTGAGTTCAAGCAGTTACGTCTGTAGGTTGTGTATATGTTATCACTTGATTAAGAAAATTCTGAACATATACTTCGTTGTAAAACTTTGAATTATTCAATTAATTGAATGTAATTATGTACTAAACATTTTTTTTAAATAAAAATTTTAAACAGATATTACTTAATAATTATATGTTAATACAATTAATGTAGATTTAAAGGAAGAAAATACCGAAAAGAAAGACGAAAGAGACCTTGGATAACGCGACCACTAATAACAATGAGTGAGATTAATATAGGACACCGAAATTTGGTGACAAAATTATGAGTTAAAAATAAAGCATCTTTTAATTATTATTCTTCTCCAATCGTACACTTGTTCAATCTACCATCCCTACATACATTTATTTATTCATCCTACGAGGAAATGGATGGAGCTCACAACAATGACCACCGATCTTTAAAGAATCAACAAATTTTTTTAACATTTGAGATTATTTATTTAATATCTAATTCTTTGATGTTCATATGAATCTATCATCTTCTTTTTCATTTTACAATTTGGATGATTTAATTAAATCCCATAATTTGTTGGATTATGAAGACAGCTACATTCTACTCTTATCCATTGATTAATTAATAGACAAATTAACGTTTAATTCCATTGTTTTTATTGTATACCATTAACATCAATATAGCACTAATTGTTTTGCTGTGACAGCATATATAATTAGTTTTTTAAATAAATACATACAACATATAAATCATGTATATATACTAGTAATATAATTTACATGAAAAATACCAAAATATTGACACGTGTGCCTACACCTCTCCCTTATTTTCCTCGTAAGGATTCCAGCACTGCAGAAAACGTGTGAAGTGTAGGGGCCACTTGTATTTTTTTTCTTTTGTGCAGTTACTGTTTTCTTGTACAAAACTAGGTTCCAATCATGACGCATGTTCTTATCCAACTAATATGATTTCTAAAATAGATATAAAATTAGGATAAACTACGTATTTAAACACTGATTATTGTTTTAGTTTTATTTTTTTATTTTACTCGTACAATTTTTTTTAAAATTATCAATAATGTTACATTTTGATTTTAATTTTTATCACTCATCGTTAAAAATTTTAATAGAATTGATTTCGTGATATTTTCTTATTTTTTCAACGATAACGTGACATGATATTTATGGTGACACATCAACATCACTATTAATTTTTTAACGGCGAGTGAGTAAAATAGAACTAAAACGTAATGTTAGTGATGATTTTGAAAAAAATAATTGCGTGAAAAACAAAACAAAGTAATAATTATATGTAGTTTATCCAAAAAAAATTATTAAGCTAATTAAATTAGTATAATCTTTTGTTTAAATTAAATTTGATTAATTTAAATTTAAATCTAATCTAATCCAATTTGATTAAAAATTTTATGGTAAAGTTCAAAAATAGTACCCTAATTATAAGATATTATTCTATTGAGTATTTCGACTATTAAAAGTTACAAAATATTCCATTGACTATAAGACGTTGCTTTGTTAAGTCCATTGACAATTAGAAGTTATAAAATGAGCATTTGACAATTCATTTAAATGGTACTTTTTCGTTAAAAATTTGATGGTAGTCTAAGCTAGACGTTAACCTGTTGATTGAGATATGATAAGACCTGATCTCAAAATCTCAAACAACTAGCATATCTTAGTTCAACTTATATGACCTTCAATTTTTTAACTGAAAAAAACGATTTTGGAATATAATGAATAGTCGGGTGACCATTTTGTAATTTTTAATAGTCAAAATACTTAACAGCAACTTCCTATAGTTGAGATATCATTTTATAACTTTAAAATAGATACATTATTAAATTTAAAACAATCAAAAAATATTAAATATCTAATTTTAAAAAATAAGAGAAGTTAAAAATCTTTTTTAACTTAAAGTTAGATTAACAAAATTTAAAATGACATTAAATAAAAAAATTAAGGGTAAACTACATAAATGGTCATTGTTGTTTGATTAAAATTTTCTTTTACCTATTGATGTTTTAAAAGTAATGATTTGATCATTGATATTGTCGATTTATAATAGATCGATCACCCGCCGTTATCAATCGTTGCTGGGAATAATAAAATGTTGATGTGACGCGTTAAATTGGTGATCTAGCACCATTTTGTCACACGTTTGACTCCCTAAAATTTTTTATCGGTGTTTTTTTTCTCTTTTATTCTTAAAGCGATTAACACCATAACACCACCACCATGGAATATTGTAGAGCTCACTGATACAACAATCGATGTTCGAAAATCACCCTAAGTGATGGAACATCAACACCATACGACCACCACCTACTCATCATCAACAATCACCATCTCATTCTTTCCCAATGGTTCCCCTATATTTCTTCCCTTAGTTCATCCCCACCTCTACTTCTTCTTGGCAAAATAACTAGGAGCTCCCGATTAATTAAGGGGAGATGATTAAAGGCAACGCCAAAAATAAACATACCACAAAAGAGATAAAAATCTAAAGATCCTTTTTTGATTCACGACTCTTTGTCTATTATTAAAATCGATGAAGCACAAATCTTAAACCCACATCATCTCTCAAATCTTAATTCCACGCCATCTCTCGTTATCGTTACTTATGACCTTATTCATTATATATTCACATTAATCGGTTTAAGTGAAAATAGAAGACTTAAACAGTTTGAACTTCGACGGATTCTTACAACACTAGTTCTAGGAAGAGGAATCTTAAGGTAAAAAGCAGTAGACTAATTGAATGGTTACGAAAAGTTACATGAAATATCATTAAGTATACCTAAATTATTATAATAATTTAAATATAATATTATCAAATTATAACAATTTATGTATTTTTAATAACACTCTTTGACCATTAATTTAAATTCTCTAGGGTAAAATTTAACTGAATTATTAAAAGATAAACTTAACCCAAAACATGTGTAGCATCTAAAGCAGAAGAGTGGAGAGCAGCTTTTAAAGTAAGTAGGGTCGAAGATTAGTAGCATTAAATTACATGTCATGTACTGAAATAAAAGAATTTCAACGGTGGTGAGGTGATGATGCATGGCAGTAAATGCACAGACTAGGAAGTGAAAGATAGATATAAAAATTTTATATTTATTAATTTATATTATAAATTTAATATAAAATTTAAAAAAAATTAATTACATTAAAAATTTAAAATTTAAAAAAACTATTATACCATTTACTCTTGGTTCATCCCTGAACGGAGCATGGTAACATACAAAACTTTAATTAAAAAAATAAAAAAACTACACAGAAAATCACTCGATTATTTTCTTAGAAAGGTAAGGACATAATATATTATTGGTATTACTTGAGATACAGCATATTATATATAACTAATTTTAGACTCCATGCTAGAATAAAATAAGAAAATAGAAGTTTTAATACAGAAATTCAAATCCAGGCTCTATTGAAATAATAAGATCACAAAAACTACAAAAGTGAATTCATTGTTGGTTTATAATTTGGAAAGATTATATGTATTTCTTAAATTATAATTAACGCAAGATTAAAATAAAAATGAATTTACATTTTAAAACTGAATTTAATATTTTTCTTTTAATCTATTTTTTTCTTTTGAATATATAAATTACAATAAATATCAATTTTTATGTTAAATCCATTTGAATTATATTTTTATTATAATTTAAACTATTCGAATTTATAATATATTTTTGCTATTTTGAAAATCAAATTTTTATAGAAAATTTTGATAAATGTTGAATTAAACTTATATTCATTTTGAATTATAATCTAAATTATTATTTTTATTATCATATTAAAATTAACTAAAATTAATGGATATTGAAAATTAATTACAAATATGATAATTACATAATATTTATCGAATATTAAAGTAAGATTTTTTTTTTCATTAAACTAATGTGAATTACAAAGTAGTATCAATTCTAAGTAATCTAAATCATTTAACAATAAACGTTTAATCATCTATGCTGTTGATGGTGTCTGAACTCATGACCTCTAGAAACAATAATAATATTTTTAACCGCTGAAATAAGTTGATTTATGAAATATTAAAGTAAAATTTTTTCATGAAACTAATGTGATTACAAAGTAATATCAGTTCTAAATACTCTAAACCATTTGACAATGAACGTTTAATCATCTTTGTAGTTGCTGGTGTCTGAACTCATGACCTCTATAAACAATAATTACTTTTTTAACCACCGAAATAAGTTGATTTATGAAATATTAAAGTAAGAACTAAATTTGCTCGAGTGGTTTAGATGGTTCTATTATATCCATATTGCTTTTGTTCAAATCCCGATTTTAACACTTTTATTTTCCTTTTTATTCTAGCATGCAGTCTACCAGTCTAGTATAAGTTATATATAATATGTTGTATCTAAAGTAACAACAATGAACGGCTCAGTGGTTGTGTCCAGCCCTAACCTCTCTTAAGACTAAATTAATTTATTCAACTAAATAAATTAAAAATAAGAAAAATCTCTCCAATAAAATGATGTCATATGTTAAGATTAGATTATAAAATTAAATTTATTGAAGGAAATTAAAATTATGATTAAATTCATAAAATATATAAATTAAGAATTAAATATATAATTATATCAATTTTTTTAACTATCACATCACTTCATCTGTTAAAAATTTAACAACCAATGGCTTAATTGAATCATTTAAATGTTGGGTGATTTGATTGTTAGTATTGAAATATCGATGATGAAAATGAAAATAGATAATAATTAAGTGTTCACCCGTGTAATTTACCAAAACACCCTAACCATTAGGTGTAATGAGTGATTCAGTGGTCCAAAGTCGTAACACTTACAAAACACCAATATCCCATATTCCCCAAACGTCGCTTACAGCTCACATGTTGCTTCTACCATAAGACTCGATTATATTTACATTCAAAATATTTAACTTAATACAAAAATTAAACTCCAGAATTTACTTGAGGTTATGATTATTTTTTGGGTAAACTACATCAGATACCATTGAACTTTAGGTGGTGTATTGTTTATACCACTAAACTTTAAGTTTTATCAATTATAACACTAAATTTTTATTTTTGTTTCAATTATACTATTGAGCCGTTAAATTGTTAACAGTCGGATCAAAACGACGTTGTTTTGGTGAGATGTCAATGTTGGCAGCCATTATCCATATCGAAAGCCATAAGCTACGTCATAATATCGTTAATGATTTAACAGTTCAGTGGTATAATTGAAACAAAAATCAAAGTTCATTGGTATAATTGAAAAAATTGAAAATTTAATGGTATAAATAATACAATGCCTAAGTTTAGTGGTATTTGATGTAGTTGACCCTTATTTTTTTTAGGTATTTGGTTGAATAAATTTTTACTCGGATATTATTTCGGTCATCCATTATTCTTTTAAAGAGTAAATTTAATTTTTGTTTTAGTTTCAATTTAGTTATCTATTATTAAAAGAATTAACAGTGATGTTGATGTATCATCATAATATAATATTATATCATCAAGGAAGAAAATAAAAGTATTGCATCAATCGTTCTGTTATATTTTAACGATAAGTAATCAAAATAAAATTAAAATATAATTAAGTATAATTTTAAAAGAAAAATAATTGAGTGATAAAAATAAAATTATACAAATAATTAGGTAAATAAGTAGTTTATTTTTTGGGTAAATTATAAATTTGGTAACTAAACTTTACACTCTCTCCTATTTCGTTCATTGTACTTTAAATCTTTTCAATTTTCTCACTGAACTTAATACATTTGATTTTTTGGTCATTCAGCCGTTAAATAGTTAACGGCGTTAAAATGAGCTGTTATATAAATGCAAAACGACTTCGTTTTGGTTAATTTTTTTTAAATGATATCGTTTTTAACACTGTTAACTATTTAATGACAGAGTGATCAAAATAGGAGAGAGAGTAAAGTTTAGTGATAAAATTTGTAGTTTACCCTTATTTTTTCCAGTTTTTTTAGCTGGTTATAGAATCTAGTTTTAATGGAAAGAATTTACCTTTTCTTACCGTTTCTGGATATATATAACCAACAGTTGTCATATATGCAGAAAAACTATCAAAAAACTTCAAAAGGTGATTGGTTTTGGAACATTTGCATTCTTTGCTTACCCAACTCCAACACCACCAGTCCACCATCACTTCGGCCGCTCTCCTCCGCCGCCATTGCCACCACTTCTTTCACTTTCTCAAAACCTCAATAACAAGAAACCACAAAAACCAAAGTATCTCAATCTTTAAATCTCAAACAACACTTTTTATTCACACTAAATTCACTCTACAAAGCTACATTTCTCAAAGGTAAGTCCAGTTTATCAAATACTGCCAATTCTAAAAATATAGTCATTTGCTTGATAAGTTGATTTATTGCTTTAGTTTTTTGTTTAACTATAAACGGTTGGTAGTGAGAGCACAGTTGCACTTTATATAGTGAGTAAAAATGGAAACTTTTTTTTGGTTTTCATCTCTGCATTTAGTTTCTTTTCTTTTAACTGCAATAGAGATGTTCGTTTTCAAGATGAGTAAAATGTTTCCTTTGAGATTTTTGTTAAGTTTTTTTGTCGGTGGGGTTTCATGTGTTGGGATTTTTTTCTATATCTTTTAGATTTCAACTGAAGCCATTGATGAACTTGGTTTTGCTTGAGATTTCAATCTCCTCTGATTCAATTGCATGTATATTTATATTTCATTTTCTAAATTGACGGCTTGTCTTTCTCCATCACGTTTTTTTCAGTCCCAAATCTACCGAACTTCTGTTTGTTCATCTTCATTCTGGTAGTACAATCTGCTTTGTAGATTTTCAAGCTTGCAGCTTTTTTTCCCCCTCCTCTACTTGACATTCTGTTTGGTAGCTGAGAAAATGTGTGGTGAAAGAGAAGAAAACTTTGATTTTCTGACAGTTGTGTAATAATTTGATTTGGTCAAAGTAAATTCTAGTAAAAAAATTGAACTTTGTTCTTAGGATTATTGGTGAGATTAACTAAAAACAGTTAATAGTTTGGTGAATTCGTGCTAGAAAGTAGAAACATTATTCCATCATGCAATGTTAAACAATTAATGGTCTTCTTGACATAGGCTATAAAGGGTTTTTCAAGTAATGGACCGTCGATGGCCATGGAAGAAAAAATCATCCGATAAAGCTGCTGCCGCCGCCGCTTTGGCTTCAGTTGCAGCTCAAACTGATCAGGTAAATCTTGTATACTTAACTAAAATGTGCAGCAAGCATACTTGTTTAGGCTATCTTTTCATTCTTGATTTTAATTCGAACTACATTATCTCTGCTTGAGCAGAGATTTGGATCTGCTTATCATCTAAATTGTTGAACTGTTTTATCAGATATTGATTTTGTTTTGATTTTTTGTTGAGTAGGATACCTACAAAAAATCGAAGTTTGTTCAAATTTCGGTGGAATCATATTCGCACCTCACTGGTTTGGAGAATCAAGTGAAAATATACGAGGAACAAGTCCAGACATTGGAGGATGAGATTAAGGACTTGAATGAAAAGCTCTCTGCGGCCAATGCAGAGATTACTACCAAGGAAGACCTGGTGAAACAGCACACTAAAGTTGCAGAAGAAGCGGTCTCGGGTTAGTCTATGCTCAAATTTCAAAGCCTAATGTAATATTTAACTTTGTCCGAATTTTTCTCAACCTGTGCTGTTGGTTTTGCTGTAGGTTGGGAAAAGGCTGAAGCAGAAGCCTTGGCATTGAAAAATCATCTCGAATCTGTTACCCTTTTGAAGCTCACTGCTGAAGATAGGGCTTCGCATTTGGATGGTGCTCTTAAGGAGTGCATGCGACAAATCCGAAATCTGAAGGAAGAACATGAACAGAAGTTGCAAGATGTCATAAATAGCAAAAACAAACAATGTGAAAAGATTAAGCTCGAGCTTGAAGCTAAGATAGCTAATTTAGAACAAGAGCTCCTTAAGTCTGATGCTGACAATGATGCAATTTCTAGGTCTTTGCACGAACGTTCTAACATGCTGGTTAAGATTACTGAAGAAAAATCATTAGCTGAGACCGAGATTGAGCTTTTGAAGGGTAACATTGAATCATGTGAAAGGGAAATAAATGCACTGAAGTATGAGCTGCATGTAGCTTCCAAAGAGCTAGAAATTCGTAATGAAGAAAGGAATATGAGCATGAGAACTGCAGAAGCAGCTAACAAGCAGCATATGGAGGGTGTCAAAAAGATAGCAAAGCTAGAAGCAGACTGCCAAAGACTGCGTGGTCTTGTGCGGAAAAGGTTGCCCGGCGCTGCTGCACTTGCTCAAATGAAGTTAGAGGTTGAGAGTTTAGGACGGGATTACGGAGATACTCAAATAAAGAGGTCTCCCTCCCGGCCTTCTAGTCCACATGTGCCCGCTGTGACAGGCTTCTCCCTTGACAATGCACAGAAATTCCAGAAAGAGAATGAGTTCCTCACGGAACGATTATTAGCAATGGAAGAAGAAACAAAGATGCTGAAAGAAGCTTTGGCAAAGCGTAACAGTGAACTACTGGCTTCTAGGAATCTGTGTGCTCAGACATCTAGCAAGCTTCAAACTTTAGAAGCACAATTCACCTTCAGCAACCAACAAAGCAGCTCCTCAAGAGCTATTCAGATTCCTGAAGTCTACTTAACTCGAACTGCTAGCAGTTCTCCAAGTGTGGCTTCTGTATCTGAAGATGGAAATGATGATAAAAAAAATTGTGCCGACTCGTGGGCAACAGGTGCGACCTCTGAGCTATCTCAATTCAGGAAGGAAACGAGCATTGAGAAGTCGAATAGAACTGAAAATGAAAAGCACCTGGATCATATGGACGATTTTCTTGAGATGGAGAAGTTGGCGTGTTCTTCAAATGATTCTACTGCAAATGCTGCAATAAACATTTCAGGTTGTACCAACAACAATACATCGGAAACTGTTAATGGTGGTGATGCTTTGGGAGAGATTTCTTGGAAGGAACTCCAGTCTGAAAAGCAGCTTGATCTACCACCAACAGCAAACGGGTCTATGAACATGGATTTGTCAGAAGTTTATCATGAATCTAATGCAGACAAATTGCTTGTTATGAAGCTTCGATCAAAGCTCTCTATAGTGCTTGAATTAATGTCTAAGGATGCTGATGTGCAGAAAATTCTTGGGGACATCAAACGTGCTGTCCAGGATGCACATGACAACCTGAGCCAGCACTCTGTCATTGGTGTTTCTGAGGAAGTGGTGCATGAGTCTGGTGGCACATGCATTGGGCGGGATCATCCGGAAAATGGTAGCTTAACTGAAGAGAAGGACATCACTATGCCCCCAGGTACTAAGGTGACTTCAGAAACTTTGCAAACCGTAAGTCGAGAACTAGCTGCCGCATTATCTCAGATTCATGACTTCTTACTGTCCCTGGGGAAAGAAGCAAGGGCATTTGACGATATCTCTTCCGATGGCAACAGCTTAAGCCACAAAATCGATGAGTTGTCCATCACCTACAATAAGGTCTTATGCAGCAATATGAGTTTGGATGATTTCGTTTTCAATCTTTCTACTGTTTTAGCCAAAGCCAGTGAATTAAGATTCAACGTGCTCGGCTACAATAGTAGTGATGTGGAAATCAATGGTTCTGATTGCATAGAAAAGGTTATTTTACCAGAGAATAAGGTAAATCAAAACAATTCATCCGAAGGAAGATATCAAAATGGTTGTGCTCACATTTCTAATTTGACTTCCAATCCTGATGTTCCCAATGAAGGAAACATTGTCTTGGAATATGAATCAAAACAGATGAGCAGCATCTCTTTGGACGAGTTCAAGGAATTGAAGTTGGAGAAAGAAAACATGGAAATGGATCTTTCTCGATGTACTGAAAATCTGGAGATGACCAAGTCCCAATTACATGAAACTGAGCAGCTTCTAGCAGAAACAAAATCTCAATTGGCTTCTGCTCAAAAACCAAACAGCTTGGCCGAGACACAGCTCAAGTGCATGACAGAGTCGTATAGGTCACTTGAAACGCACGCAGGGGAGTTGGAGACCAAGGTGAACCATCTCAGTGAAAAAAACGAAAATCTGGAAAATGAGCTTCAAGATGAAAAGAGAAGTCACCATGATGCTTTCGCCCGATGTAAGGAACTAGAAGAACAATTGAAAAGGTAAGCATTGCACTCTTCTCATACAATTTTAAAGTTACACCAACACTTTGTTGTTTGATTCTATATGCCTGTGTATTTACATATAACAAAATTGTTTTCCATCACTTATAGGAATGAGAAATGTTCTGTTTGTTCAGCAGCCGATAATGACCTCAAGAACAAGCAGGTGAGACTATATTTTATCTCGTCTTGTTTACAACTATGAAACCTAATATTGATGTTAACAAATACCGACTAGCGCATTTCAGTGTTGGAAATGGTCATGATATTGATCTGTTTGTGTCGACGACAGGACAAAGAATTAGCTGCTGCGGCCGAGAAGCTCGCTGAATGTCAAGAAACCATATTCCTTCTTGGCAAGCAATTGAAGGCTCTCCGCCCTCAGACTGATAAGATGGGGTCACCCTACAATGAGAGGAGTCAGAAGGGTGAAGACGAACCCTCTACTAGCTACTTGAGCTTGCAAGACTTAGACCAGGCGGAGATAGACACTGCTGCATCTGGCAACGGAATCCAAACCAGTGCGGAATCCTCATTGGAGTCATTTAACAAACCATGCAGCCCTTCCAATACCGAAGAAAACCTTACGAAATTACCGGCCGGTTCGAAACATAGGTCTACCATGTCAAGCACTTCATCTTCAACTTCTGCCACAACAACCCCGGAGAAACATTCGAGAGGCTTTAGCAGATTCTTTTCCTCCAAAGGAAAGAATGGTGTTTAAACCAGCAGCATTACATGGACATAAAAAATACCTACATATTTATTTTACTGGTTTTCTTCCACTCTCGTTTCACATGTACGTATTGGTTTATTCCTTATTTTCCAATAAAAAATAATTAAAATATTTCTTATCCATAAATTTTAACAGTTCAATTTACAATGGAAGTATAATAATTTAAAAATTAATATAAAATATAATTCAATATTTATCGTTATTTATCTGTTAAATCTTATCGTTCTTTATTTACTTGGATCGTCTACTTGTCCTCCTTTTTGAAAATATCTCATCTCATCTCCCCTTTTCTTTTCTTTTTCACCGCTTATAAAATGAAAGTTACACCTAATTTTACCACCCATCCACCATGCGACTACACTCGCTCAGAAGAAATATGACATAATCATCGAGTCAAACTTTGCATCATGAATTCATCTATATAAAACTTGGCAACAAACTTTGTAACCGCAAGCTGAATCTGATATAAACTTAATTAGAAAAAACCCAGATTTTGTTGAAACACGCAAACCCTACACTACAACCCACCTCCCAACATACGTGCCTTTCCTTGTCCTAATAATACCTAATATTATATGTGGCAGAGATGAACAATACCGAACATGCAATCTCATTTAATTCTTTATAACCAAACTTGGATATTTGGTTTTCTTTTAAACAAACAAATAAATAAAGGAAATTAAAAATATTATATGTTATGCCGTGGTTTACTGCCCTCAAGATTTATCAATCATTGTTTTCTTCAATTTTATATTTCTCTTACTTTTATATTCATTTTATGATTTATATTCAAGGTTTGTAATTATCGTGTCGAACTATATTTGTTTATGATATTGTAACGAGAATTCTCTTATTGAGAATACAATGTATCTTCTGAGGAATGAAGGCAGGAGAAATTCCTTGGGGAAGGAGATTATTGAAGGGTCAAAATACATTATTATTATTATTATTATTATTATTATTATTATTATTATTATTATTATTGTTATTATTGTATTAATTTAAAACTACTATACTTTTTAAAGACATTTAATTATAATTTTATTATTTAGGGGTTTTAAAACAATTTCATCACAATGATAAATTAAATTAGTGTTATAAAATCTAAAATGCATTAAGCGAACTCGGAGGTAAAAGAATTGTTGTTATTCCTTGAGGTCTTAAGTTCGAGCACCATGATTGTCAAAAGCATGAGCGTTTAATGTCAAATGATTGAAAACTATCTTTAAACAAATATTACATTATAATTACCACATATAAATGAAAAAATGTGTCATGAAACCATAGGAGTTAAAAAAATAAACTTATCATTGAAGGGGTTCTACCTCTCCGGAGCTACCCATGTAAATTGTGCCTTGTTATATGTTTAATGTTTTATTAGAAACTTATTAAATAATTTTAATAACGAACAAATATTATTTTCTAGAAAATTGTGTTCTAATAATTATGTTTGTAAGATATATATTATATTAATAAATTAAATTTTTTGAACAAATACTAACTTTTAATCAATACATATTATTCAAAAGAAAATATTTTATTAGTCTTGTGATTTTCTCTCTCTCCCTCTCCAATTTTTTTCTTAATTATTTAGGACGATGACGTCATCTATCTTTAATCAAAGGGTTGCCATTTATGTTTTATCATAATATTTATTATGTTTCGACATAAAGGTTCATGATGTCGTTATATTTTTTTAAAAAAATATTAATGTGGTTTTCAAATTACTTTTTGCACTACTCTAAAACTTAATATGACTTTTTTATCAATAGTTTCTGTCATTCATCGTTACAGTACTAACATGACGATATATGATACTGATATGGTGGTCCATGGTGGCTGTTGACATGACTAATGATGTAACATATGGGTTAAATTGGTATTTTTTTGTCATATTCGAGAGTCAAATTGATTTTTTTAAAAGTTCAAAGGTTTATTTGATTTTTTTGAAAAAATATTTTAAATTTTAAATTTAAACTATAAAAAATACTAAAAATACAAACTAAATTACTAAATTTAGAAACATATATTAACAGAGTGATTGAAATTGTTATTATTAAATGATTCATTAATCTAGATATGAATTCTAATGTAAATTTTATTTAATTTAGTAGCATAATTATATTGATATGTTAATACATGTCAATTCTAATGCGAGTCTTATTTTATTTTTATTTTATAGAAATGAATTTGTTATTCCTTGAAATTTTTTTTAAAAAAATATTACGAGTTATAAAAAAACCTCAAACACGTTGACTCTATATCTACATTGATTTTATAGAGTTAAATTTAACAGAAATTGGTAGTGTAAGGCAATTTTCCTATTAATTTTGTTAGATCAAGTTTAGATGAAGTTTACTTTCTTCTTGTAACACCCCAACCCGTATCCGACCCGGATATGAGTCTGAGGTGTCACATTAGCTTTCCAAAACTCTGTTCTTTACAATTCCGTAAAATCTTAAATTTATCATTTAAGAAAATGGATACTTTACCTTAATAATTACAATCAAATTGTTTCTTTAAAATGATCAGAGCATATTCAATTCAAAATCTTGTAACTGCATGCCAACTAACTCTATAAACAAAATACATATATTTAATATGTTTCTGATCTAATCCTTGTAAGGAAGATACTGACCTGTCTTGCTCCTCGCTACTTCAATTCTCGCTTCTCAAACCTACGTGTAAAACATTCACACGCTAAGTCTATGACTTAGTGAGGCATTAAACTTATAAGATAAACTCTAACTTTTTAACCATGCATGAACATATCATACCATGCTATCACACAAAACAATATAACATTTCGTATAATTAAATGTACACGGATACATATCACTCATCATTTACCTCATTATTCTTATTTCACTATCCACATTATTAACATTTATATAAGTTAATCATATCTTCTTATCCTAATCTTTTCCACCAACATATATGACTCATAAACCAAACAATACAAATATCATCATATATCACAAAAACATATTCTTCACATGTAATGTATTTATTGTTATATCTTTGTTTAGCCCATGAACATTTCTAAGAACTATAAATATGCGAGTCTATTGAGGTTGTGCACTATGCTGTCACCACAGCTCGTATGAGGTCCCACTAGGGGCATATGAATTTGTCCCGAAGGACCACTAGGAAATGTCCCGAAAGACCACTATGTCCCGAAGGACCACTATGTCCCGAATGACCACTGATAATCCCTCGACTCTTGGCATGCCAACTATATCTCTAGATCTAATATATCCTGTAATTTTTGTTGT
Source organism: Hibiscus syriacus (assembly GCF_006381635.1). Lineage (NCBI taxonomy): Eukaryota > Viridiplantae > Streptophyta > Magnoliopsida > Malvales > Malvaceae > Hibiscus > Hibiscus syriacus. The sequence continues at coordinate 48,179 of NW_024063079.1, forward strand.
TCAAACTCAACATTCTAACTTCCTTTGTCTTATAAACTGATTATCGATATACTCATTCTTAAACTCTTATACCAATTCTCACTGCATCATTTGATCTTTTAAGGCTCTTATGGTGACACTTGTTCACCATATTCTATCTTATACACTAAATAATAAAACGACTTCATATCACCTTTCTGATTCAAAACAGTGAAAACTTTCTATCATTATTCAGAGATGATTTCAACTTTCTGAAATCAACATTTAATCTTATAAGACACTTTCTGAGGTTTCCGCTCTTCATCATGTCTGGCCAGGGCAGGTGAATTGCTATCACCATCAGATTTTTCAGCCATTGATTCACTTCGACAATTTCTATAATTAAGTTCTACTATATCATACAAATCTTATTCTATTAACAAGACATCATCCTCCTTACACTATCAGATCAGAAAATTTTCACTTTGAGTTGCCATGTACACATTTTTAAACTTCATTTGACTTAGGTTTAAGCCTAGAATCGGCTAAACTTGGCTCTGATACCGTTAAATGTAACACCCCAAACTCGTACCAAACCGGATACGAGTCCGAGGTGTCACATTGACTATTCAAAATGTTTACCTTGCCAAAATCTAATAAAATTCAGTTTAACATTCCAACAAAACCCAAATAATCTTTATTGTATAAAACATGTGGTTTTACAAATTTGATCAGAGCGTAACCAATACTAATATTTTATCTTACATGCCAACTACATTTCATATGACAAAATACGCATAATTTAAATTCATTTCTGATCTGAACTGTGGAAAGGAGAATCTGACATGTCTTGTTCCTCTTAGCTTCTCTTCTCGCTTCTGCAACCTACGTGTGAAACAATCACACGCTAAGTCTATGACTTAGTGAGGCGTTAACATATAAAAGTAACTCTAACTACTTAACCATGCATATACATAGCATATCATACTATCACCCACAACAATCTAACATCACATATAATCAACTATACACATATACATATCATTCATCATTTCCATCATTAACCTTATTTCATTATCAATATAATTATCATTTATATCTTGTAATCATATCCTTTTTATACCTAGCGTTTTTAACCAACATGATTCATTTAACTACATAATATACATATCATCATTTAAATCATATAATACAATTTATTTGACCAAAAGCATACATATCATATATCATATATTTATTATTATCTCTTGGTTAACCCATGTACATATGTGAGAACTATAGATATGTAAGTCTATTGAGGTTGTGCAATATACTGTCACCACAGCTCGTATGGGGTCCCACTAGGGGCATGTAAAATTTGTCCCGAAGGACCACTGTATATGTCTCGAAGGACCACTGTATATCCCTCGACTCTTGGCATGCCAACTATATCTCTAGATCTCATGACACATAACTTGGGCATTATCTTTATATCATTTCACATAATCTTATCACATAGGCACAGAATTCACTTCCATATAATTCACATGTCACATATACCTTTTCTTATATTCCTGTCATTCATAATCACATACCTGTGCTCATATCATTTCTCATTTATTCACATAGATTATATCACGTTTCATACGATTTCATATTCCTTTGACACTTGATTTGTTTCTTGTTCTTATATCTTCTCATATACATATTTTCTCATCTTATAACTTATATTACATTTGCATGCCATTTTATGACTTATTATCAAGTAATTCAGATAATATTCTTGTATTGTTTCATAGATCATTATCATATAAACATAAATGCACACCACATAACATGTAATGCAAGCATGACACATTCACATAGTACATAATCCTAATCCTGCTTCGACTCATGCTATCATATATTCAAATATCAGGAACAGACTTATCACAAGTCTAATTCCCATGTAAAAATACATATATTCCAATAGTATGCGCTTACCTGTGCCTCACTTGCTATCAATTACTCCTATGTCTTACTTTCTCTTCTTGATCAATTATAACATTTCAATCATTACGAAACTTGCTCTTGATCAATATCTACACAATCATGTATACATATTAACATTCTAAATACTATGATCCAATCATTGATTTCTTAAGCTATAAGAAAGATCTACTTCTATTTTTTTCCTTTGAAGTGCATCGGTACACTCTGTAGTATGTGCATCGATGCATTAATTATGCATAGATACACAATTTGCATTCGATGTTTCCATTTTTAAGGGGTGCGTCGATGCACTTCCTGTGCATCGATACATACTGAACAATTTCTGGAAATTTACCCTTGATGCATCGGTACATGTTGAATGTGTATCGATGCACACTAATCCAGAATTCATATTTAAACTTGAAAATTCATTCTTTTCAACTTTAATTCTTCATGTTCTATCCCATTTTCATATACTAAACTCAAATACACATACTTAAGCCCATTTGAACTCATTTATCACCCCTTTAAATCTCAAAATCATATCTTCCAATGTAATTCAAGAATTACACCAAATTTGCAACATGTTCTAAATCCAATTCTATCACTTCATATCTCTTAATTAGATTGATGACAATTAAAATTAACTTCCAATTCTAATTATGAACTTTATTCCAAATTTTCATTCAAGAGCTCATAATCTTTAATCTCTCATAACTCCATCATCCTTTATCTTTAAGATAATTTAAGCTTTCCTTAAGCTTAATTATCATCCAATAATCATAAATCAACTTTAATTTCAACAAATAATTAACTGACCACAAAACTCACCTTTGCTATGGTGACTCACGGCTGAAGAAGAAGAGAACTCTGGAAGTTTGTTTTACCTTCTTTTCTCTTCCACGTGGGCTTTCTTATCTTATAAAGGAAAATAAAAATCTTTCATGTCAAATGACCATTTTGCCCTTTACTTCATCTAATAATTACTAACAATGATGCATAAAATATCTTCAAGTAAGTCATTAAACTATTCAATTATCCTACTTTAATCACCAATTTCTGAAAATTTTCAATCTAGTCACTAACCCGGTATTGAGGATGTTACACTTCTAACATGTTATATTCACTAAAATGTTCCTCTTAATTGTATAACTATTTTTTTTATTTTTAATTATTTATTTTCATGATAATTTATACATAAATTTTAATTTTATAACTTTTAAATTTTATTTTGTAAGACTTTATAATATTTATTTAATTCAATTTTATAAAAAAAATATAGCGAATCAAATTAGAAAGACATTTAGAGTTTAAGATAATTACTAATAAGAGGTAAATATATAAAATAAAATTTATACAAAAGGGACGAATTCATATTTATATAAATAAAACTCAAGTTAAATTCAAGTTAAAAAAATAACATGTTTTAATTTTTTTAATAATTTTCTTTTTCTTTTTAATATCTTTTTAACATTTTTATATTTTAAATTTAGAATATATTTTTTCTATAAATCAAAAAAGTCATTGAACTTTTAAAAAAAATCAATCAGACCTTCAAACTCAACCAAAATACCAATTTAGTTTATTTGACATGTCATTAGTCACGTCAACTGTCACCGTGAACCGCTACATCAACACTGTAAGTTGCCATATCAACGTCGTGAAGTACTACATTAACCTCATAACGACTAACGATAGAAATCATTTGTCAAAAAGTCACGTTGAGTTTGTTTTCTAAATTTGAGAGTTACATTGAATGCAAAAATAATTTGAATGTCACACTAATTTTTTTAAAAGTACAAAAACCTCATGTATCCTTTTACCTTATGTTTTCCTCCGTCTTTCGTTATTTATTTTTATTCTTTTCTCTAGCTTTATCTTTTTTATTTTTTTATTTTTGTATATTTGATTTTATATTATTTTATCTTTCTAACAAAAACAGTGGATTATATATATATATATAATTTTATAGGACTTTTTTTGGTAAAATTTGTAATCGTCACTGCAGTTGATATTTGCTTGATTATCTACCTTGATTAAGACTCTTGGGCTAGTTATATCATATTCATAAGTGTTTATGATCATATATGATAGGTTACACTTAAGTCGTCATAAAGTTGGTTGTCAACGTATTATTGTTATATTTATTTTATTATGTTTGTGTTAATAATGTTTTATATCATTCATCATCGTCAATAATATTTGTTTATATCTTTTATGATGCGAGTTGTTTAAATGATTTTTAACTCTTTTCAAGTATAATCCTATTTTCATTATGTAACAACTGCCTTGTTTTTTAAGTGAAATAACTAGTTAAATAATTAATCTATATTAATTTTTGTATATTTTATTCTTGAAATTATAATTTTATTTATTTATTGAATTGAATTATATTCTTATTAATAAAAAGAACTTAGTCTTAAAATATATTTAAATATTTTATTCTTATCTTCACGTAAAAATATATTCTATTTTTATTTTAAATTAAAAATATATTTTATCATTGTCTAAATTTTTAAAAATATATTAAAATATCTTAACTTTGAAATGTATTTGAATTTAAAAATAAAATATAAGTTAAGTTAAGATATTTAAAAAAAAGAAATTTTAAAAGTTAAGATAATAATAAAAAATATATTTTTATATTAAATTAATAATAAAATATTTAAATATTTAAATATATTTTAAGTTAATTTATTTTGTCAAATAAATTTTAACTGATGATAAAGATAAAATATATATAGATAAAATAAATATTTTAAAAAATATATTTTTGAGTGATGATAAACATAAAATATATATTTTTACACTAAAATAAAAATAAGTATATTTAATAAGTTAAGAAAAAAAATATTTAATAAGTTAAAAAAATAAATGATAATTTAAAATTTTAAGATATATAAAATATTCTTTAATTTTGAGTAAAACATTTATATATTAAGGTATAAGATATATATTATTTGTTGTTCAAATCATATCAAATGGTTGTCTTAGCTCAATGGTTTGATTTCTAATATTCCACCCAAACAGCCTATATTTAATTTCTCTTACCCACCTTTTGTGTGGATTTATTTTCTTTCAACTAGATGGTGACATGTGTCACCCTCTTATTAGTGAAAAACAAATCTATTAAATTAAAAATAAATTAAAATATATTTAGTCATCCAATCGAATAAAGACACGTGTCATGACAGATGTTACCAATAACACGTGGCACCTCCTGATTCGATGGTTAAATTTATTTTAATTTATTAAAATTAGGATCAAATTGAAAGAATATATAAGTTATAGGGATCAATTGTGAATTATACCAAAATGATTTAACGGCCACACCATCACCTCCGTTAAAAATTAACGGTCGGTAGCTTGATTGAAACATTTAAATAGTTGAGTGGTCTGATTGATTCAATTGAAACTTCAGTGGTTTAATTGATTTTTAATCATTGTTTAGTGGTCTCCCGTGTAGTTTACCCTTATTACTATTACATATAAAATTAAGACCATTTATGGAACGTGGTTTTGCCTCTGAGCGAACCTAAATCATCAACCCTTCAAAATGGCTCGCCAACTAATTCCTTTAATATTAAACGAGGACTTAGGCAAGGATGCCCCTCTCCCCACTTCTGTTTAATCTTATTGGGGAAGAGTTAAGTTCTCTCCTCCATCGAGCTTCGTATTTGGGTCTCATTAAGGACGTTCTGCTTGGTGGAAATGAACTCCGACTTTCCCATCTCCAATTTGCTGACGATATCATTATCTTCACCGAAGTCGACGAAGCGTATGCTAAAAATATAAAAAGGATTCCCAGGATTTTTGGAATTGCTTCGGGCCTCCGACTTAATGTCAGGAAAACTGCACTATATGAAATTAACGTCCACCCTTCAAGAGTTCAAAATTGGGAGTCAGTAATCAAGTGCAGCAGTGGAAGGTTGCCCACCTCTTACTTATGCCAACCTCTCGGTTGCTCTCGGAATTCCCTTTCCATTTGGAATCCGATTATTGACAAATTTAAAAAACGACCGGATGGCTGGGAAAGTAGGATGCTATCTTTGGGGGAACGCATAACCTTAGCGAAATTCGTCTTGTCAAGCCTTCTGATGTACTTCTTGTCCATCTTCCAAATGTCGTGCACGGTAGCCACAGCTCTTAACAAGCTTATGGCCAAATTTATTTGGGGTTCCACTAATTCTAGAGCTATACACTGGGTTAGTTGGAATATTCTGAGCCGACCCAAATCGCATGGAGGAATCGGTCTCTTCAACCTCAAGACTAAAAACCGTGCTTTGCTTAATAAGTGGGTTTGGAGATTCGGCAAGGATCAAAACTGTTTTTGGAGAAAAGTCATTGGCGAAAAATATGGTTATAATGAATATTCTTTGCTGCCTTCTAATCCAATTGGTAGGAAAAACTCCTGGGTCTGGAAAAACATAACACGTTCGTTATCCTGTCCAGACAATCATTTTGGTAGAAACATTAGATTAGTCCTGGGTGATGGTAAATCCATTGACTTCTGGAATGTTGCCTCTCTTAAAGAATCGTTCCCCAGGATTTACAGTCTGGCCATTTGAATGAGTTTGGTTCTAAATTCAGTGGTGAATGGCATTGGAACATTGAGATTCGAAGGGCACTGTTCGTATGGGAATCGGATGTTTGGGACAGTTTCTTATTAGTGCTCAACAGAGCTGCTGCTTCCTCTAGCCCCTCGGACACTGCTGTTTGGTTGGGGTCCCCGGATGGACAGTATCTTCCAAAGCATTTTTGTGAGCTTGTTTCGTCGAATGGCTCTACCGAGGACCCTTGTTGGAGGCTAGTATGGGCCAATATCGCTCCACCAAAAGTGGAGGCGTTCGTTTGGAAAGTAATACATGGCAGAATCCCAACGTTGGTTGGACTCTAAACGTGGCGCCTACTGTGGGGAGAATACTAAATGTGTATTTTGCAGAAGGGAGGAAGAAACAATCCCCCATCTCCTTCTTCACTGTAATATTTCTTGGCTTGTATGGTCAAAATGTGTTATGTTTTAGGATCGAATAAGAGAGAAATTTTTTAGGGATTTAAGAAATGTAGAGAGAAATAGATACAGAAACTTGCAATTCATTCATAAGATAATTCCAGAATGGAATCAGGTACATTTTATATAATTACAAGTACCAGCTGGCATGTACAATGAATCTAACAAATTAACTAACTGTTGTTGACTCATGCAGGTTTCAACAATATTTGGGTCTCATCAGATAATCCGCTAGGCCCACTATTACTCAGGCCCGTGTTTGCCTCAGCAGACCCAGGTTCCTTCTCTACTCCAGCCTCCACGGTAATTTGCTCCCCAACCTTCTCATTTTCTAATCCCTCCTCTTTCAAAATCCCTAACTCTGCCTCGTTCAAAATCCCTAGCTGAGTTAATTTCCTTCCAATTTTCCCTTTTTCCAACCCTAATTCCTCTTCATCATGACAATACCCCCTCCACCAGATGATCCTTGTCCCCAAGGATCGAAATCTGGAAACTGAGTCTTCAACACCGAATAATCTTCCCATGTCGCCTCTGTTGTCCCCATATTAGTCCATTGAATCAACAATTGGGTTACTGCCTGGTTTTGGCGTTTAACCATCCTTTTATTCAACACAATCGCTGGGTAAACTTTCAACTGGCCATCATTCGTGATCTCTGGAGGATCTACTGAAGGTACTCGCCCTTTCCCAAGTTTTCTTTTCAACAAACTGACATGAAAAACAAGATGTATTTTCGAATGCGATGGTAACTGTAACTTGTATGCCACTGACCCAATTCTTTGCTGTATTTTGTAGGGACCGAAATATCTCGCAGCAAGCTTCAATTTTTTCCTTAAAGCCAAAGAGGTTTCTCGATAGGGTTGGAGTTTCAGGTAAACCTCTTCTCCCACATTAAACTCCCTGTCTGTTCGATGTCTATCTGCCAACTGCTTCATGCGATTACTGGCTTTACTTAGCTGCTCCTTTAACAATATGTTTAATTGATCACGTTCTGCATCATGTCTTGAAATGTTCCCACTTTAGATTCTTCTGTCCAAGCTAAGTTAGGAGGTTTATAATCATAAAGTGCCTCAAATGGGGTCATTCCCAAAGCAGTGTGGTAGTTGAGGTAGCCATTTTAACCATGAGGATGGTTTAAGCAAACACATACATCTAAGGTATTGTTCCAAGCACTGATTAAGCCTTTTTGTCTGTCCATCCATTTCAGGATGAGAGGCAGTACTGAAAAACGTGTTTGTCCCTAGTTGCTTTAGTAATTCCTGCCAAAAGAGACTTGTAAAAGTCTTATCCCTGTCTGAAATAGCAATCTTAGGAGGTCCATGCAGCTTGTAGACTTGCTCTAAATATAACTTAGCAACTTCCACCACTGTATATGGATGTGACAGTGGTAAAAAATGAGCATACTTGGTGAATTTGTCTATCACTACTAGGATACATGAATGCTTCATAGAACATGGTAAGCCTTCTATGAAATCCATTGTAATGACTTCCCAAGCATTATTCGGAATAGGAATGGGCTGTAATAAGCCTGGTTTAGCAACATGTTCTATCTTAGTCCTTTGACAAACATCACATTGCTGCACATACTGTTGAACCATAGTTTTCAGTCTAGGCCAAAAAAATAAGACTTAACTCTTTGATAGGTAGCTTGTATACCTGAGTGGCCTCCTATTGATGAATCATGGAGAACTATAATGATTTTCTCTCTGAGGTCTCCTTTACTGCCCACATAAGCTTTATTTTTGAAATATAAAGCTCCCTTAACCAGCTTCCAATCCTCTATACTTCCTAGTTGTAGAACCAAGATATGAATCTTTTCTTGAGCCATTGCATCATCCTGGTAACTCTGTTCAATGTCCTGCATCCAAGTAGGAGTTATAATTGTTATCCCTATTTAAAAAAACTCACCAGAATCCTCTTGTTGTCTAGAAAGAGCACCTGCTACTTTATTGTGTTTGCCCTTTATGTACTGTATTGTATAATCAAGTCCCAACAACTTAGTGAGTCCTTTCTTTTGAATAGTTGTAGTCAACTTCTGCTCAAGTAGAAGTTTTAATGGTTCATGATCAGTCTTGATAACAAAAGGTCCATTTTCTAAATAATGTCTCCAATGAGATACTGCCATTAAAATGGCCAAATATTCATTTTCATAGATTGACAAATCTGCATGTTTTGGCCCAAGAGCCTTGCTTAAATAAGCTAGAGGCCTTCCTTCTTGAGAGAGAACTGCTCCAATACCCTTTGAACTAGCATTTGTCTCCAAAATTTTTTTTTTCTCAAAATTTGGTAAAGCCAAAACTGGAGCTCTGCACATTACTTGTTTCAATTCTTTAAATGATGTCATAGCTTCTGGACTCCAATGAAATCCTTCCTTTTTGAGCATATTAGTCAAGGGCTTACTCAACTCTCCATAACCTTTGATAAATTTTCTATAATATCCTGTCAAACCTAAGAAATCCCTCAAAGCTTTTAAATTCTTAGGCAAAGGCCATTGCTGCATAGCCTTGATCTTAGCAGGATCAGTAGCCACTCCCTGTGATGAAATCAAATGCCCCAAATATTCCACTTGTGATTGCCCAAAGAAACATTTGCTCCTCTTATCATATAATTTATTTTCCAACAGAATGTTTAAAACCACCCTTAGATGCTTTTCATGTGCTGCCAAGTTAGGACTGTAAACTAAAATATCATCAAAGAACACAAGGACAAATTTCCTTAAATAGGCACCAAATAAATCATTCATTAATGCTTGAAAAGTAACTAGAGCATTAGTAAGCCCAACTGGCATTACCTTAAATTCATAGTGTCCTTGGTGAGTTCTAAAGGCAGTCTTGTGAATATCCTCCTCCCTGATCCTGATTTGCCAATACCCTGACCTTAGATCAATTTTTGAGAAAAATGCAGCTCCATTCAGTTCATCTAGTAAGTCTTCTACTATAGGAATAGGAAACTTATTCTTGATGGTGGTAGAGTTAAGTTGTCTGTAGTCTACACAAAACCTCCAAGTCCCATCCTTCTTCTTGATTAATAGACAATGAGAAGCAAAAGGGCTTTGACTAACTTGTATGATGGAAGCTGCTAGCATGTCAGTAATTTGTTTTTCAACTTCAGCCTTATGAGGATATGAAAACCTGTAAGGTCTGAGATTCACAGGCTGTGACCCTTGTTTTAGGACAATAGCATGGTCATGTTTCCTTTTTGGAGGCATTCCTTTAGGATCTTCAAAAACTTCATTAAATTCTGCCAACAATTTCTGAAGTGGTTGAGGAGTTATGCTGTCAGCAACTTCAACACTCAACCAAAAAATTTCTCCAGTCATTTCAGTATCCTTTAATGCCAACTTCTGAAATTTCTCTCCAGTAATGGATCTAACTATAGGTAATTTTTGAGTTCCTCTAATAACAACATTCTGGCCATCTTTCATAAAATTGATAGTTATGTCCTTAAAATCCATTAAAATGGGACTAAATTCCTCCATCCAATCCACACCAAGAACCATGTCACTGCCCCCCAAAGATAGAACTCTAAAATCATGTAGGAATTCATATCCCTGCATCTTCCAGCTTACTTTATTACACTTAGCATTGCTGTAAAGCTTCTCTCCATTAGCTACTGTGATTACTAAGGGTTGAGTATTTACCAACTCCATTCCTTCTTTAACCCACTTAGGAGTTACAAAACTGTGAGTGCTTCCACTATCTATCAAAATGTTCAAGGGTTTCCCCTTGATAAATCCTTGTATCCTCAAAGTAGTATGACCCACATTCTCTGTAATAGCATTTATGGATATTTCAAGAGCTTCATTTTCTGAATCCTCCTTTTCCCCAGCTTCTTCTTCAATCATACCTTTTTCAGTAGCATCTTCCTCTTCTTCCATACAATTCAGTTGCCTGACCTTGCATTGATGTCCAGGGGTAAACGTTTCCCCACATTTAAAGCACAAATTATGTGTTCTCCTATACTCCACTAAACTTTGCTTAGCATTACTATTTAGTGGACTGGTTTTAGTCACCAAACCAGTATTCAAGTTCTTTGGATGCATATTCTGAGATGTGTAAGCAAAACTCCTGGTATGAACTTTATACCTTTTAGTCTCAATCTCATTTGCTAACTCATAAAGTTTGGCTTGTCTATATGCCTCAGATAGAGTTTTAGGCTCCAACACCTTGACCTTATGCTTCAGTTCCTCTTTAAGACCACTAATAAAACTGGAAACAAAATAATATTCTCCCAGATACATATTCTGTTGTAGCAAATAGGGTTTTAACTCTTCAAAATTCTCTTGATACTCTTCCACACTTCCTTTTTGCATTAACTTATTAAATTCTTCAATAATGTCTGAATAATTTCTGTCACCAAACCTATGTCACAAATCAGCCTCAAATTCATGCCAAGTAGCTCTATGCTTCTGCATAATGTAACCATCAAATCAAGTCTCAGGCCTCCCAGTTAAAATACATAGCAGCTATTTCCAGTTTTTGTTCTTCAAGTATTCCAAACAGATTAAAAATTTCTGACATTTCCGAATCCACCCTCTGGAATTATTCCCATCAAATATTGATAGCTCCAATTTTGGTCTGGGTAGCACAACACTTGCATTTCCAAAAGGATTTTTAAAATAGTTTCTAGTGTCCACATGTTCATCTCCTCCCCCTTACTCTCACTAGAACTTCCCATAATATTTTTCTTCTTGCACTTTTGGATTAACAATTTGATGACCATTAAACCCCACAGGTTTAAAAGCTAATATCCCTGGTTCATTAGGTTGAAAAGTATACTTCTCATGCTCACTAAGAACCGTAATCAAACATGGTTGTTTACCTCTATTCTTGTTCTGTTTTTCAGTTGCTGTTGGTTGATTCTTTACTGACTGAGGTGAATCTTTCTCCTCAGTTGCTTGATTGACCAACTGTAGGATCCTCTGCAAATACTCTCTGTTTTCAGTCATTCCCTCTTCCAGGGTTTGTATCCTTCATTCCAGCTCCTCTTTCTGCCCAGCCCACCAAGATGGTAAGATCTCTTCCTTAACCTCCCCCGCTTGTTCTGGTACCTCTGTGGATCCAGCCTTCTGCATTTTTCTTGTCTTTCCCAGCGTGAAAATAGTTTTTGGATCACTCAACTCAGCTCTGATTACCAATTGTTATGTTTTAGGATCGAATAAGAGAGAAATTTTTTAGGGATTTAAGAAATGTAGAGAGAAATAGATACAGAAACTTGCAATTCATTCATAAGATAATTCCAGAATGGAATCAGGTACATTTTATATAATTACAAGTACCAGCTGACATGTACTATGAATCTAACAAATTAACTAACTGCTGCTGACTCATGCAGGTTTCAACAATATTTGGGTCTCATCAGATAATCTGCTAGGCCCACCATTACTCAGGCCCGTGTTTGCCTCAGCAGACCCAAGTTCCTTCTCTACTCCAGCCTCCACAGTAATTTGCTCCCCAACCTTCTCATTTTCTAATCCCTCCTCTTTCAAAATCCCTAACTCTCCCTCGTTCAAAATCCCTAGTTGAGTTAATTTCCTTCCAATTTCCCCTTTTTCCAATCCTAATTCCTCTTCTATCATGACAAAATGGTTCAAGTTATGGGAGTTATCTTGTGTAATTCCTTTGGATTCTAAATCTTTTATATCGTTTTGGGACTGTTATCTGGGTAGTCGGGCATCCAAACCGGTGTGACAACTAATTTTTTTGGGACTTATATGCTCACTATGGCTGTGCAGAAATGAAGTCATTTTTAAGGGTAAGAGCTTTTCTGCGTATCAAATATTCGATATTGCCCTGCTGCGAATTGGATTCTGGGCCAGAAGAAAGTGGCCACTCTCGGTAGCTTGAGCCTTGGAGTTCACTCGCAACTCTTGTGCATTTAGAGTCTTTAAAGGCTCGAGGTAATCCTTGGTTTGGTCGATTTTCAGTGCGAACGTATGGTTCGTTTATGGTCAGTTCCGCTGCTGTGTTGTTAACATTTCTTTGGTGCTGCTAATCGGCTATTTGGTAAAGCTTTGTTTGAATTTATTTCCCTGTATATGACAATAGTTCCATTTATGCATTTATAGCAGGAATTGGGGAAATAGGGTATGGTTAAGTATTGTGTTTCGGCTGCACAGGTTATTCAAATTGGTTGTAGTACAAACTCCATGTAATTGTGACTCTCCTATTAATATTATTCGGGTACTCTTTTTAGAGGAGAATTTTTATTTAAAAGAAAAGAAACATAAATCATCAACCAACTAAAGAAATCCCGGAAAAACAGTTAAAAGCATTGACACTAACACCAAATCTATCAAACTTGTTTTATTATTGCCTTGTTTACGTGTAATGTTTGTTCCAACAATTTAATAAGTGCATTGACGGAAATCTCGTCATATAATGGTCGTACCCAATCGTCATCTGGATTTGAATTTCTTACATGCAAATTCTGTAATTAATTTTTATTTTAGTTTAAAGTGATTATGGAGTTAATTTTACGATCCTGTAATTGTGCAGATTGAATTAACCAGAAACATTATAATAATGGTCAAATTATGGTGTAATCCCTCCACTATACTCAGGATTTTAGTCTATACTTCAATTTTGACACAATTTAATCTTTCTACGCTTTATAATGATATTAATTAGGAGAAATAGTCAACACCCTGATTATTCTTACAAAAATGCTGACTATATACCTTTTTCCCTTCAGTATAAAAAAACTAATGACATCAATAGTAAGTTAGAACTGGAAACATCAATATTTTAATCAAAGTCTATCATAATATTTTAATTAATTGATTTAGTAAAATGAATTATTAGATTTTTTTAAATAAGATTGAAGTTTGAGTATTAATATTATGAATTTATAAATAGAATAGACGGAATTCAGATTATTGCCTCCGTAATAGAATTTGATTTGAATTAATCAACTAATAAATTCAATATTGATGATTAGAAAAATATATCAAATTAAAATATAAAATTTACAAATATATCCCATTTTAAGCATAATATAGAGACTGAAACCGGAATTTGATATATTATCTCTCTCACAGAATATCTCAGTGAGGAAAATATTTTCCAGCTCAGATTTACAAATCTAAAGGAACCCACATAAAAACCAAACATTCTCCATCGGTTTTGTTTGTGTGTGTCAGATTCAGTTTAAACAACTCAGTAAAAAGAGAGAGAGGGAGGGGAAAATATAATGAGAGAAGCAAACGAAGCAGCTTCATCTCAATTCAACATTTCTCCATGAAAAAACAACCAGTCTTGAATTCATCTGAGCATGGATATCAAAGACTGGAAAACAACTTCTTCACAAGGAATGATGAGCCCCATGTCGTGACCGAACCCGAACTCTTCTTCAGCTTGATGGAGCAAGCTCTGGAACTGGGGTAGGGTCAAGAACGAGATGGGTACAATGTATCTGCTTCTGTTCTGGCCGACGTAAACGACGAAGTGACCTTTGGGGACGTCTAAAGGGAGTCCTTGTTGTTGTTGTTCACCGTTGCCTTGTTTCTTTCCTAAGCTGGAACATCGTTTCAGGATTTTCTTTATCACGGCTGTTTGTGCCAATCTGTTGGGCTTCCTGCTGATAGCCATTGTTGGAAGCTGTAATAAGAGGGTTTTGGGGGAGGAAGAAGGAGAGGTGGTGGGTTTTCAAAGAGGGTGGAAAGAGGGGTATATATGGTGAGAGAGGTAATTAAGGTAAATGGATTTTTCCAAAGCAAAATCAGGTGGGGCTGTGGGTTATTTTATTTTTCCTAGGGGGTTTCTGAAAATGAGCTCACAAGACATCCCTCAAGGCAATCCCCGTTGGGGTTTAAACGACCAATGTTGCCCTCCCAAAGGACATCATGGTCCCCCCCCTCTCTCTCTCTCTCTCTCTCTCTCTCTTCTATTCTTCATCAACCTTTTGAAGTTTTTTAACGAGGAATCTAAAAATACTTTTTAGGATTAACATATGCATACTAGTCATATAAAATTTTACATAGGATAAGTACAAATAAAATTTTAAGGTGAATATCATTAATAAAATAAATAATTAATATAAAAAATTCAGATTTGAAGAATACTTACATCCATATTTGAGTTCTTTTATAGCAACATTTCAAGAACTTTGCTTCTGTTTAAAGTATAATCATTATTAATTTTAAATTTAATACGTGATTATTGAACATTTGAGAGAATCGTTCTTATAAAAAAAATTATTTTAAATTCAAATTAATTGATCAAGAAATTTGATACCGATAATAAGTTTTTTCATTGATATCTTAAAAAACATATATTTTTATAAATCACTCATGCAATAATATAAGACTACTTGATTGGATGATAACTTTCAAAATTCTTCTAAGATTTTGTTTTAATTTAGACAAATTTAATTTTAAAAGTTTATCATTAATATTTAATTTATTAATAATACATTGTGTATATAAAAATTATTAATTTATTAATAATATATTGTGTATGGCATCCCTTGTGACCATCTTCGTATTTGAGCTTGTGATTGTCAGATAAAATATCAATGATTCACATGCACGTACGTGTTTACTTCCATGCCTTTTTCTTAAAAGCCCTAGTCGATTCTGTTCATTTTAATTTTGAAAACCACCACATTGGTTTCTGTCATTAGAATATTAACCAATACTTTTATCATCCAATTTTTATTACCCTTAATATTTATAAACTATTTTAATTCTATATGATTTAATAATTTTAATGTCCAATAAGATGACAGTACGTGGCATTATATATTTCACTGATAAAATATTGAATAAGTAAGAAGAATCGAATTTGATCTTTTTAAAAATTATAAAACAGAACTTAAAATTTAAAGATAAATAATACTTAACTGTTGCACCAAGTTAGTGATTAATACATGGTTAACAGAGATAATATTTATTTTACACTATGGTTAATACACAATTTTTAAGAAACATATAAATTGTGTTTGGAGTGAATCAAAACCCCAGGATAAGACAATACTTAATTGTTGTACAAAGATAAAGTAATTGATATATAGTTGCAAGAGCAATATTTCGCTTAAAACTGATGACTGAGTTTTGATTTTTCTTCAAATGTGTGTGTGTGTTTTTTTATTTCTTTTATAATACAATATAGTTTTAGATCAATTTAAAGAGTAATGTAAAGCTGAATTCATAAGTGGCCTCATTTATAAAAGAGAATATTGATCTTTCTAAAAGTTCTGAGTTCGAGCAGTTACGTCTGCAGAGTGTGTGCGTTGTCAATTAGTTAAGAAAATTCTGAATATATTATCTTTTAATTACCTAGACTATTAAAAACAATAATACAAAACAAATTAAATGACTTCTATCCATGCTAAAGTCTACATATAAAAACCTAAAATTACTTTATAAAAAATATATATAAGTTTTGAAGGCTAAAATTAATATTAATAATTTGATGATGAAAACAAAAATGTAATTTACCCTAATTTTGAAAACCATATTGATTTCTACCATTTGAATATTAACTCATGTTTGCTACGTTAAAAATTTAGATAAGTTGACTCATATAATTACGTTTAAAAATAATATTCGAGATTAAAATATGTTTTGCCCCTCTAATTTCATTTTTTGCTTTCCCCTGTGCCTAAAAAGCACAGTACGTACCAGTATAGGACCACACATAATTGAAAATTAGGCAGATGAAGAGATGCGTCGAGACATGATCCCATGCTCACTTCAACTACAGTTTTCAATTGCACATGTCACTGTTCCTTTTAATTTGATTTACAATTATTATTATCCTTTCTTTCTTTCTTTTAATTTTTACTTTTTGTTGCTTCAAAAATTATATATCATTCTTTCCAATTATTTCTACGAGATGTTTCTCAATTCTGATCATTAACATTAATTTGCATGGATTATCGACAAACCTAGAGATTTAAAGTGCATATCCATAAGTGACACCACATTTCCAGGTATGATGTTCCTACTTCATTAATCATCACAAAGAAAAGGAAAGAAATTTGGCCATAAAAATTAGGTTCACATCTAAAATTTAATGAGTTGGTGCCAATGAGGCACCGGTAAAATTGACAAAAGTTGAGGTTATGAATCTTTAAATATTTAGATTCATATTAGTTTGTTATGTTAGTTAGCAACAGTTAGATAATTAGTTAAATTAGTGATAAAGTTATATAAAGATACATTTGAATATTTTTTTTTGCAGTGTAGTGATTTAACTTTGATTGTTGAAAATTCTTTGCTATATCCTTCGAAGTTTCTTAACTGTTATATTAAGTTCTCAGTCGTATCCTCCATAATCAATCTAGTCTTTCATTGTATCATCTTCAATCGTCTTAGTCCTTCGTTGTATCCTTAGAAGTAGTAAATTTCACATGGTATTAGAGTCATCATCGATAATCACATTTCAAATTAGGTTGTTAATTTTTTAATATCACATTTATTTATTATCGTATGTCTATCGGGGCATACTTGAGGGGTTCATGACAAAGTCTGGATATGTATATAGATATTGTCCACTCATTTGATAGGTCACAGTTATAGTGATTGACCCTAAAAGACCTCTTTGTGTATTCTCTTAATATCTCGTCGGATTTTTAGACTATGCTAAGGAGGGTGATTTTATAGTGGTAGACAATCTTGTTTGTCAGTTAAATATTTTGTTAAAATACAGTTAAATTATCCCTATAATGTTTAATATAATTTATTTGAAACCAAAAAAAGTAAAACAAGTTGTTGAAGATGCCGTGGTATGTGAATATATATGAATTTGGGTATGGTGGTCCTTGGATCGAACTACCAAATATGAGCATGGTCATTATCAAAAAAGTAAATATATTTTAAAATTAAATGACTGCCACTTATGTTTATTTTTATTTTTTTCATGTTCTAAGGTCCACAAAATAGGTAGAGGCAGCGGCTGTCTTAATTTCCACCCAAAATCGTTGTTCACTATATGCTTTCTCAACCTGTCTTTTTCTATATCCTTTTTGCAAACCTTCCCCTCCTTTTTACTACATATATTTGAGATCCACAGATAGACTGAATTTTAGTTCAATTAATATCGTTATTGTTAAAGCACATTGTCATGGCCGATGTTTCTATCATCAACGTACGTTCCTAAGCAGCTAAACATTCAAGGATAGATTGAAGGAAGCTGGTGGAGGTGATCCTTCCCGCTGAAAATTTTAAACTTCCTAAAACTTTTAAGTTCACCTCTGACACAAAATCTATGTTTATTAGTTTAACTCTCACGTGCTTTTTAAGTTAGATAAAAGGAATATTTACTGAACTAGAGAGCGATGTGATGTACTGTAATTGAGGAAAATAAGAGGATGTGTACATGGATGGAGTTTGAAAGCCACACATTTAAGCAAGGGAAACGAAAGCACAAACTTTTTGAAAATGAGAATGTAAGCGTGGCTGTGAACGCCTGAACGGGAATGGCGAGGACTTTACGGATAGTACGTTGGAATTAAACGTGAAAATGGAGCACACGTGGTGTGTATTATCAAAGGGAACAATAAATGGTAATGTTTCGGTTGATGGTCGACTCTGTGATTATTAAACATGTTTTGGTGGCCTATTTCAGGGTCCAAGATTTACACTGGAAGTGGTCCAAGCCAGCTGGTTTCTTGTGCTATGGGACGTCCTAACCACGAGCCTTCATATTTGAGAGCGTTTATTGTCAAATGATTCAGATTGCACTTTTGGTCGAGTGGCAACACAAATAGTATTGATTAAGATTATGGTGCTGCTTATCGGCATTTGTTAAGATATATTGAAGGACCAGGTTGAATATTCTGCAAAATTAGAACCACCGCGTGATCAAGGAGAGTTGCTCATACATTGCAAATAGAGATGGTAAAATTATCCAAGACTCATACGGTCTAGACTCGATAAAAACAATTTTTTTCTTTAAAATTCGAGTTTAAAATGATTTTTGGGATAATAGAATCGAGAGTGTTTAGGTTTAGAATGAACATTATTCAATCCGATCCGATCTAAAATACTTTTATTATATTTATAAAAATGTTATCATGTATATATAAACAGGTTATTTCTTTCCCTCATTTTTTTCATGCGATTGATTTAAATGGTTCTGTTTTGTTTTTTTATGGGTTATACTCTCTTGAGACATCTTTCCATGATAGAAACTCGTATTTAAAAAAATGTGATGACGGATTGGTCGAATTTAACTTTTGTCGTCGAAGAAGATTAAAGTTTTTCAGTATTATAAGGTCAAATTGAGTCGAAATTAAATTTAAGAGTTAATAGATCAAGTAAGATTGAGATGAATAAATTAATATCTACATCAGATTGAATTTAGAGATTAATATGTTGAATCAAGATTGGAATGACCAAACAAGTGTCTTGTCTCGACCTATTACCATCTCTAATAGCAGATCTAACAAAAGGATAGCGTCATCAATATAAACAATTGGAAATGACATACTTGGTGGACTTGATATGATGAATGCATATAGTATATCCAATTATGATTAAAGCAGCATATACGTTAGCATGACCAGGATCATACAAATCCCACTGTACCCATACCAGCAGGATCACGACCAACCAAATAGAAATTAGCCCCAGCATTTACTCTCGCATTGGAATGCCAATGTTGGATTGGACCTACATAATGCATAGGTGATGGAAATATGGACACAATGGTAGTTTCATCTTTTAGGGCCTGAACATAAGTGAATTCAATATCATAGTAAAATAATTAGCTAATTAATCTCTACTGAAATTATAAAGTTATAAGATCGATACAACTCATTTATTTGAACGGATTTTTTTAATAGTTTGGGTGATTACAAAGTAACATATGTTCATATATTTTTTAATAATTTGTGGTGATTTCAAGTTAGTATTTGTTCAAAATCTTTCTTAACCATGAACAACGCACACACCTTATAGATGCAGCTGCTCGAATCATGACCTCTAAGGATAACAATATTTTCCTTGACCACTGAAGTCACCTCATAAATTTAATATATGTTTATAATCGTTCTTAACCATTAACAACGCTCTCGCACGTCATAAAAAACATCATAGAACACAAGTGCATTAAATAGCGTGCACATATCATTATAGCAAATTAAACTCGTCTCAAATTATAACATATGTGACACTACGGGGAAAGTATTATGTGTAACAGTATATTTTTATCCGGTCCATTTCCTATTTTGTTCTAGCCCGTTTTACTGGTTCTATCTTTTTGGTCTGTTTTTTTATTCGACTCTATTCATTTTTATTTGATCCATTTTAATTTAGAAGCTCAAAATAAAATAGAATAAATATTTTGTTTTATATTACAAACTCGGGTCTAAATAATAATCCAAATTAAACCCCTAGACCATTTACAAACCGAACTAAAAGCCCAAATGTAGATGCAAAGCTCCAAAGACAAGGTCCAGTTTGCAGTTAAAGTTTGCAATTTTGAACCTGTGAAATCATTTTTGTTTGTTTTATTTAATTAGAACTTGACAAGGACAGAACAGTGACAGTGATCATATTAGCTTCTTTAAGTCGGTGATTTCTAGTTATGTATCTTTTTTTTTTAAATTATTATTGTTGTTTTTCTTTTCTTGAAATTTTGGTGTTAAATTGCTTTCAAGTTTCAACAAAAGGAGGTTGCAGATCAATGAAACAGGGAACAACCAGCAGAGACCTCAACTTTCAGCGGACACTTCAGAACAAATAAAACAAAGTATTGATACAGCTGCCTATATAGTACAAAACAAATATGTAATCAGACTATGTCTACTTCTTAAGTGAAGGATCTAATTGTAGAAGATGTGGTGACCAAACTCGAAAGGAGGCCAACAATGAGTGCACTGTTATATGTGGTTGGCTCCGCTTGCATCGAGTTGTTCCGGGAATCAGTGAATGTTTCATTTAGGAAAGGCCCTCCCACAAGAGCTCCAATAGCTACATTAGGATTGGGATTGGGTGAAGTTAGCCACTGGAAGCCATCGGAGCAACCCGTGGTGGCATCCACCGGAATCGAAGCTCCTCTATGATGCACGTATTGTGGGTATTTATCGCCGTACCCCACAAGGAAGCTCATCTTCAAGGGGTTACTGCCTAGGACATAATCAGCCTGGAAGCAAAGATTGTTATTATTATAGTAGTCACTACACCGGAGTAACACTTTATGACAAATATTGCTAATATTTGGTTGCGTCTTTACATAAACATCATTCCTGTGATTTGGCAAACTTTCTAAGATCCGATGGTTTGAATGAACGGTCACCACAGGTTAGCTTCACCGTCTGTGACGTAAGCATGTAATCGCTATAAAGAGCAGCTAAAAATGCAGAAGCAACCGGATGCTGCAGAGAATTCCATTCACTGACCCATATAAGACAACCTGCATCGGAAAGACTAGAGCAGTAAACAAACGATATCCAAAGTATCCAAGCTAATTCAGTTTATTTGCGACTTAGGTGATCTGAGAGTATATGTAATTCCCCGGAAAGAAAAGTGAAGTATGGTAAATAAAGGTCGGGCATTAACATTTACAATCGAAAGAAGTATAAAGAATACAGATTTTTGAGTTGAAGGGTAACCATCAATTACTATGTTGATTTATCAAGTCTAAAATCATTTGGTTCGGTAATAAACTTTCTTTGAGCCTCTTCGTTTTGTCAGATTCACGATCTACATAGCAAAAATATGAATCCAGGTAACTTAGTTTTAAAGAAGACATTACCATCAGTTCTGTTGGATGTTGCTGAGGGAGACTTAGGTAGAGGACCACACATAACATCCTTGGCAGACTTCCTATAGTTTTTAAGGCCGGAATTCCCAGAGGCACCCTTGGCACCGAACAAGCTTAACCTGGAAAGCAAAACCTGCATACATGTAACATAATCAGACACTATATTCAAAGAAAAATAAAATAATACTATGTAAGATTAATGGTTCTGATGATCTACTCAGAGAATTAAAATGTGGGCCACCAAACAAGCACAACATGCTCAATCTGACAAACGAGGCTAGATATCCTACAGTAGTTGCCTTTAGCTTTGGCTGGTTAACAAATGAGAATTACTTTCCTTCAAATAGTCCTTCAATTAAACGCCTGGAGGTTAAAGAAATGCTGTAAACCTTCCAAAGAAGCTCTTTTCTTTAGCATCTTTACAAATGAGAAACAATCGATGGAATTCAAACAAGCCGTACCAGAAATGAATTCAAGCTAATGATATCTATTTATTTTCACTTAAAGTCTTTCTTATATCATCATGATGCTTGAGACATGTCTATGTATATAGATGTAAACGGAAAACAAGAGGCTACGATCTTGCTTCAAATTCCTTTAAAAGAGAACCTTACCTGGGTTCCTGCAAGTTTATTATCCCAGCTAAACCAGGAAGGACTTCTCCATTGAGCAAACTGGTTCCCATTTTCACCGGTCACATATCTGAGATATGATTGATCGCCTGTTGCATGATAGAGCCAGCTTGCTGCCCATAAGAGCTCATCTCCGTATCCTGTTGAATTGTAATACGTAGCAACTTCTGGTATGTTCTTACTGTAAGAACCTCTATTACTGTTTGCAAAACTAAAAAGTTGCTTCGCATGTCTAAGAAGTGTGCTTGAATATGTTGAGTCAGCTGCCTTAAAAACCAGTGACGCTGAAGCCATATCTGCAGCAGTTTCGGCTGCAACCTCAGTCCCAGGAACGGGATTCATTCACCTGTGTGAGAGGCCTCTTCTCTTTCATGTCCTCAGGCCTTTCCCAACACTTGTGGTCTGCTTCAGGGTCACCGACCTGCCTCAGTTTTGGAAGTAAAAATGTAAGAGGTTAGAAATATTCCAGAGCCTTTTTTTCACAGGATTGTACAATCAGATTCCAGAAAAGTATGGTTCACAATACAAATCCAGAAGCGCCACAAGGTTTCTCATGATGACAACATAACTCATCTCATGATTTCATGGCAACCCATCACTACATCACCAGAAACATAAACCCAAAATCCAACATGTTCCTGATCTAAAACCTTAGCCAATCGGATAATCCAAAACATAAATTGACTAAGGCACGATGAAGCAAGCAAGAACAATTTAAATGCAATCAAGCAGACATTTTTGTACTACATATAGCTACACCAAACCAAAAGATTAGATGGCAGTTAAAGACAATGATAACCTGAATATAGAGCACATTCTCCGAAGGATGAGCATTGATAAGGGAATCGGTTATCCACTTGAGCGATTCTTGAGCCGGTTCCAGTTGATTGACCGCCTCCATCTGATCGCCGTACTCGAGCATAGCCCACGATAGCCCAGTAGCAGTGAATGCCATTGGGAATCCAAATTTCATGTGATCCCCAACATCATACATCCCTTTAGATAGATCAAATTTCGCTTCCCTTCCGTCCGTTAACGCCGAATTTCCTCTCCATGATATCTTATTATCCTCTAACCTACCAGCTGCAACAACAAACAAGAAATGTTTGACTCAAGGAACAACAACAAACAAGCAACACTTGCACATCTAAGATAAATTTTACCAACAAAAGAACCAAACATAAGCAGTCGAAAATTACAAATAATATCTACAATAAACCACTTGTTTTAAGTACTAAACATTGAATCCGAATCCATAAGTTAAAGGGTATCCTAAAAGGAAGCAAATTTTAATAAGAATGAGAGGGTAAAGAAAGGGTACAATTTTTAACGTCAAAGAATTGCATTGCGATTTTGAGAGCATCAAAATACTTCTAGTCGATAGCGCCTGGAGGACCTGGAACGGGAGCTGGCTTATTATCCTTTTTGTCATCCATTTTCTTCTTTATTGTATAAACAACAGCTCCCACAACCAGACCAATATTACTAACACCAGAAACCACCCCAGAAATCATCTGGATTTTGATTTTCCCCCCATTGTTTTGTGACTTCAAAAAAAAACACAGTCTTCTACTTGGGATCTAGATCAAAACATACGCATTGAACATCAGATATGCTAAAGAGAAATGCAGGGGAAAAGAATCTGATGCAGAGCAAAGTGCGAGGGAATGTGGTTTAGAAACAGGGTTGATTAGTTAAAGAGAAAGTTAATTAACAAAAATGGGTAGCCTGGATCTGGTGCTGTTTCAGCCACAGATCGGGTAATAAATTTGTTTAATTGGTGAGTTCTTGCGGGACAAGAACACCGACATGAAAAATATAATTATTGGTCAAATTCCGGTTTTTGATCCCTATACTATACTTAAATTTACAATTTAGTTAATGTATTTTGTTTTTAGTAATTGAGGGGCAGGAGTTTGACCCCGGAATTAGATGTGATCTGAGGGTGCGTTTGGTTCACGGAATGTAAGATTACCAGTGGGAATAAAAGATTACCAGGGAATAGGATTACTGGGAATGTTGTATTTTGTGCTTGGTTGGTTTAGCAGGAATATAAGATTAACGTGTTTGGTTAAATGAATAAAATATTATTGGAATGTATATTTGACCAAATTATCCTTATTATATATTTGTATAATATTACAAATTGTAAAATATTTATATATTTTCTTTAAAACATTAAATTCATAATATTTATATATTTTTTATACAAAATTAAAAATATAAAAAAGGTTTAATGAAAGGGTAAAAAAAAATTTAACCCCTTAACTTCATATAAAATTTTAATTATAGATTTTTTTTGTAAATCAAAAATAATTTAAGGATAAATTTATAATTTAACATTCGTAGAATTTTTATTATTCAATGACAGAATAAGGATATTTTTGAAAAAAAAATAAAATTTAAGGGCATTTTAATCCAAAACACCGGTAATGTTGCAATACCTAAGGGAAGGGAGGTAATGACATTCACGGTAATATACCCAAAAAATCTACTATTGATAATAAAACATTACCGAGAATGAGATTCCCGACCAACCAAACATGGAAATTTGAACCAAACACCCCCTAAAGGTTGATAACAACACAAGTCCAGTGTTAACATTTCAATCAAACCATTTGTATTTTTTTAAAATATTAATAATTACTTTAACAAACATGGTTAATAATATCCACTGTTTAGACTAACAATATAAAAGTGAAAAAATATAATTTTATCAGAAAAAATAGATAATCAAATTATAGGGATTAAATATTAAATTTATGTTAAAATAAAAGGATGGAAATCAAAATATGACCTAAATTATATGTTATGCTTTTCTGTTTAGGTGTTATATTCTTGATGTTTCATTGACGGATATGCCCCGTGACTTTGGTCGAGCGAGATTCCCGCTAAAAGAAACTGAAAACTCATTTTCAGTCGTCCAAAGTTGAATTAGGCCCGAGATGTGGAGGATTAATTCTCGTAGCATAAAAATATTAATGAAATATCAAATTAAATCTATAATATTACATATACTAGAGGGAGTAATAACACAATTTAACCTTAATAAAACTTGTAAGAGTTTATGGTTTTGTCATCTCCTGGGCCTAAAGGAAGGATCTCTCAGGCCGAAAATCCTTTCCGTCACTATTGTCGTTGACTCGTTGTCTTTACGACTTGAAAAAATAAATAAGTAAATCAGAACAAATATATACTTGTATAATTCAATTGATATTCATACTAGCATAGTTCATGAAATTAATTTATATAATTAAAAGTTATTGTATTATATTTTTATGGGTTTACGATTTATTTTATATAAATTTCAACACATTCATATATATATATATATTATTGTTAATTTTTTAATCATAATTTACTTCGTCACACAAATTCGCATAATTTTATCATAATAATACAATTCTAACTTTAAATTCTTTTTAAAAATAGTCACAGCACGGGTTGAATATAAGATTAGTTTGCACAAACGTTGTTGTGAACTCTTAAAAGTTGCAAGCAATGAATTGCATTATTATTTATTACAGCAATCATAAATTAATAAATAATTTAATAAGAGTTTGTTAATGAATAATGATAGCCAATTTCATGGGGCAGCAGATATCACTGTCACTGTTATAATCTTGAGATACCAAATCAGAATTTTAATCATTTACTCCTTTAGCTTAAAATTAATTTTTTTAACCCAATTGACCGATTATATACCAAAGCCCACCTACTTATGATAAAGCAGCAGCGTGGTTTAAAGCAAATGAAAGCAGTAGTTGGACAATTGATAACAAGGACCCGTGATATTAAGTTATTTGAACAAATAAAGTAACAATTCAACAACTGTAATCAAAACTAGAAGAAGACAAGAAATTTACATCAGTGTTAATAAAAAATTATTCAGTACCATTCTATGCCTACTAATCTGGAAGAAGAACTAATGTCATTATTTTATTGGGCTGCAGATCGGGTTTTCCTTAATCTACCGCGCGTGAGTCGAATGCTTTCTTCCATGAGAGTCTCTTTTGGGGGAGGGTTCGCATCTTCATCCTCTGGAGGTGGTGGCAGTGATTCAGTTCGCTTTGCTTCTTTTTCAGTTTCCGCAGGTTGGCTGGTTGGTTCGGATGCAGTATCTACTTTCTGGCTATCTAAGGACGTTGAACTTAAGGATGCTGAACAGGTACGTGGTTTAGCCAACTGTGAAGGAACCTTAGATGGACACACGTCTTCAGCTACTTCCTTTTGGTGTTGACTTGAAGAGGTGCTAGATGTTGGTGATGCCGGTTGTTTAGCACTGAATTGTGCTGATTGTTCTTTAATAGATGCTTGACGTTTAGGAGCACCAGAGGGTTGGCAAGCCCTAGTACCTTGTGCCTGAGAATTAAGAAGTTAAGTAGAAAAGAATATAAACTTCAAGACGATTGAATCAGTACAAAAATGAAATCTGGCATAGATTAATTACTTTTCAACTACTATATACATTCAACTAATATACAACCATTACATCTGTATTCTGTATAGTCAGTTTAATGCATGATAATGAGAGGTTTAACCAAACTAAGTTTGTTGCTTGCAATGCACAAAGAGGAGGCAATGCAGCACCAAATACAATTGGTTTTAATTCGATAAATACCTGAGGATGTTGAGGTCTTGGGGTTGACTGTGAAACATATTGAAGGATCTCAAAAATTCTAGTCTGGCCATAGCTTGCGGCCCTTTGCCAGTAAAGAACTGACATATCTCCCGCTCTAGTTCTTAGTTCCAACAAGTTACGGTCAATTTCATTTTCGTGCTTAGCAACATATGGTCTAAAGAAAGAGTCGTACACATAAGAAGTTCCCTGACATAAATGAAAACAGAGGGCCAGTTAAAAACAAGAATCAACACTAAGTTGGTGGTGTAAATGTTATTAGAATTTCTTTAAAAGATAGTACACCTACCTAGTTTTAGGGTACCAAAGATATATATAGAATGCCAACTTAGCTTCACAGTACATTGGAACCCTTCAAAATGCGAAGCAGGAACACGGTGAGAAAATAAAAAACATACATTAACAGTTTAACACATCCTTCTCATTTTATTATCCCTTACCATGAAATGAAAGTATCACCAATTCGCTCACAGACTGTTAAAACAGCCACCAATATCCTGAAACCAGAAAAAAGATTGGAAAGACAGGACAAAAGAAAAGTTACAGCATAAATAACATTGCAATGCTTCTCCGTGCACAATCTTCACAAAGACCTACCAGTACTGGCACCAAAACCGCAGTTGATCGATCTCAGGCTTATTCAATTCAACGGTCTTATAACATTCATATGCTGGATAAGCATAACCAAAAACCATCCTGTCAAAATATTTAAAAGAAAAAAAAGATTCAATTCAAGTAAAAGAATAAACTGAAACTAAAATGAGAAAGAGAATCAGTTGTAAGATAAGACATACACGAGTCCTCTGGTAAGAAGGGATCCAATCATTTTGTTTACTTCCTGACAAAAGAAAATACTTCTTGAAGTTAAAAGTCAGTAACAAAATCAGCATTATAAATCCCAGAAAACATGAGCAGTCTATGGAATGTACTCAATTAACCAAGTATTGCACAAGTCTCAACCATAATCTCGCGTAACACAAAACCAACAAAATGGT
The DNA here is from genome assembly GCF_006381635.1 of Hibiscus syriacus. Classification (NCBI taxonomy): domain Eukaryota; kingdom Viridiplantae; phylum Streptophyta; class Magnoliopsida; order Malvales; family Malvaceae; genus Hibiscus; species Hibiscus syriacus. The sequence continues at coordinate 76,074 of NW_024063079.1, forward strand.
AGCTGAGAATTGCTACCTAAGTTTATTCTCTTTCTCTTTAATTCTTTTCTCAATGAATTCCCAAATAGGAGGACCCTTCCAGTTCTCACAACCAAAATATGCTATAAATCCCAGTCAAACAAGACATGATCAAAGTTAAAACTTGAAAATTTCTTGGCCCCATAAATCAAAGGGGTAAAAACTATACTAAAAGGATCTAAAATCTTATGAGCTAATGGTTCGAGATCGTCTTAACCACTTGAGGAAATACTCTAAAAAACTTAGTTGAGCGAGAATTGTCAGGTACTAGAAAAGAAAACAGCATAAAACCTGCTAGGAATGTCCATTACCCTCAGTTTTCTGAGCAACCAAACAGAGGCGTAAGACTAACGTAATGTTACAAGGTTCAAAAACCACAATGATTCAACTAATCAACTCCAATAAATCTAGGTACTGCACGGAACAATCAAAAGTTATCCAACGCAACGAACAGAGAAGCATTGCAAATGAAGAAATCGTAGGAGAGAAATGCAACATTATGGAGCTCGGTAAATAAATTAAACAACGAAAAAGACGAAATTCATAAGCAGGAAACTAGAAAATGATAATAAAAAAGGTTTTTAAGAACCAAAAAAAATCCAAATAAAATATACTTATCAACAATGCAATGCCAGATGAAACATTGATCTCGGTGGATGCCGAATCAATCACCGCATACAGAGGGAAAATGGCAGCGCGATCGATACCTTTTAAAGAGATTTTTCAAAAAACGAAGCTCAACTAAAATCTGGAAATGGGATTTAATCCAAAGCACTGGAGGCAATGGTCGATAGAGTAGAAGATTTCAAGTAAATTATAAATGTGCTTTAGAGTAGATCTCCGGCGAACTGTAAAATCACCTCCGCTAGTATCCAACGACTAACCGTTAAGAAGTCGGGTGAAGCGGATAGAGAGAGGCAAGACTTTTGAGAGAAAGAAATCAAAAGAGGATAAAATAAAGAGAGAGTGATACCTAATTGCACTTTCAAATTTCATGACCGAATTTGCATTTGATTAAAAAAATATTTTATTTTATTTATGTAATTTTAATTAATAAAATGAACCCCCCCCCCCCCCGATATTTTGGCAATATTAAAAATGTAACAAACAAGTATGATGCCAATTAATAATGGCCTACATTTTTCAAGTCGTTGGCATAATCATATTGATAATGTTACTCTCAACCCACCTTTTATTATAGTGCAAAAAGGTCCTAGATTTTGGTTTTCAATCATTTCTTATAATTTACCAACCAAAATTTACTTTATAATAATGGTAGGAATAGTCCATAAATCGAATTTAAAATTTTCGTAAATTGAATACTTGAATTCAAGTTTTTTAGTTGGTTTTAATAAAATGAGACATTTCAAAATATATATGACCTTGAATATGAACCAAAATATACGTTAATTATCATTTGTATAATTTAAAATGTTTCAAATTTCAATTTATTAAGTAATTTTATTGGTATTTTTTTTCAAGAGGTTCTAGATTCAAGTAATTGTGTTCGCATGATGTGTGTATGCATTATTAATTGATTAAGAAAATTCTGAACAAATATTATCTTGTAATCACCTCATACTAATAAAAAAATATTTTAAATTTAAATTTTAACACGTGTAATATGTTATTTTATTCTTAGCTTTCGATTTCTTTATGAAATAAAATTATTTTCTTAACAATGACTAATCTTCAATGTATCAATCGATTAATTCAGATTAAATATTATAGAGATCCATTACGAGAATAATTCTCCTAATTCAATTTGTTCCTTTCACAACACTAGAATTCAAACCGTGAATCTTATTTAAAAAAAACATAGTAACTTATCTCATTAGAAATTCTAGTCTTGTTTAAGTAAGTAATAATAAAATGTCATAATTGTTCTAATAAACGAGATACTTATGTGTCATAAGATATATAGGCAAACTTTACTAGTGATTCAGGTATGGGATTTAGAATAGTACCATGAGTATGCTTTAAACGATGAAAAATAATGATACTAACTATTGCTTTGGACGTTTATCACGAAAAGGACAGGGATATGTATATCCATTCCTCTCAAAGCCTGGCATGTTCTGAGTAAATTCGAAGCAACCAAAAATGTTGGTGCAAAGAGCAAAAATGTAACAATTCGAAAACCCAAAATAATAAGACCCCAAGAGTTGGACACTGGGCAAAAGATAAGAAAGCATGAAGGAAAAAGGGAAGACATGTGAGGTAAGGGTTTTCCCAAAGCCTTGGTTTCCACATTTCTCAACTGCTGCATTAGCTTAATCAATGCATGGCCTGAACCTAAACCAAAACAAGCCCTACATCTTAAGAGCTGCTCATTTCTTCCGTGCTGATGCTCAGTAGAAATCAGGTAAAATCGTTGATATTGGCTTTCCGCACTGTGGGTTGCCGCCCTAAAAAAAGAGAATAACAGCAATACTGTACTAACATCCAACCAATGCCAAAGCATGATTCCACTATTTGCAAAAATAAATGTACACATACATGCCTGTGCGCATCGATAACCCCATAACTAGAACATCTCATCTATCGATATGCACTATGTAGCCAATGTATGAACAAACTAGCTACCTAAGACTAAACAATTGCAGTAAAGATCTTTACATTTTCAAAAGAGCCAAAGATTCAGCCCATACCCTGGACAGATGTCATTGGAGGTTTCTTGCACTTCCCTTTCAACCAGGTTAGCCTTATCTTGCTGCTTTTTAACGAAATAAACGTTTCCCTTAAGTTGAGATGTTCGAAGAGGTCAAGAGCTGCAAAATAGAGCCACTCTTCTATGTCTTCTATTTCATCCAATGCTTTAATGCAATTAGTTATGCTAAATTTGTTTTCACTTCGTTTTGTGACAAATGTCCACCTTGACTTCCAAGCAGCAACCATAGCTAGCATGGCTCCTGCCATAGCCTCGGACATTTCTTCCCCCTTTATGCTCTGATCCAAAGAATGTTGTGCCTCAGATGGTCTTTTTCTTTTTCTCTCCGGAATACTCTCAATCAACTTTTCTGGCAACAAATTGTTTTGGGCTAATCTTGAGGTTGATGGATTATCAGTATGTGTGGATGCTCCATCTGGACATGAAGTTAAGCTACTGGTATCATTTCCAACAACTTTGTCCAACCCCTCAAAGTGGCTTGACTGGGCATATTTCCCATCAGCAGATGAGTCGGTGAATATTGTGCAAAGTTGGTCATATATGGGACAGTCCTTGATTTTAACTGGCTTGGGTCTAGCCTGTGCCTGTAAGTGTAAAACTATCCATCAGAAACAGACAATTGAAGTGTTCAGAACAAAGATAGTTGAAAGGAAACATACCCCGATTTCTTCCCACAGGTCAAACCCGATGCAACAGGAGTCCTCCATAGCAGCAAAGTCATTTTGATCATAAGCTGATTTGAGGTTATAGAAGCGCGCCCGCAGAACATCCAGGTGCTTCCTCAACTGATTGTTATTGAAGTTGAGATCTGTTTCCTTGTTAAACTCATCACGTATGGTATTCCATGTTTTCTTGTCGAAAACATTATTCGGTCTGTTTCCTAATTGAATTTGCTTCACTACCAAGTCTGCAAATATCCTATCAAGGGATGCTGTCCACCTTGTTCTTGACCGCTCGTGTTTTGGCTGACCGACTTCAGTATCCATCTAGGCATCTATAACTAAAATGTACACACATTCAGACCGAACAATACTTCAATCAGCCCTGCATGAAAAATCACAAGCTACCTTACTGATAAAAGTTCAATACATTGTCAGTGCTTTCCAGAAACAGTTTCAAAACGTACTGATTGACATTGATAAACAAAATAATGGTTGAGCAAAGGATTAATCATATATCAATGTATGACCAACAAACTATATACTTTATCGTATATGTATAAACACTTGTAAGATTTATTAATACATCGAGTTCATTTGTGATTTTCAGCTAATGCCACCCCTACAAAATGCGAATTTCAATACAAATTGGTAAACGCATAAATCTTCGGCTAATGCCATCATTCTTCTAAACTTACAATCAGAAAATTTAAGAACATTGGGTCATGTGTCTAATGCTAAAATTATGAAGAATAAACAAATGGAAATTAACTTGAATTAGAATTACCATTTGTAAAATTAAATTAAATTTCGCGTACCAAATCAACCAGAAACACGCATTTTACGTCGGAAGGGTTTGAGAATGAAACGAATGCTTCGAGCACAAACCCTAAATTTGATTTTCGTCAGAATTGGTACGGATAGGAATAAAGAAATTGTAAAGAAAAGCAATTGCCATATGAAACTGTGGTATCTTACCTGACACGGTAATCTGCACGGAATCAAGAGAAGAGTCAAATTTGGTAAGCAAAAATGTGAATGAAATGGATCGTTAGAACTTTATCATAAACCCTACAACAAACGAGAAGATGAAGATTGAAAGAAAGACGATTCAACATTGTCTCTGTGATCGTATTGGGGTCTTCCAAAACGATTTATGGATATTCTCTTGGGCTCATATGCCCATTTCTGCTTTTCTTTTTCACTTGGGCTTCTCAAATTTCTCCTCCTGCTTGATTAATATCTTAAGCTGTTATTGCTTTTAAATATGACTATAATTTTGTCATTAAATCTTTATTTATTATTATTATTTAATCAAGTTTAGGAGTATATTTGGATATTAAACGCTCCCCTTTGATGATATAAAAGAATCAGTATCCGGTTTTTCCAATCTCCTTACGGCTTTGCTCAAACGTAAAACATTGAACATGAATTTTTCTTTCTATTATAACTTTTAATATTATTTTTAACTATATAGATTTATTAGATATCTATTTAATTAAAATTTTGAAATTTCAAGTATAAATTTAAATGTGATAAATCTATGTTTTTCAACTATATATTTACTCTTTGTCTATAATGTATAGATTTCATCTTTTATCATTTATATTTTGTATGATATTCAAATTAAAATTTAAAACAAAAAATTAGGGTACCAAAGTAATTTTTTCGAGAGATAAGAATGAAATTGTTTAATCTCTTAATCAAAATTTTATTTTAACATAAAATATTTATGATTTTATTACAAATATTAATAACCAAAAAACAGCACCATTTACAGTGGGCTAGTAGATAGTTAAGTTATAGCACCTGAAAACACAAAATGCCAACGGGGTTTGTATTTACTGCAAAATTTTGGGCCTAGTCTACTTCGCCTTTTGAAGCTCTCGCATCCTTTTTTTTCGGTAAATATAATTTTTGGTATTTATATATAATATGATACTAATCAATTAATGAATCCAAAAACTAAATAATTATATTTATTTATATATTTTTATTAATATAATTATTTTTATTTGCAATGTGTGATCGTAAAATAATATTATATTTATTGTTGTAATAATAATTTGTCATCAATTTTATATCATATTTATGTATACATAATTACGTGAATGCAATTTAAGATTTAATACATTTTTTATTAACCTAGAGTGATTACAATGTAATAGTTTTTTTAAGTATCCTTAATCATTTGACAATGAAAGTTCAAACATCTTTTTAGACTCTGATACTCAAACCTAAGATATCTACAGATAACAATCATCACTTTAATCAGGGAAGTAATTTGGTTTATGCTAAAATTTAATAATTGAATTACTTAGTATGAGTTATAGGAAATTATACTTAAATTTTACGTTATACTTATACAAGTTGTAAGGATAATTGAGTAATGTAGAAAGATATATCGCAATATTGGAAATGGAAACTATGACAGGAAATGATGCAAACTTTTATATATATATATATAATAACATATGTAATTATAAGATAATGTAGGTTTATAATATCTTTTAGTTGTTGATTATATACACATTCTATAAATGTAATTGTTTGAACTTAAGATTTATAGAAAAAAATAACACTTCCTTAACCTACTAAGGGATACTTGATAGGTTAATATTTATATATAAAAAAACAACGTGTTAATATTTGGAAACTTGACTATCTTGACACAGGCAGACAAAACAAAGACGAGACAGCTCATTTCATTTCTTTGCCAAAGTTTGGGAAATTTCCTCAAACCTAAACCTACTGTATTTGTCTCAATTTCCAGGTTGATTCTTGTCCTAAACCTAACATGACATTACAATTAATAACTTAATATTTTAATATTAATATATGATTTTTAATAATTTAAATACATTAATATACAATTTTAAATATTTTATTGTACATTTTAAATATTTCTTTATTTTGAATTTTTATGCAAACAAAATAAAACAAATTAGTTGATGTTAGCATTGATAAAAAGATAATATTAGACGTTAATTTAACACGTTTGTTATTTATGATTAAAAACCCCATTTGTTATTTTTTATCAATTAATTTAATTTGATAGAAATTAAAAATTTCAGGCCGAGACAAAATATTAAATATCTCTTTAACAAATTTAAAAGGATAAAAATATTATTAGACCAATAATTTATTTAATATATAAATTTGACTACCGCAAATCTGACCAAAATTTATTTCGTTTTAATAACAATTAAAAGATAATTTTGGTTTTGACATATCTAGCCAAATATATAATATTTTTTTAAAAGAAAAAAAAACAGCTAAGACAAAGATAGAATTCATGTGTGTTCGAGATATAGAGTCATTTAAAAAAAAGGAAAAATCTAATCTCATATGATAACGACAACCTTAATTTATAACTTTACTTTGATTTGTTTAACTTGGATGAATTTAATAATGTTTAAATTAAGGTAGCTGTTCTCCACATCACGTATCAAATTTAGCCGTTTTCGAAACTTACCAACATTAGACTTAATGCCCTTCTGATTATAAATCTCAAGGGATACGTAATGAAGAAAATAGGTAAAATCTTATTTAACTACAAATATGAGGCTTCTGGAAACAGGAAACTTTCTTAGTATATGCTTTCATTTATTTAAAATTTCTTTGATAGAATATGCCTTGTGTTTGGTAGGTTTGATAACATAAATTATAGTAATGCATCCACATTAATTAATATTGTACTCAAGAAGAAATGAAAATAGCATTTACATTAAAAACCAAGATAATAAATTTTATTACTTGATGATATTTTGGTCTACGAGATGACGGGGAAGGTGTTCGAAAGAGAGTTGTTGATATACTTAAAAGACAAAAAAAACATTCATTAATTCCACATTCAAAAGGGAAGTACATTTACATTAGTTTATAATAACTTTTCTTTACCTTTTTATTTTTGTTGAATGCAGATTAACAAAACCCTCGCATGCAGTCATCATTATTGTCGAAATAAGATAGTGTTTATATGTATAGCAGATTTTCATAATATGGAGTGATAATAGCTTGGCATGTGTACACCACCGTTGCCAAACTAAGGAAGTGTTTTTGTATATAGCAGATTTCGTGAGCATAAATGTGTTGATTATATAGGGTAGTGAGTGATTTGATAACATTATTTTCGAACGTATGATAATGAGATATAATTCTCTCGCAACATTATTTTTCCATCTACCAATTTTGAGAAAGGAAATTGTTTAAAGCCTTGGAACCCCTCGGCTCAAAAACATCCATGACTGCTTGATGATGGGTCCAACAACTTAATCTGTGTCTTTGTATTGATGAAGATGAATTGGTTTGATGATGGATGTGATGGGGTTAACCTGGCTGGAAATGTATCAGCAAAGTCAAAAATTGCAAAGAAAAAGTTGCATATATTGTCTCAATCAGTCAACATTCTAAAGTTTGCAACTTGCAACATCGATCAAAAGTGAAAGTTGAAACAGCAACCAGACTGTACTGCAAGTAGAAAACTTTGATTTTTACTCTGACTACTTGTCAGAAACACGACATGTACATTAATTCATCCGAAATATTCCAAGTATTTACTAAACATAAAAGTTCAGTTTCATTAGACCCTTTTTTTTCTCCATGTTTTCCAATTTGCAGATTTATCATCCAAATTAAACAGTTTGTGATGGTTGTTCGTTTTGATGCGCCGTGAAACACTTGGCACGAGAAACGAAACTTGAGATGGGATCAAAACAGACAGACAAGAGCTGTATTTTGGAGTTAAGCAGTGTGAAAACGACCAAACAAATGGAGACCAAGACAGAGAATGCTAAAAGAAGAAGCATTATAAGATGTGGGATGTCGCCTTTGACTTCTTCGGCGTATTCCATCGATGCCAAAGCCAGCATCGACAACGGAAACGAGTAAGCCCACCACGCCACGCTGAACCTTCTCATCGATCTCTTGAACAATGTCGGCCTACATACCTGATCAATGATGAATGTAAAATTTTGTGTTAAAGAGATCAACTTATAAAAATAATAAAAATTACTCAATTTCGGAATATAATTAAATGATAATTACCAGTGACATGAAGAGGAAGAGGGAAAGAAAGAAGAGTAATTTGGATGTGGTATCGAAAGAGCCGGCAATGGATTGCCAAGCCAAGCTAGCCATGCTCGGTGCGGCAAAGAACAAGAAGAAAACAGGCCTCAACATCGACGGAAGCCGATCGGTTCCCGATAGACGTTGGTAGAGCGTGACGAATAGCACCAAATAATGCACCATCCCTAGAGAAAAGAACCCAATGGCACTCTCTTTCCAACCCATATTAGCCGCAGCTTGAGCACCCACCAGGTTCCCTATAACCGATAACTGGCTCGTCGGATTCGCAACGGCCGATAGAAACTTCTTTCCTTTAGTGAACCATTGACCGTAGATTTTCACGTCAAGCACCACGATAGGAAGAACGGAGAAAACCCACCATAGAACCACGTAGGAGTAGTGGTTTTCGGGAGTGAAAAAAGGTGCTGATTGAAGCAAAAGAAGCCAAGAAATCGATGGAGCGAATAGGTAGTTGACTCCTACATGATGAAAGAACTCTTCTTTCACCATCTTGAAGTGAAGCAAGCATCTCAAAAGGTACAGAACCGAGAGCAAAACAAGGGCAAAGAATGAGAAACACCAGAGAACTGTGAAAGCTGTGGGGTGGAACAAATGAAGGGTTTGTCTCAAAGTGTGAGTATCGTCGGTCGGGCCTCTTAGTGTCTTCCATAATAAAGCTTGGCCACCTAAAGATAAGCTTACCCTAAAATAACCAGCATGGAGTTTGGTTAAGATGGTTGAGATCAGGCAGCTGCTACATTGAATACGATCGACCGCAACGCCGCCGCTGTCGACGGCGGGTGTGTCGACTACAAGCTGAAGCTCAGCGTGAGATGTAACGACGGCCGCCATTGGTAAGACCAAGTATTATCAAGCTGATCATATAAATGTAGGTAAACGGCTGTAGTTTTTTACACGTTACTATGGCTTTGTGCAGATTTTGTTTGGTCAGCAATGGTGGGGATTTATAGAACTTTTGCATGTGAAATACACTTTTTTTTCTGTAAAAGTTTATTTTGTTGGGATTTTTGAAAATCTAAACTTTTTTTGTACTTTAGGGCCTAACACTTTTGAATACATGTATTAATATTCAACAGATTTGCTTGGACTTTCTTGTCATGAGCTGGGCATGTTTTCTTTCTTAATTTTGGATTAATTACAAAAGACCTGATTTTGACATATAATCTGGTCCAATATGGTGCTCTTTAGAATGTAACATGACTTTACCAACCTAATCTCATTGATTATAGACATCACAAAAGCAGCTCAACTTATTAATATTACCATATGCACTGATTTTATATTTGTTCATATATTTTTTTTAACTACATGGTGTATTGTGATTCATTAATAATATATAAATTTATATATTATTGATGCCTTCGATATAAATAATTTGTGTATTATTAGTCTGGAAAAAGAATTCGTATCAGTAGTAATATAGCTATAAACGGCCCAGCAGCCCCATTATTTTATTAAATTTTTCTTTTTCTCCATGGATTTGATATAAGAAGAATTTTATGTTATGAAGTAAATTTTTAAATTTTTTACAAGAGATAAACTTATAAAATTTAATCAAGTAATAATAGATTATCAATAAAAAATATATATACTTAAAATATATTTCTTAAAGAGACGACTATCTCGTATTCGTTCTCTCGATCCATCCTTGATTGAGGTAAAACAAACCGAGTCAATTACTCTATATGATAACTCCGGAGAATGGATGGGGATGGCGGAAAAAGGTGGGAGAGTTATCCACTGAGTTCGAATCGGACTGGAGGCAAAGCAACAAGGTCGAGACAATTGAAGTCGAGAGGAAGAAAAAAAGCAAGTGGTTTAAATAAAAATCACTGCCGTAAATCCTGCGATTTATTTGAATGCCAGTGTAGTGATGCAAGTATATTTAAAATGCCTAATTGGATTGTAATTTTCAATGGGTATGTAACACCCCAACCCGTACCCGACCCGGATCCGAGTATGAGGTGTCACATTGACTTTTCAAAACATTTACTTGTATAAAATAGTGAGTAATTTAAAACATTTATACCTGTAACTTATTCAAAAGATTTCCAGAACTATTCAGAGCTTAAATGTTTTTGCAAAACCGATTAGAGCATATACAATTCAAAACATTAATTACATGCCAACTATTTTCAATGTACATAATACATCTAATTCAAGACATCTTTTCTGATGTGATCTTCGGTAAGAGGTAACTGACATGTCTTGCTCCACTTTGCTCTTTACTCTTCTCACTTCTGTAACCTGTGTGTGAAACAATCACACGTTAAGTCTATGACTTAGTGAGGCAAATAAACATATAATATAAACTATAGCTTGTAATCATGCATGACCAATTAATGTTATCACTCATACCCTTATTCATATAACAAATCCCTATAACATCTATGCAATATATCATTACATGTAAAAACATATACACACTCATATACTTATCACCCATCATTTCCATCATTAGCCTTATTTCGTTATCAATGTTATTATCGTTTATATCACTTAATACATATCCTCTTATACCTAGCCTTTTAACCAACATTTGACTCATTTAATCATACAATCCACATATCATCATATAAATCATATAATATCATTCATAGTACAAAAGCATACAAGTCACATGTACTATATGTTTCTGTTATTTCTTTATTAGCCCATATATACATGTGAGAACTATGGATATGTGAGTCTATAGAGGTTGTGCACTAATCCTGTCACCACAGCTCGTATAAATGCACCGAAGTGCCACGTAGAATTGCACCGAAGTGCCGCGTAAAATTGCATCAAAGTGCCGCGTAGAATTGCACCGAAGTGCCATATAAAATGTCCCTAAGGACCACGTAGAAAATTCCTTAAGAATCATATACATATACCAAGGATCAAGTATGTGTCTCAAAAGACATCACACATGTTCCAAGGAATACATATATGTCCCGAAGGAACGCGTAGACCCTCGACTCTTGGCATGCCAACTATACCTCTAGCTCTCAAGACACATAGCATGGGCATTGTCATTTATGTCATTTCACATATTCATATATACACGTAGTTCACTTACGTGTAGAACATTTTCATATGATTCACATTACATGTCACATATCTTATATACTTTCTCACGTAGTCACATAGATCCATGTCATATAACATATATCCAAAGTGCATATAATCACGTATATCATATCATATAGCATAGATCATTTCTCAGGTATTCATGTAAACATACATATCATATCTTGTTCACATATGATCATATATTTTTCATATAACACATAGAAACACCTAGAACACTTTCACATAGCTTATATAATTTTTCATAGTCATTTCATATTACTTGATAACATATATCATATATGTATATAATAACCTTATACTCCATTTCTTTGTATTCCCTTAGATTATATAAATTATGTCGTATTTCTAAACATATATCATTTAATAGTATTTTTATTTATGTATTAATTTAATCTATTTACTTAATTCAATTCATATATTCATTATAATCTTTTCATATAGCTCTATAGATATTTAGCATATAACTTATCTTACATATTCGTATTATCCCTTTATATTCATGTTTCCTAATTGATATACTATTCCTATTTCATTCTATAATTCAATCTTATTTAGTTCCCTTAACTCTCATTAAATCAAAAAGCTCTATTATACTAATTCTCATAATGGATCATACCACTATGTACTTGTCCAACTCATGTTTCCATTATGCATGTACTGTTACCCATGTTTACCTAGTTCCTATCACTTCTCATGAACTCACTTTCATCATATTTTCCTATTATTACATATTTTATCTCATAACCATGTATTCATATAGTCTTATATTTCATTATCATATGACTTATATTTGTTCTCCTATGACTCTTCATAAACATCTATTTCCATTTCCATACATCTCTTGACTTATCTTCTATATTCCTATAATTTCATAACTTATTTTATATTCTCTCATTAACACTTAATAGTGTTTTTACATAAACCACGTAGCACATACAAAAACATATCAATTCATATAATCAAACATACATACACTTCATATTGTTAACATACTTATAATCAAGACTTAATGAGCTATTACTATAGGAAATAGACTTATCACAAGTCCAATTTCCATATAATCTTATACAAATAAGATGCACTCACCTTGGCCTCACTAAGTTCCAATCCAATTTTATGATTTTCTCTCTTTCGATCGAATCTTAAATCGATAATCGTTCCGGAACTCGTTCATGTTCGATATCTACATAATCATACATTGATACATATCAGTATCCCATTTATATACTCTAATCTATCATTTCTTAGACAAAAATAAATGTCTATTTCAATTTCCCCTTGAAGTGCATCGATGCATTCTACAGTGCATCGATGCATTCTTTAACATGTGCATCGATGCACTACCCATGCATCGATACACAAATTACATTCGATGTTTTCATTTTAAGGGGATGCATTGATGCACTCTTTATGCATCGATGCACCAATTGCATTCGATGTTTCCATTTTAAGGGGTGCATCAATGCACTTCCTGTGCATCGATACACACTGAACAATTTCTGGAAATTTACCCTTGATGCATCGGTACACATTGAATGTGCATCGATGCACATAGCCCAGAATTCATTTTTATGCCTGAAAATCCACTATTTTCAGCTTAATAACTTCATATATCATCTCATTTCTTATTCTTAACTTACATACTCATATTCAAACTCATTTCTATTCATCAATCACCTCTTTAACATCAAAATCCTATTATCTATATGTAATTCAAGAATTACACTAAATTTTCAACATGTTCCAAATTTAATTCTATTGCTTCTAACTTCTTACTTAGACCCTTGACAAGTCAAATCCATCTTTAGAACTTCAAAAACCTTTCTATAACAAAAGTTCATTTCTACACCCTTCATATTATTTCCTTTTTAATTTTCTATTCTTGATGTTTAAAGATTATATAAGCTTTCCTTAAGTTTATATAATACTCAAAGAATCAAAATCAACTTATAAATCCAAGAATTAAACAGCTGAAATTAAACTCACCTTTAACTGAGGCTTATGGGGAGAAGAAGAGCTGGAGAAGAAGACTCTAGATAGATTTCCTCATTCTCACATTTTTATATTCCTTAAAAAAATAGAATAAAAATCTTCTCTGAGAAAAGACCATAATACCCTTGTTACTTTCCATCTTTACTATTAAATCCATGAACTTTTAACTTATTTTGAAATCAAGCACATAGTTTTCAAAATTTGCAATTTAGTCACTGACCCTGAATTTCGGGATATTACAAATCTCCATTTCTTTAAAGAAAATTCGTCCTCGAATTTTCACTGAACATATCAATAAGAACATATCTTCTAATGTTCTCATGTTACCTCCTTTACTTAATCTTTCCTTCCTTTATTTCTTCAATTGTCTTTTTCCTTTATACATTCATCTACTGTCACTTATCATATACACGGTAACCCATAACCTCAATCCATTTATGTATTTTATCTCTTTCAATTCTACATTTTCCTTTGACCTTTTCTAAAATCAATATAATGTCACTCATTATATAGACAGTAACATTCATTTTCATCACTCAACATCATAAATCCATCTCTAACTACCTTATAATAACCAAATTCATTTTCCATCATCATTTAACCAAGAACACGACCTTAAATCTTCTTTAAATACGATTCAACATACACTTTAAAGAATCTTTTCAAATCACCTTACACACTTTTCTTACTTCTATATCAAAATTATCATTTACACTTCCATATAACCTTTATCGTATTTTATCCTTTAATTCAATCCCTTTAATTTCTTTATTCCATTATACCTTTATTTATTCCTTATACACAGATCATATCTTTCCTTTCATGTTCACATACTCTTGTCTTATCATATATACTCATCTCTATGTACCAATCTTCATTACATCCTTATAACTTTGATAACCCATTTCTTATACAGAACTTCATTCTTTATCATGTCTTATACCTATATTTTCCTTCCTTAAGGTTCCATTCAAATAGTTATCTCCATTTCTACATCATAGCTATCTGATCAGAATACACAACTATATTCAGATTCACATCATAATTGATTGACTCAACTTTATCTTTTCCTCCAATCTTATAACTCTATCACTTTTACTCTGATATCTAGTCAATAACATTTGTTCAATCTAGGGCACAAGCCCTAATCAACCAACCATATACATCATTTCCAATCGAAATTATCTCAAAATTAGTTTATTTAGCTTATCCATTTCACATTTATTCTCATACATCCTGTAATTTCCGTTGCTCAAACTAAACATTCTGACTTCCTTTGTCTTATAAACTGATCATCGATATACACATTCTCAAACTCTTCTTATCAATCCTCAACTTTACTCAAATATACAACTGTATCCAAATCCATTTCATATTTGGTTATCATATCCTGAAAATATATTATAATCTTATACTTCCAGTACATTCCCATCACATATTCCACACTTTGGCTTATGTACAACACTATTCTTTGTTTCAACTCATAAACCCTGGCTTTCTATATCTTATACTATTGTCACTGATGCACTTATTTTTGAACTCTTCTACCAATTCTCACTGCATCATTTGATCTTTTAACGCTCTTTTGGTGACACTTGTTCACCATATTCTATCTTATCCATGAAATAATAAAATTACTTCATATCACTTTTTCGATCCAAAAAAATGAAAAACTTTCTATCATTATTTAGATATGATTTCAACTTTCTGAAATCAATATTTAATCTTATAAGACACTTTCTGAGGTTTCCGCTCTTCATCTTGCCTGGCCAGGGCAAGTGAATTATTATCACCATCAGATTTGTCAGCTATCGATTTACTTTACTTTGACAATTTTTATAATCAATTCCTACTATATCATACAAATCTTATTCTATTAGCAAGACAACATACTCCTTACACTATCGGATCAGAAATTTTCACTTTTAGTTGGCTTGTACACATTTTTAAACCTCATTTGACTTCGGTTTAAGCCTAGAATCGGCTAAACCTTAGCTCTGATATCATTAAATGTAACACCCCCAACTCGTACTCGACCTAAATTCGAGTCTGAGGTGTCACATTGACTTTTCAAAACATTTACTTGTATAAAATAGTGAGTAATTTAAAACTTTTATACCTGTGACTTATTCAAAAGATTTCCAGAACTATTTAGAGCTTAAATGTTTTTGCAAAACCGATCAGAGCATATACAATTCAAAACATTAATTACATGCCAACTATTTTCAATGTACATAATACATTTAATTCAAGACATATTTTCTGATATGATATTTGGTAAGAAATAACTGACCTGTCTTGCTCCACTTTGCTCTTTACTCTTCTCACTTCTGTAACCTACGTATGAAACAATCACACGCTAAGTCTATGACTTAGTGAGGCAAATAAGCATAAAATATAAATTATAGCTTGTAATCATGCATGCCCAATTACTGTTATCACTCATACCCTTATTCATGTAACAAATCTCTATAACATCTATGCAATATATCATTACATGTAAGAACATATACACACACATATACTCATCACCCATCATTTCCATCATTAGCCTTATTTCGTTATCAATATTATTATCGTTTATATCACTTAATACATATCCTCTTATACCTAGCCTTTTAACCAACATTTGACTCATTTAATCATACAATCCACATATCATCATATAAATCATATAATATCATTCATAGCACAAAAGCATACAAGTCACATGTACTATATATTTGTTGTTATTTCTTTATTAGCCCATGTACACATGTGAGAACTATGGATATGTGAGTCTATAGAGGTTGTGCACTAATGTTGTCACCACAGCTCGTATAAATGCACCGAAGTGCCACGTAGAATTGCACCGAAATACCGCGTAGAATTGCACCGAAGTGCCATATAAAATGTCCCTAAGGACCTCGTAGAAAATTCCTTAAGAATCATATACATATACCAAGGATCAAGTATGTGTCTCAAAAGACATCACACATGTTCCAAGGAATACATATATGTCCCGAAGGACCGCGTAGACCCTCGACTCTTGGCATGCCAGCTATACCTCTAGCTCTTAAGACACATAACATGGGCATTGTCATTTATGTCATTTCACATATTCATATATACACATAGTTCATTTACGCGTATAACATTTTCATATGATTCATATTTACATGTCACATAGCTTATATACTTTCTCACGTAGTCACATAGATCCATGTCATATAACATATATCCAAAGTGCATATAATCACGTATATCATATCATATAGCTTAGATCATTTCTCAGGTATTCATGTAAACATACATATCATATCTTATTCACATATGATCATATATACTTCATATAACACATAGAAACACCTAGAACACTTTCACATAACTTATATAAATTTTCAGAGTCCTTTCATATTACTTGATAACATATATCATATATGTATATAATAACTTATATCATATCATCTACCTTATACTCCATTTCTTTGTATTCCCTTAGATTATATAAATTATGTCGTATTTCTAAACATATATCATTTAATAGTATTTTTATTTATGTATTAATTTAATCTATTTACTTAATTCAATTTCATATATTCATTATAATCTTTTCATATAGCTCCATAGATATTTAGCATATAACTTATCTTACATATTCATATCATCCCTTTATATTCAAGTTTCCTAATTGATATACTATTCCCATTTGATTCTATAATTCAATCTTATTTAGTTCCCTTAACTCTCATTAAATCAAAAAGCTCTATTATACTAATTCTCATAATGGATCATACCACTATGTACTTTTCCAACTCATGTTTCCATTATGCATGTATTGTTACCCATGTTTACCTAGTTCCTATCATTTCTAATGAACTCACTTTCATCATATTTTCCTATTATTACATATTTTATCTCATAACCATGTATTCACATAGTCTTATATTTCATTATCATATGACTTATATTTGTTCTCCTATGACTCTTCATAAACATCTATTTCCATTTCCATACATCTCTTGACTTATCTTCTATATTCCTATAATTTCATAACTTATTTTATATTCTCTCATTAATACTTAATAGTGTTTTTACATAAACCACATAGCACATACAAAAACATATCAATTCATATAATCAAACATACATACACTTCATATTGTTAACATACTTATAATCAAGACTTAATGAGCTATTACTATAGGAAATAAACTTATCACAAGTCCAATTTCCATATAATCTTATACAAATAAGATGCACTCACCTTGGCCTCACTAAGTTCCAATCCAATTTTATGATTTTCTCTCTTTCGATCGAATCTTAACTCGATAATCGTTCCGAAACTTGTTCATGTTCGATATCTACATAATCATACATTGATACATATCAGTATCCCATTGATATACTCTAATCTATCATTTCTTAGATCAAAATAAATGTCTATTTCAATTTCCCCTTGAAGTTTATCGATGCATTCTACAGTGCATCGATGCATTCTTTAACATGTGCATCGATGCACTACCCATGCATCGATACACAAATTACATTCGATGTTTTCATTTTAAGGGGATGCATTGATGCACTCCTTATGCATCGATGCACCAATTGCATTCGATGTTTCCATTTTAAGAGGTGCATCGATGCACTTCCTATGCATCGATACACACTGAACAATTTCTGGAAATTTACCCTTGATGCATCGGTACACATTGAATGTGCATCGATGCACATAGCCCAGAATTCATTTTTATGCCCGAAAATCCACTCTTTTCAGCTTAATAACTTCATATACCATCCTCTTTCTTATTCTTAACTTACAGACTCATATTCAAGCTCATTTCTATTCATTAATCACCTTTTTAACATCAAAATTCTATTCTCTATGTGTAATTCAAGAATTACACTAAATTTTCAACATGTTCCAAATTCAATTTTATTGCTTCTAACTTCTTAATTAGACCATTGACAAGTCAATTCCATCTTTAGAACTTCAAAAACATTTCTATAACAAAATTTCATTTCTACACCCTTCATATAATTTTCTTTTTAATTCTCTATTCTTGATGTTTAAAGCTTATATAAGCTTTCCTTAAGATTATATAATACTTAAAGAATCAAAATCAGCTTATAAATCCAAGAATTAAACACCTGAAATTAAACTCACCTTTAACTGAGGCTTATGAGGAGAAGAAGAAGCTGGAGAAGAAGACTCTAGATAGATTTCCTCATTCTCACGTTTTTATATTCCTTAAAAAAGAGAGAATAAAAATCTTCTCTGAGAAAAGACCATAATAACCTTGTTACTTTCCAACTTTACTATTAAATCCATGAACTTTTAACTTATTTCGAAATCAAGCACATAGTTTTCAAAATTTGCAATTTAGTCACGGACCCTGAATTTCAGGATGTTACAGGGTATTCTACAAATAAGTGGAAGGCATTAATTGATGTTTAGGAATTTTTATTTTTTTAATTAAGTTTAGAAGCATGAAAAAGATGTGTTAGACTTGTAAGAATATGATTAAAAGACTCAAGATGCTTATAATGAGTTGATGTTTTTAATGGGTAAATAATATTTGTGGTCACTTATTTTCTAGTGTGTTCAATTTTGATTACTGATTTTTAAAAAGTTTGATTTTGGTCACTTTTGTTTACAATTCGTCTTAGTTAGGTCAATCTCCCGTTACTTTGCTGATGTGGCACGCTAGTAAAAACGATTAAAGTTTTAACATGATCTTTGAATTTTAGATAAAATATTAATTTGATATTAAATTTACATAAAATATTATTTTAACCTCTAAACTTTATATAAAATGTCAATTTGATTCAATTTGACTCCTGAGTTCAGTTAAAGTTCACGTCACTAATCATCACTCATTACCATCACCGATCCGTCATCGAATGTTGTCGTCGTTAATAATCATTGTATCTTAAAATTTCTAATTCATCACTTTGGTGAATTTGATATTTTTTACCAAAAATAAAAATAGAATAATGTCATATAAGAGATACATTTTATAAAATATTGATATGAGAAGCACGAACAAAGTTACCTTAGTGAATAAAAATATGATTGTTAACTTTTTATCCCTAGATGTCCTAAGATTGAGGATCATAAACTGTAAAAGTGTTAGGTTTTCATTGTCAAATTATTGAGAATATTTAGAACAAATATTACATTGTAATTATTCTAGATAAATTAAAAAAAATTGATGTGAGAATACATCTTTATTTTATATAACATACATGAATATCATCTCTTTATATATTTTTTATGGTATTCCTTTAATACATTAATTAATGGAATGCTATTATTAGGGTAAAAAAAGCCCTATGTGAAAAATAATTTTTAAAATGTTTTTTTAAGTGAAAAGCCAATTTCTGCTCGCTTGTAATCATAACCATTTCCTTTTGTTACAATTGAGAGAGCTGGTTTTTGTCATAAATGAGATGAAAGTGTTGCAGTTATCATGGCGGCGTTGCAGGGGCTTTAATTCCCTGCGTTATTGCTTGGAATTGAAGGTAGAGAGAAAAATGAACCATAAGCTAATGGAAACATTGTTTTATCCTAAAAGCAAATATCAATCTTAAGCTATTTTAACCCTAAAAAGCTGCAAGAAAAAATACCTCAAAAGATCCAGATAATTGAACAAACAACAACAGGCTCTTCAACTCAAAACTCTAGTCATTCAGGGTTCGGGTTTCTGGGGGGATCGGTCAGTGTCAAGAACACAGCCAGAAAACAACAACAACAAAGATCATGTCAAAAAACAGAACCCAACAAACACTCACAGGCCAACAGTGGTTTCTAAAAACCTACCAGAAAATATGGTTTTACAGTTGCCACCCATAAAGACCCTAACCAGCTCATCAAACTAGTGGTCTCGGGGTGTGGGGGATACTAAATAGGGTAATTCTGCTGTGGTTTTTTGGTTCAATTTGGGGTTTGTTTCAACTTTTGGGTGTAACAAATGGCTGGCTTTTTCCATCTAGGTGGACGAGAAGCAGCAGACACTGGAAATGAACAAGGAGAAGACAAAGACGAGAGCCTGTATTTGTATAAGAACGATGAGATCTACAACAAGGGTTTCGAGATATGGCCGCAGCAGTTTTATTATCAACAGCAGCCGAACGTGACCGACATCTCGTTTGGAGCGGGTCCGAGTCGAGTAAAAGCTAGTGGGTTTAACTTGTCCGATGAGTCGTCTTCGAGATCAGTAGGGTTTACTGTTATGAAACATGGAGGGATGAATTGCCAGGATTGTGGAAACCAAGCTAAGAAAGACTGTGCTCACTTGAGATGTAGGGCTTGTTGTAAGAACAGAGGGTTTCAGTGTCAAACGCACGTTAAGAGCACTTGGGTTCCCGCTGCCAAAAGGCGAGAGCGGCAACAAAAACAACTCGCCGCTTTGAATCAAAACCAGCAGCAAGAAGAACAACAGTTTCGAGGGGAGAAACCGAAAAGGCTTAGAGAGAATCGTGGTTCTCCCTCTTCATCAGGTAATATTATAATTTGACATATAAACAAAGACGACGTTTAATTTGGTAACTGGTAAGATTTTAATGATTTGCCATGACTTCCAGCAGTCATAGACTCATAGTACCCAATAAGATTGTTCTGTAAACGATTGAGCGAGTTTCATCTTCTCCATGGTCATCAAGCTACCTGCTTTCCCACTATATTTGTCTTCTTCTTCTTTTCATATATCTTAGTAGTTTGTTTATCTTTTAGTATTAACTTGAAAATTAGGGTTGGAACTGGGTAAATTCCCTCATGAAGTGAGTTCTCCATCAGTGTTCCGCTTTGTGAAAGTAAGTGCTGTGGACGATGAAGATGAGGAGTTAGCTTACCAAACGGCGGTGAACATCGCAGGGCATGTGTTCAAAGGAATTCTCTACGATCAAGGCCCCGAAAATCTTTACACCAGCGGCGGCGAAACCTCTCACTCTCAGCAACTCAATCTTCCCGCGGCAACTACCACCGCTGAAACTGCTGGAATGACGAAAACAACAGCCGCTGCCACTTCGAGTCATCCGGTAACAAGTATGTCCGATCCTTCTGTTCATCCAACTTCACTTAGCGCTTTCATTGCTGGTACGCCATTCTTCCCACCCCCAAGGTCATGATTTACAGGCCTAGCTATCTCAACAGAAACTTCCATTGTTGATCTGTAGCTTTCAGTGTTATTCATCGTCATTGTTGAAGCATAGAATTTGCATGACAGATGCTGCATATGATTCTGGTTTCGGGATGTTTACTTTTCTTTCGTTTTTTTTCCTTCCTAATTTCAAATCAGAGTTTCAGTGTTTGGTTTTCAGTATGTGGATGTGTACCTTTTGTCATTTTTATTATAATTTGTGACTTTGATTAACCTTTGAATCTGCTTTTCGATCGGTGTTGAGCTCGAAGCCAACTTTTCCCATTTATCCGTTTTCTTTCCGGATCAAAATGGGGCGAGAAAATCTGCTTTCATGTTCGGCTTAACAAAGAATATTTTTCTAGAAACCATTTTTAATGCATTAATAGGCAAATGGAAGACCCCTCCATTGACAAAGTTTCTTTCTTTCTACAAAGTAAATATATGTTCAAAATACTTAATTATTTGATAATAAATATTCAAATACTCTTTTAAAAATCGTGTTCAAATTCATAATTTTTAAAAATAATAATGATTTACGTATGGGGTTGCTTATTTGTACTACGTAAACATATAAATTCATCGGTTTTTTAGGCCATTTAAATCGCGGTTGAAAAGATAAACAAGGGAAATCAAATTCAGCAAGTTTGAATTGACGTGCGTACATGAATGTGATGTGATCCTTTGGTAGAATATGGGAACCATTAGCCGATGATTCTTAATGCATCTCTGAGTATATGGGCATGTGATTCATGTTACATATAGTGTAATACTGGTGATTATCTAGAGAGATGCTTCTGTTTGCAGGCTTCTATATATAGTTACCGCATTGAGAAGAAAACAGAAAGATTATGGAACTTAATTTCCATAGTTTTTATTTTATATTAATTCCCAACTTAGAACATGTTGCTCTGACCATCTTCAATCATGTACATTGTTGTTCCCTGAAGGTCTTAACTGATGAAACTCTTTCTGATTTCGGCACCTTTTAATTTTATTTTCATTTGGAGTAATGAAACTATTTAGGGATGAAGGTGACAAGTAGGAACAACAGACTTACATTGTTGGAAAAATAAACTAGTAGGGTTTAAGAAATTATATCTTATTGAACTCGGAATTTAACTCAATTCATCTTAAACGTATCAGATTGATTATAACAACAAGGAGTGTAATCATTAAACCATTAAGATGGATAGTGGTGGAATAGAATAAGCATCCCAATTATTGAACCGACAGGAGAAAAAGAGAGTAGGTTGTTCCCCTATTTATGCTTACAAAGTGGTTGAAAAATAAAAGGAAAAGCAACAACAAAGGTGTCCAGAATAATTGTAGTGTTAGGGTTTCCGGTAACATGCAGGCTGCAGTCAAGGGTTGGGAAACTAAGACTTTTGCCGCATGACCGTTGCCGCCGCGTTTCAATCTACCGCTAGCTTCTGTTGCATATTTAATTTCAGTTAATCTATCTATCTAATAAACTTATAAATTCAATTTATCTAACCATCTAAAATACTTGTAAAACTTTTAAGTTTTATGATACATAATTAGATCCTAACTTTTATATATATATATATATATATATATATATTGTTAATATTTAATAAAACTTAAAAGTTTTATACATATTTTTAGATTATTGGACTAACCTAATTTAATGACTAAAGTTGTTTTTTTAAATAAACATAATTCACTTTTTTGTATTTAAAAATATTCATTTTCTACATTTAATCATACAACGTCACCCAACCTGAAACAACAGTGGATTTAGAATGTCACATTGAACTTTACAAATAATCCAACATTCAGACCATAAATACTTTCGATATACAGACATTGTTTTAATCATCCATGAACAAATCATTTCCTAAACTTACAAAATAAAGTGTTTTGATACAAAATTCGAAGCCCCCGACATATATTTAATATTTGAAACCAAAACAATAAAAATATAACGACTTAAATACAAGATTAGAAATGTACTTTGAATAAGACATGCTATAGATTCTTCACTGACGGTGCTCCTCTGACACTAGTAATATTTACTAATATGTGAACAAAAATAATTATAAACGTTGAGCTTTGTAAGCTTAGTAATACACATTTACTCTATTATAATTTATGCGAGTAATAAATATAAACATGAAAACAAACATAACACAGTGTATTAAATAAGTATTTATAGCATATATCTTAGCATGTATTTTGTTACTTGAAACAATCATCATTCCATTTCATACTTTAGTAATTTAGTCTCATCCGACATTTCATTTAATAGAACTACTCTATCAGAATGTCAACGATGTATATCATACACATAATTGTTCATATCTATTTATTAAAGAAATTATTTTTAAAAACAATTTGTTAAATAAAATATAATTACTTGAAACAATTTGTGTAACATGACTATATATATATATATAATAACACTCATCAAACATATCTTTAAAAATAAAATATAATCAAACCATTTTATTGTTATAAAAAATATTTAAAATACTCATCAAAACTACATGAGCGGATTTGATATTTAAGCCTTTTCTTTATTTCATTTGAGTGTAATATAGAAACATAAAGGCTTATTTTAAAAATAGGCCCCTTTAATTGTACCCAAAATCAATTGAGCCTTTTATGAAAAACCATGAACATATGAATTCTTATTTAAAAATCATAAAACATATATTTTCAGTGTTTAATGCAATTTCATGAATTTATTTAATCATGATTTTTTTAAATAAAAACTCATTTGATCAATGATTCACATTAGATATTTATTTGATTTTTTATACAATTAGTGGGTTTTATTTTATATATAATCCAAATGGAAATTATAATTTAACTTTTTTATTATTATATATTTTGAGATTAAATTTTTAAAATTAGAGTTGTATAATAAATTAGTCCATATTAAATTAGGTGATAATTAAATAAACTCCAAATTGAAATATTATTTCAATTAAAATTTATTTAAAAAATCTTAGCCAATTTATTACATAAACTTTAAATTCACTTTCAAATAAAAAATCAATGCAATATCTTCTAACTGTTGTATAAATTAATAAAATTAATAAATTACAAATAATCAGAAAATAACTTGGCAAACTTAACTACAGTCAATACGGTCTAGAATTATTTTAGAATTTTTATGTTTTTATAAATTATTAAATTTATTTACAATTTAAAATACTTTATTATTATTTTTTATTTTTAATAATCTTAAAAATAAATCATAAATAATTAAATGTTAATACGTCAACAAAGTTAGTGTGATAAGAACAATTGTAATTTAAAAAAATCATTTAATCAGAATTTAAGATTTAAGCTTTTTTTTAATCATAACACTTAAACTTAAGATTTAAGAACGTTTAATGTTAAATGATTAAAAATTATCTTTAAACATATATTATTTTATTATTAACCATATTAATAATAATAAAATAATAATAAAAGAAAGCTTAATTAAAATAAGAGGAGGCGAATTACCTTAAAACGACGTTGTATCGAGAATTTCAATTTTTCTGCCATTTTCAACTTTCCTTACCGCCCACTCCAAAAAACAAGCGCGTGATAGTGACGGTGAAACGTAAACATTATTATAAACGGGAAAAAGGAAATAAAGAAGAAGAATACGAACACGGCAGCCCAACATCCGCATTCACCAGTAGTCGTGAGTCGCCTGAGGATCGTTCTCCGGCGAATTTTCTCCGGCTACGAATTTTTGTGTACATTAATCACGCTTTTTTTTATGTAGATTTGTTTTTAAAATAAAATTAATAATAAATTTTAAAGAATATCTTAGATTTTATAATAATACTGGGAGAGGGAACACAGCGTCCGACGATGGATCTGCTGAGGTCGGAGCCAATGCAATTGGTGCAACTCATCATCCCGGTTGAATCAGCTCATCGCTCCATTTCTTATCTTGGTGATCTCGGCCTCTTTCAATTCAAAGACGTTAGTTTTCCAATTCATTGACTTTTTCTTTTTCTTTTTTGAATTTTGAATTATCGTTGAAAAATCTTTAGATTTAGATTTAATGTTTTTACGTCCACTTTTTTTTTAATTCTTTTTCTTGCAGCTTAATTCAGAGAAGAGCCCGTTCCAACGAACATATGCTACACAGGTCAACCTCTATATTTTACAATTTTAATTTATTTTTCCATGAGATTCTTCCCTCAAATGGACGTTTTGGATCCTGATTTGAAATCTTAATTTTTGTAGAATTTACATATTTGGAATTAAAAGATAAATTTGGGAATTTAGTTGAATGTTAGATAAGAAACTCTACCTAGATAGTAGATATAAATTCATTGTGATCTCATTAAATCTTCTAAATACTTGAGATATATGCTTACTTATTGTTAATTTTATTAAATTTAATGTCCTTTAATATGTTGTTATATCTTGCAGATCAAGAGATGCGGGGAAATGGCACGCAAGCTACGGTTTTTCAAGGAACAGATGATGAAGGCTGGTTTATCACCCTCTGTCAGATCTGTAATAAGTGATGATGTTGAATTAGATAACTTAGAGGTAATAATGGATCCTTCGGTTTTAACGTTTTGTTTTTTTTATAGGGAAACACAACTTTATATGTGGTATTTCTAGGTGAAACTTGGAGAGCTTGAAACCGAGTTGATAGAGATGAATGCAAATCATGAGAAGTTGCAACATAGTTATAATGAGCTAATAGAATATAAGTTCGTTGTCCAGAAGGTATGCTGACATTTCTTGCATTTTTCTGGTTATTAAGGCTTTATTAGTGAATATTTTTGTTACCTTTTCTGTACAATGGGCTTGTCACCTTTCTTTAGGCAGTCGACATGAAAATTTTTGATTACTGGTTTCCATATAATTGAATTATCAACTTGCTTAGTAACTTAAACAAGGAGCCTTGTGAGTGCGAAATGATTGATCTTAGTGGTATTGTTTTCTTATTTCAGGCAGGTGAGTTTTTTCACTCAGCTCAGAACAGTGCTGCAGCTAAACAGAAAGAAGTTGAAGTTCAGCAAAGGGGTGAAGGATCCATTGACAGTCCGTTATTATTGGAGCAAGTATATTTTCAGCTGATTCATCATTTTCTATATTAGTTTTATCTGATTCCTTTTATTCCTGTTTACTGACGCATGTGGTGTTTATTTTTGTAGGAAATGGTCATTGATCCATCCAAGCAAGTTAAGCTGGGATTTGTCAGTGGTATTATCCCAAGAGAGAAATCATTGGCTTTTGAAAGAATTATATTTCGGGCTACCAGAGGGAAGGTCTTCTTGAAGCAATCTGGAGTTGAAGGTCCTGTGACCGATCCTGCATCTGGGGACAAGGTTAATACCTCCATTTACCATTGTAGATTTAGAATTTCTGGGTTATTCACTTATTGTTTTATCTGTGCTTACCTTTTCTTTTAGTTCTGCCTTCACTCTTTAGATTTTTTTGTATGACATCAATTGCTGCTCATGTGTGAAAGTCTGCGTATTTCTGAAATCATCTCCGGTTAACCATGCTTGTTTTGCATCTGTTTTAGATTCAGGGATAAGAGACCTTTACCATTTTATTTGCAATTTCAGGCCGAGAAAAATGTGTTTGTCGTCTTCTATTATGGCGAAAGGGTGAGGAACAAAATTGTGAAATTTTGTGAAGCTTTTGGAGCAAACAGATATCCATTTGCAGAAGATCTAGGCAAACAATATCAGATCATTGCAGAGGTACGCTTCATATGCTTTTAGCATTGGGGAGAATCAGGAGTCGCATATAAATTGAATTTGAAGCTTAAGGATAGGGAAAGCAGTTTGTTGTTACTTTCTTTTATTGTTTCTATGTCAATCTTGTGCTCTCTCTCTCTTTGTATATATATAGGGTTTGAAAAAATTATGATATAATGGCATCAATCAGTCAATCTATTTGCTGGAACTGGTACTTGACATTGTTCATTAGGAGATCTTATTTTTTCTGTTGGCCTGTATAGGTTTTTAACTTAATTTTTATTCTTGTAAGGTTTGAATAATATAGCAGTCTTTGGTTAACAGAATAGGGCAGTGGCAATTCTAAAGTTGTGAGAGAAGCAAAAGTAAGCACTCTGAGCAGGGTAGTGTTGTTGAAAGGAAACTATTTATATTATAATGCTGAAAGATGGTAACAAGTTAATGATACGCATAGATCTTGAAGTTAATAGCATTTAAAAGTTGCACAGATCTCTCTCTCTAATGTTTGAACATAATCACAAATTGTCTCCCTAACCTTTCTTGTGAATGTTTTGCAGTTTTAAGATTTTATCCGCACTTTTATCAATGTAATTTGCTTCGCAAATGAGTATCTGGGTATTATGTTCTTGTCAAATAAAGAGCTGAATATTTAACCTCAATCATATCTAGGTATCTGGAAGACTTGAAGAGCTTAAAACTACTATTGATGTTGGACTTGTGCACCAGAGCAACTTGTTACAAACAATTTCCCATCACTTTGAGCAGTGGAGCCATTTGGTTTGTGAAATTGATTGTATTCCTTTTTTTGAAGCATATATTTCTATATTTTAACTCTATATCTACTTCATTGCTTGTCGGTTTCTGTGGCTGGCTTTATTAACCTTAGAGTTTGTGAAATGAACCCCAAAATCTGTCCATAAACCAAACTCAAGAAAATCCAAACCTGAAATTGCCCAATCGGGAAACCCAAATCTGATAAAAGCATGCTAAAGTGATTACATCTTTCATAAATATATCTGAACCCAAAATGATTTGAACTTTAAATGACCTAAAATCAAAATGGCCTAACACTAAACCACTCAACTTACAATTCAGAATTCTCTATTAAGTTCCTTTGAACTTTATGCGTTCTTAACTCACTGAACATTTTTTCTAATTAATGTAGGTGAAGAAAGAAAAATCCATTTATCATACTTTGAACATGCTCAGCATAGATGTTACAAGAAAATGTCTTGTTGCAGAAGGTTGGTGCCCTGTTTTTGCAACAAACAAGGTTGCTTAATTGCAGTAACCAAGTTGAAAAATGAAAAGTGAATCATCTAGCTTGATTTTGCAGATTCAAAATGTGTTACAGAGAGCAACTGTTGACAGCAACTCACAAATTGGGACCATATTTCATGTTCTCCAGACAAAGGAATCACCTCCTACCTATTTCCACACCAACAAATTTACTTATGCTTTTCAAGAAATCGTGGATGCATATGGGTTAGTCCACTTGATAGTTGTTGCTATTTCATTCAAGGAGATAAACTGGCTTTGTTGAAATTCCTTTTGTCTTGTATCTGGCAATCACTGTCCCAACTTCAGACTCCTCAGTCATAGAAGAGAGAATTTCTTCTTAGCTTAGACATTCTCTTGATATGGCCTATTATTCCATTTCCAAACCAAATTATCATGGAAATAATTGACCTAAATTAATAATATTGCAGGATTGCAAAATATCAGGAAGCAAATCCTGGTGTTTTCACAATAATCACATTCCCTTTCCTTTTTGCTGTTATGTTTGGGGACTGGGGCCATGGTATATGCCTGCTTTTGGCAACATCATATTTCATAATCAGTGAAAAGAAATTTTCTAGTCAGGTAAATGGTGAATAGCTTCCTGGTTATTTTCGCAATGTGCTTCATGTTCTTGGTAATTGTACTGTTTCTTGTGCTTCATGTTCTTTCCACGATAAACAGAAACTTGGCGAAATGGTTTTTGGGGGTCGCTATGTTATCATGATGATGGCATTATTCTCAATCTACACAGGATTGTTATACAATGAGTTTTTTTCAGTCCTCGTTTGAAATTGTGATCCTTCTTGCAGGTAGGTTCTTGTGTGTATGATGATGGTATCTTGAGATACCCTTCAATTTTTTTCCCTTCCCTTCTGAACTACTTACATCCATCTCTTTGCATTGCAGAGATGCTTATACAGCAGGTTTGGTAAAAGTACGTGCCACTTATCCTTTTGGTGTGGATCCTACATGGCATGGTACTCGAAGCGAATAACTTTTCTTAACTCAATGAAGATGAAGATGTCAATTTTGCTTGGAGTACCTCAGATGAACCTTGGAATCATTTTGAGCTACTTCAATGCAAAATTTTATGGAAATGAACTCAACATTCGGTGAGCACAATGATTCATTTTCTAGAATTGGGTAAAATGCTTATCTAAATTTAAATGCTAAGAAGTTTAGCCAAAGAAAAATAAAACTGAAATAGAGGGTAACATTGTAATGATATCAAAAAAGTGTCACCAAAACCCACTTTAATTCTTTTTATAATTACTTGCGAAGAACATACTTGTGTCTTGGTGTGCCCTCGGAATGCAAACTTTGTTTGTGTTGGGTTTTCTTTTGAAAGTGTGCTTTTTTGTTGTTTGCCTTAACAAAAATATGTTGATCTGGACTAACTTGTTTATGAAATAATTTGTAACACTGTGTAGGCACCAATTTCTTCCCCAAATGATATTTCTGAACAGTCTGTTCGGCTACTTGTCACTCCTCATAGTCGTGAAATGGTGCCCTGGTTCTCAAGCTGATCTTTATCATGTGATGATATATATGCTCTTGAGTCCTACAGATGATCTTGGTGAAAACCAGCTTTTTTTCGGTCAGAAGTTTCTCCAGGTCTACTTCATGTCCTCACAACCCTGTGAATGCTCTTTCTTACGTTTAGGGTTTAGGCTATTTGACATCGGACTTATGGTTTTTTGATGTTTCTTGACAGATTTTATTACTGCTAGCGGCTCTAGTTTCTGTACCATGGATGTTATTTCCAAAGCCTTTTCTTTTAAAGAAGCAACATGATGAAGTATGTGGACAACACTTTTTCCCTCTATGAACGATATCTTTTGTTGTTAGCCCATGCTTTATAAAATTGAAGTGCTTTTCATTTCTTATATCAAATTCTTTGCTACATCATTTCTTATCGATGTAGAGGCACCGTGGTCAATCCTATGCACTATTAGAAAATAGCCTCGAGGATTCTGATGAAATGGAACTGCATCATGGTTCCAGTAGCAACGAAGAGTTTCAGTTCAGTGAAGTCTTTGTTCACCAACTTATACGCACTATTGAATTTGTGCTTGGAGGAGTGTCCAATACAGCATCATATCTGTGGTTATGGGCTCTTAGGTAGGTTGTAACAACTTGAAATCTATATATTCAACTGACTTAAACCAACATAGCTAACTGACTTTGAATCGGTTTGGTTATTGTGGTTCTATTCAAAAGTTGGTTGATTGTCGGTTAATATCTTGGGGAGGTCAGTTAAGTCGGTTCTTTGTTTTTCTGAATTGAACCGATTGATTGATTGTTTCGCTCCCACTCTTGAATGCACATGATATGTTTGATTTTATATTTCGCAGCCTAGCCCATTCAGAGTTGTCAAGTGTATTCTATGACAAGGTTTTACTTTTGGCCTGGGGGTAAGTAGTGTACTTCTCTCTCACATTAGTAAGTACTTTGAATTTAAACAAAAATGCTAATGAATTTTCATCTGATTTCCTGCAGATTCAACAATATCGTCATTCTTATCATCGGTTTATTTGTATTTATATGCGCAACGGTTGGTGTGTTATCAGTGATGGAAACTCTCAGCGCATTCCTACACGCGTTGAGGCTTCATTGAGTTGAGTTTCAGGGTAAGTTCTATGAAGGAGAAGGTTATAAATTCCAGCCATTTTCATTCGCATCACTCGATGCGGAAGATGAATGAAAAGAAGAAACGAAGAAGAAGATAAAAAAGAAACTTGTCCTTGGCCCAAAAGGTAGGGATTCAACTCGAATTAGATATATGTATATGAACTGGTGAACTTGATTTTAGAAATATTTAGAGAATTCTTTTACAAAACCTTCGTTCACTCCACCACCCCACATTAGTCAATGCTGTAATTTGTAACTTAGCCATTGGTGATTGTTGTATTTGTCTGTTAATTGTAGAACAAAAATAATAGCGACACACATTACTTTTTTTTTTGGTATGATGCAATGTATTTGGTGATTGTTGTATTTCCTTCACTGAAGATAATGAACAAAAGAAAGAAACATGACAAAATAATAGCATCCAATGATCAAATTAAGGTTTGGTTCAGCCATAGCCCTGCCTCCTTATATTAGTATTCACGATGAATAATACATTTAATAACCTCGAAAATAATATAGCAAGTACGATATACTTTAATATACAAATTACGTTTGTGTATACTGTTAGGAAATAAATGAGTACGAGTAATTTCCTTATAATCATATTAGTGAGAATACGAAATAAAAATGGAAAAATAATACCCGAAATTGATAACGGAGTTCAGCCAATTATGCCTACATCTCCGGACTGATGCAGATCTTTTTCTAAAAAGAGAAAATTTACAGGTGTTTACAAAAACTCACAACTCACAAGAAAGTTCTCTAAATATTAGGAGAAATAAATGATTTGGGATGCTTTTGAAACTAAATGGGTTAGGGTATTTATAGTTAAAGCTTAAGGACTAATCTTATAAATATCTTAAAGTTCAAGGACTTAATTTGGTAATTATCCCTTTGCCAATTTCAACAATATTAGCTGCTCACTTTGAGTTCAAAAACTGCTGTCTAATTTGAAATTCAGCCGGCCATCTAGAATTCAATGCAACAATTGTCAACTTTCCTGCCATCTAGAATGTCATGTAACAATTGTCAACAATCTCCCACTTGAAAACTGATTTTAATCTGTCTTCACACCTCGATCAATGCAACATCATTTCTGGTCTTGTTATTCTAGCATGCCAACTGAAGTTGAACACAACTTCAGTTTGTCCGTAGTCACCGTTTTTGTCAACATGTCTGCCGGATTTTAAGCTCTACTAATCTTTTCAAGTTTCAAAATCTCATCTTCCAGAAGAGACTGGATAAAATGATATCTCAATTGTATGTGCTTCGTCCTGGAATGAAAAGACGGATTCTTTGCTAGATGGATAGCACTTTGATTGTTGCAATACAAAACATTATTTTCTTGTTTCTTACCTAACTCTTCCAAGAAACTTTGGAGCCAAACCATCTCCTTGTTGCCTTCCGTAACAGCGACATATTCTGCTTCAGTTGTGGAGAGAGAAACTATCTTCTGTAGTTGAGAAACCCAACTCACTGCGGTACCTCCTAGATTATAGACATACCATGTAGTGCTCCTTCTGATGTCAACATTTCTGGCTAAGTCAACATCTACATAGCCTGTCAGTATCGTATTTCCACATTTGAAACAAACTGCTTTGTTTGTGGTACCCCGCAGATATCTGAGGATTCATTTGACTGTTTCCCAGTGTACCTTGCCCGAATTGTTCATGTACATGCTAACAGCTCTCACTGCATGAGCAATATCTGGTCTAGTACAAACCATGGAATACATCAGACTTCCAATTGCTGAGGCATACAACACCTTCATCATGTGTGTACGTTCTTCCTCCGTCTTTGGTGATTGTTCTTTAGAGAGTCTAAAATGAACACTTAAATGTGTACTTAATGGTTTAACATCTTGTATGTTGAACCTGGAGAGTACTTTGTTGATGTACTCAGCCTGTGATAACATCAAAGTCCCCAACTTTGTGTCTCTCTTGATCCTCATTCCAAGAATCTGCTTTGCAACGCCCAGATCTTTCATTGCAAACTGCTTTGACAATTTTTGCTTCAAGTTTATAATCTATTGCATGTTTGAGCCTGCAACGAGCATGTCATCAACGTACAACAATAAAATAATGAAGTTGTTGTCGAACTTCTTGATGTAGCAACAATGATCTGCTTGGCATCTGATAAAACCACTGCTACTCATGAAGCTATCGAACTTCTTATACCACTGTTTAGGAGCTTATTTTAAACCATACAAGCTTTTCTTCAACCTACATACCTGGTTTTTCTTGTCTGCCTCTATGAAGCCTTCTGGCTGCCTCATATAGATTTCTTCATCCAAATCACCATAAAGGAAAGCTGTCTTTACATCTAACTGCTCAAGATGTAGATTTTCTGTAGCTACAATTTTCAACACCAGTCAAATTGTAGACAACTTCACGACTGGAGAGAAAATTTCATTGTAGTCAATACCTTCTTTTTGCTGAAAACCTTTGACAACCAATTTTGCTTTGTAGCGTTTGCTCCAATGTGCTCTTCTTTGATCCTGTAAATCCACTTGTTATGAAGCGCTTTCTTGTCTGGTGGTAATTCAGTTAATTCTCACATATGATTCGACATAAGCAAGTCCATGTCATCTTTCATGGAAGAATCCCACTTGACTGAATCCTCCACCTGCATTGCTTCATCATAGCACTCCGGTTCACCATTGTCAGTCAGCAACAAGTAGTGCAAAGAAGGCGAATAACGTTGGTTTGGTTTAGGAATTCTGGAGGAGAGTCTCAGTTCTAGTGTGCCTGGTTCTTCTTGAACTGCTTGAGGACTGATCTGAACATCATTTCTAGAAATCTCATCAAACTCAGCTAATTCCTTTGTTTCAGCTTCGGTGTTGGAGCTACTTGATTCTATGGTTGATCTATCTTTGTACATCACATTCTCATTGAAAATGACATCTTTGCTTCTGATGATCTTTCGGTTTTCATAGTCCCAAAACCGGTAACCGAAATCATCACCACCATAACCAACAAAGACACATTTGTTGGACTTGGCATCAAGTTTACTTCTTTCAACAAAATTTATGTGTACATAAGAAATACAACCAAACACTCTTAAGTGTGAAAGATTTATTTCTTTCTTGCTCCAAACTTCCTCTGGAATTCCACCATCCAAAGGAACTTGTGCTAGCGCTAGAAATTTGGTAAGTTGCAGTGTTGATAGCTTCAGCCCATAGAAATTTGGGCAATCCGACATGTATCCTCATGCTTCTGGAACGTTCATTCAGAGTTCTGTTCATGCGCTCTGCTACGCCATTCTGTTACGGTGTCATGGGAACTGTTGTCTCCATCTTGATCCCATTGTTTGCGCAAAAATCTCTGAATCTCCTATTTCTATAATCTCCTCCATTATCAGACCTCAACCGCTTGACTTTCAAACCAATCTCATTTTCCACCACAACCTTCCATTTTCTAAAGGTATCAAAGACTTCTAATTTCTTCGTCAGAAAATAAACACACACCTTCCTTGTAGAATCATCGATGAATGTGACATAATATAGTGAGCCTACAAGATATGGAACTAGAGATGGTTCCCATATATCAGTATGAACCAACTCTAACTTTTTTACCTTGGGTTTCTTGTCAATCTTTGCAAAGCTGACTTTCTTTTGTTTTCCAAATATACAATCCCACATAGTCCAACATCTATATTCTTTAGATCTGGCAGCTTCCATTTTGAAAAAAAGTATCTTCATTCCTTTCTCGCTCATATGGCCAAGCCTTTGGTGCCGTAGGTTTGATTTTCCATCAGCATCTGTTGCTACAATGATATTCTCCATGTTTGAGGTTATATAGAGAGTAGCAGTCTTATTACAACGAGCAATGACAAGTACTCATTTGGTAATATTCTATTCACAACCTAAAAAGGTTGTATTATATCATTCTCCATCAAGCTGTCCTACAAAAATCAAATTTCTTTTGAGGCCAGGAATATGTCTTACTCCTTTCAGCTTCCAGGTGGTCTGGTTTGGCAACTTTAATCAGATGTCTCCTTTTTCGACGATCTTCAAGGTTTCATGATCAGCTAGATGAACCTTCCAAAATCAACACTGACATAGTTCTCCATGATTTCTTGGCATGGGGTGGAGTGGAAAGATGCTCCTGAATCCAAGATCCATGATTCAATCAAACTATTGACGCTTAGAATCATGGTATCACATGTCTCCTCTGTCATGTTGGTTTCATGTGCGCCGATATCTTTCTTCAGTGCTCGACAATCTCTTTTAAAGTGACCCTTCTTACCACAATTATAACAGATAAAATATTTATTTCTCGTTCTTGATTTTCCCCTTCTGGATTTCGATCTGCCACGATTTGAATTTCTTTCTGAAGTTCTCCCTCTAGACTCAGTGTGCAAGGCTGAGGAGCTTGACGCTTCACCCGATTCTCTCCGTCGAATTTCTTCACTCAATACCAGATCTCGAATATCGTCGAATTTTAATTTGTTGTTTTCCGACGAGCTGCTGACTGTTGTAACAGTAGCATTCCAACTATCTGGTAGAGATGATAAGAGAATTAAAGCTTGAACTTCATCATTGAATTCAATTTCCACGGAACTCAATTGGGTTATGATTGTGTTGAGTTCATTTAGGTGTTGAGTCACTGATTCCCCTTCCTCCATCCGCAAATTGAATAATCGCCTCATCAAGTGAACTTTGTTTGAGGCCGGTGGCTTCTCATACATACTGGAGAGAGTCGCCATAAGACCCGCCGTGGTCTTTTCCTTTGCTATGTTGAAAGCAACATTTCGGGATAACGTCAGTCGGATAACTCCGAGGGCTTGTCTGTTGAGAAGAGCCCAGTCTTCATTCTTCATGCCCTATGGTTGCTTTCCTGAGAGAGATTGATATAGATTTTTCTGGTACAAAAAATCTTCAATCTGCATTTTCCAAAAGCCAAAGTCCGCACCATCGAACTTTTCAATTTTCACATTCCCTTCGTCTGCAACCATCGCTCCCACTCGAATATGGCTTTGTTTGGATCGTTTCTGATAATTTCTACGAACCACCGTGTATTGGAACACCTTCGTCGATAAATTCGTATCGTCGACAAAATTTTTACTATTCACGAAATTTGCTATTCATGTGAATAGTAATAAATAGTAACCTGCAGAAAAAACTGACAAAATTAACCACCAAAAGCTTTGATGCCAGTTGTTGGGAAATAAAACGAGTACGAGTAATTTCCCTATAAACAGATTAGTGAGAATACAAAATAAAAGTGGAAAAATAATACCTGAAACTGATAACGGAGTTCAGCCAATTATGTCTACGTCTTCGGACTGCTGTAGATTTTTTTCTAATTTGAAAAAATTTACAGGTGTTTACAAAACACTCACTACTCACAAGAAAGCTCTCTAGTATTGGGAGAAAGAAATGATTTGGGATGATTTTGAAGCTAAATGTGTTAGGGTATTTATAGTTGAAGCTTAAGGACTAATTTTATAAATATCCTAAAGTTCAAGGACTCAATTTGATAATTATCCCTTTACCAATTTCAACAATATTGGTTGACTACTTTGAATTCAAAAACTGCCGTCTAATTTGAAATTCAGCCTGCCATCTAGAATGCCATACAACAATTGTCACCTTTTCTGCCATCTAGAATGTCATGCAACAATTGTCAACATATACGACGTTAATATTTTGTGTTGTATTCATATTTACATAATCGAAATGAGAACACAAAATATAACAAATATTGGTTGATATCATACATTTAGAGTTTATTTAGGTAGGCGATAAGACTATTTCAATCGGATTAAAAGCAATGATGGGGGTAAGAATAGTAAATAATTATTAAGGATATTGGATTAAGAAATTTATATTTAAACTATTCCAACCTTTTGAATTTATTAAAAATATATTAAAGTATAATTCATCAATAAAATAATATGGCCTCTTTCATTATGCATAAATATAAATTTTATTCGTATAATTTTATTATGTTTACGCTTAATTTAGATATTTTATACTTCTAGATATTATCCTTGGAAACAGTTAGTTTTTCATCAATCGAGATTTTCGAATAGACTCTTTTACCTATATAAACTTTTAAGGAATTCATATTTTCCAAATATACGAGTATCATAAATTTAGAATCAACTACAATACATAAACAAAATCTCTAATCGATTCACGTAATCTATCAGAGTGAAATTCAATATATAATAATCAGATCTGTTTAACTTGTTGACTTACGAATAGTGATAGTAATCCTATGTCTTTAACTGATTATCACTATAAATACATCTCAATCACGATTGAGAATGAATATCATCTTCGCTTTCTTCACCTACTTCACGATCGAAACAAATTACATTTTAATTATTAATTATATTATGCTTTGTAATAATGGTTAAGTTTTAGAGAAAATAACCTCAGTGACCGAAAATGCCTTATAAAATACGATTTTAACCAACTTTTTTTGGATTTGCCAAAATAACCAACAAAATCGCAACGCGAACTATAATTTTTCAACTGAGTTTCCAAATTCGCAACGCGATTTTGCGATAGTCCAAGTTCGCGTTGCGATTTTCCAAATTTACGTTAGTCCAAATTCGTTGCAATAGTCCAAGTTCACGTTGTAATAGTCGAAGTTCGCGTTGCGATTTTCCAAATTCGTTGCGATCGCAACGACTGGTGGTATTGCATTTGTTTCTTAAGAATTTCTCTAAAAAGATAGTATCCGCGCGGACGTGTCAAAGACACGTATTACCACGACCACGACCCGAGACGAGACGGGACGGCGGCGGCGGCGGTGCTCGAGAGTCCCCCTTATTCTCTTCCACTCAACAAGGAAGTGGGAAATCCAAGCCTTAAATACCCATTCCCAATAGTATTTCCAATACTATGTGGGATTGAACATTGCCAACACTTGAGAATCTTTTACACTATCGCAACACATTCTTTATTGTTTCAAACTAAGGTCTTACAAATGGCTTGGGAATCTGTTACACTATCGCAACACATTCTTTATTGTTTCAAACTCCACGTGAATTTAAAATAGTTAAAATGTAAACTTATTTTGGATTTTTCACTATCGCAACACTTTTTCACTATCGTAATAACACGTTTTTCAAACTCTCGCAACACATTTTAACTATCGTAACACATTTTTCAAAATCGCGTTGCAAATTTGGATATTCGCATTGCGAATTTGAAAACTGAGTTGAAAAATTAGAGTTCGCGTTGCGATTTTGTTGGTCATTTTGACAAATCAAATTTTTTTTTGATTAAAATCGTATATTATAAGGCATTTTCGGTAGGTCTAAGTTTTATAATAGTAACTATTTAGAAGCATATTTAGGATCCAACTTCAACCGAAATTCTCTCAATTTATGAGAGCATTACTAGCTTTTACGACAAAGCAAAGCAAAGCCAGTTCCCTAGATCCGTTCCCTCCGGTTCGTCAGGGTCAAATACATCCCTCCAAAAACTGTCGAAGACAGAGAAAATAATACTGCCGGTTTCGTGGAAAGGGAAAGTAGAAGGGAAATTAGAAGAAACCGGGGAACCGACCCAAGACATTGCCATTACGAGTAAACGTGAAATAAGATAAAATTTTCAACGGTTTACAGAAGCTGAAAAGCAAAGGAAGAGCTTGAAGATGAACGGCGATCTCAGTAATGGCGGCTTTGTGGAGACCGGAAAAGCTGATAGATCCGTTTGGTTAATGAAGTGTCCGGTCGTGGTGGCCAAATCATGGAAGGCTCAGACCGCTTCT
This sequence comes from Hibiscus syriacus, assembly GCF_006381635.1. NCBI lineage: Eukaryota > Viridiplantae > Streptophyta > Magnoliopsida > Malvales > Malvaceae > Hibiscus > Hibiscus syriacus. The sequence continues at coordinate 115,032 of NW_024063079.1, forward strand.
TCTTCCGATCCTCAGCCCGTTGCCAAGGTTGTCCTCTCTCTCGACCCTCGCAAACCCGACGACCCTTCTTCTATGCAGGTACTGTTAACCACTAACAACTTGAAGATGATGAGCTTTTTGACCATAGATTGCAGCTTGAGCACTTAATCACAAATTTTAGATGCACCCATTTTGGAATAATCTTTAATTGGCCCATTAATTGTAGTAAAAGATTTTATATGGGCCATATGGCATGTGTTGCGCGGGTCTTGAAATATGCTATTACCTTTGTTTTCTTGTTTCTTACGAGTTCATGAATTTGATTATCAGTTTACTATGGAGATGGCTGGATCTGAGATTGGAAATATACCGAAAAGTTACGACTTGAATATGTTTAAAGACTTTGTTCCTATGTGTGTCTTTTCTGAAACAACTCAGGGTAAGAGTTGTGGCCTTTAGTTTCTATTGCTTCTCGAGTGTTGATTTTTGTTTGTGTTATCTGATTCAATCCTTTTTCATCGTCACTTTGTTCGGTAATTCGAAGTGGCAGTTTAATCCAAGATGCTGTTTTTTTTTATAAAAACTATGCCGGATCTTTCTCTTGCTTCCATGATTTAATTAATATTTTCTTAATTACATGGTGCACTTGCTGTTGTATAGCAAGGATGGTTTAATAAGTATAATGTGCATATTAAGAAGTGGTATCATGTCCACAAAGTTTAGTATGGAGGATCTATTATTGGTAAAGAGATAATAAGGGAAGATTATGTATACCTTAAAATGCTTATTTAGTATTTATTTTGTAGTTGTTCTTTAATGAGCATGTTGAATGTGCGTTGTGAAGAATATTTGATCAGTTTAAGTTGGAGCTTGTTCATGGAGTGCAACTCTTTCTGAAATGTTTGGTGCTATTAAGCCCATCACTCTTGCTAAATGCTAAATATGTATTTAGAATGTTTTTGGAGTAGTTTTTAATGTTAATGTTGAGATCGAATGTGTATTGTGAAGAAAATTTGATCAGTTTAAGTTGGAGTTCATTCAAGGAGTACAACTCTTTCTAAAATGTATGATGCTAGTCTATCACATTCACCAACGCAAGAAAGGGTGGGGAAACATACTCTGGGGCTATGTGCAGAAGGTTACTGCACATAATTGTGGGAAAACAAACAACCGTAACTCTGGCATGCTAGGAGCTAGGACATTTTCATTTTCCGTCTCTCTCTCTCTCTCTCTTTGAGGGAGAGAGGTAGAGAATTGCATCTGTGATTATACTTGAGCTATCTTTTTGGTTATTTTCATTATAGGTAGGCTTGCAATGGAGGGAAAAATTGAGCATAAATTTGATATGAAACCTCACGAGGAAAACCTCGAGGAGTATGGGAGGCTGTGTCGTGAAAGGACTAATAAGTCCATGATCAAGAATAGACAAATACAGGTAGGTCAGTGAGTATGCATTCGCTTGGCTTAGGCATTTTTATGTCAACATATTATGGTTCCAAATCTGTAACTTATGTGTCTTGATGTGTTATAAAGGTTATTGATAATGACCGTGGAGTGCACATGAGGCCAATGCCTGGAATGGTCGGTCTGATTTCATCCAACTCCAAGGTACTTTAAAACGTGGTGTTTAGAGAATGATATTAGTCATTTTTTGCTCTTGAATGTAAAAGAGGACAGAGTTGGAAGGATACATTAACACATCTTATTTTCAATCATCCCTGTGCAGGATAAGAAGAAAACAACACCTGTTAAACAACCGGAAGTGAAAAGAACCAGAAGGGATCGTGGGGAATTGGAAGATATAATGTTCAAGCTGTTTGAAAGACAACCAAATTGGGCTTTAAAACAACTTGTCCAAGAGACTGATCAGCCTGCTGTAAGCCTCTCACCTTTCTTCCTATTACTTTTAGCTATGTTTCTTCTCTTCCTCTTCAAACTGAATATAGTTTATGGTCGATAATGGTGATTTGAGTTTTCTGTTGCAATATTCGATTGCACCAATCTCTTAGAAATTGCAAATTGCTTTTAAAAATGAAAAGGACTTGTCGCCAAGAAGTTGCAGACAACCACTCTTTTTGGTGGTTCATTTTACCTTGTACAATAATGTCTGAATGTGCTTTATTAGCGGGTATTTTGTATGTTTGACAGTTTCTGCTTTACTCAATTTGCAGCAATTCCTGAAAGAGATACTGAATGAGCTGTGCGTGTACAATAAGAGAGGTTCCAACCAAGGAACTTATGAACTTAAGCCAGAGTATAAAAGATCTGCGGAGGACACAGGAGCTGAATAGCTTATATCTACCTGTAATTTTACATTGCTTTTCCTTTCTTATTCCCAATTGAAGGGGATAGTCAAAAGGAACCCCTCATGAAGAGTATCGGGAATAATATTCATTTTTCAGCTTAAGAATATGATTTAAGCAAAACGAATTAAGGGGGGATTATAGGCAATTTGTCTGGGAAAAGGGAATAGCCACGGTTCAAACATTCTTCAATGGAACAAATAAAATTCCTTTTTTATTGTGATATTCATGTGTATTTGCATTTTAGTGCTGCTTGCATAACTGCATTGGGATTGCTTTCTTCAACATCATATTGTGATATTCATGCGTGTTTGTCAGGGTTGAAGATCAATGGATAAGATTAGAGTTAGAATTACTCATAAAATGAATGAAAAATCAAAATTTTAAAAAAATTAGAAGTAAAATAGATATGTTATAAGTTTATAGAATTACGAATTAACGTTAACGTGTTGATTGAGATATGGTATAATCTGATCTTATAATCATTTTAGTTATATTTTGTGAATTGAATCTCCGTTTACATTACGACGTCAAGCTAGTGCTTGAAACATTGTGTTGACGAGTCAATGCTTGAAAGTTGTGGCGGTGCTAATATATATCATTAAAATATGATTTTATCATATTTTATTCAGTATGTTAACATTAGCTCAGACAAATATCAATTTTTTAACATAAAATTATCATTTTGGAATATATGAATAGTCGGGTGACTATTTTGTAACTTTTAATAGTCGGTAGACTCAACAAAATAATGTCTTGTAGTCAGGAGACCAATTTGTAACTTTAATAGTTAGAGGATTCAACAAGGCAACACTCTATAGTCGGGGGATCGTTATGTACTTTACCCTAGTGGACATTTTTTAATTATAATATTAATATTATATTTGTCTTTATTTTTTTTATTTTTTTCTAATTGAATTAGTGAGATTTGACTCGTGACATCAAATTTAATAAGTTTTTTTTTATAAATAATAAAGATATATGATGAGTCTCGTTTAATTAGTTGAAATGAATCATACTCCACATTTTATGAGTGTTACATTTTTCTTATGTTTTAGTATATAATAAGTTAAGCTTCACTTTGTAAGTTTTAATCACTTTCATAATCTTGATTGAACAAAAAGAAGGAATATATATTTTTTTGAATGTGAATTATTTTTCATTTGAGTTTTTAATAATGTTTTCTAACTTCAAGTTTAATTTTATACTAAATATTCTTTATATTATGACAAACTATCTATCAACACATATAATAAATAACTTTTTTTCTTGTATTAATACTTATGTAATAATGTATTAACCAAACTAATGTTTGTACGAGACAAACAAAGATGTCTTGCCGACGACCAACCCTTCAACCCCATCTTCTTCTACCTAAAGATTCCATTACCATCTTCTCAAATAACATGAACGATTAAGAGTTCTAACTGCTCAAAATGACCTTGGAGGGCTTTATCTGGTATATTGATGTAGGGTACTGCCCCATTAAAGGTGTCCCTTTCTTTCAAACTCAAAAAGTGAATGGCAATGTACATGCATGACTTTGTTATTTTGCCCGTGAAAACAACCCACGAAAGAGATGGGTAGCCAACATTGACAAAAGAAAGACGAACCAACAAAGACTGGTTTTTGATTAGAAAAATATATTGGAAGTTGTCACCACCATATCTTCTTAGGGATCAAAACCACACTTTTACGCTGAAATTGTTTCATCTTTTTATTTCCGCTCAACCAATACAGATTTGTCAAGAGATGTAGGAAAGCCATATGGAAACCTAAGCCTAAAAACTAATGGAATTCATCTTGCTTTATTAATTACGCTATATGATACTTTCAGACCTATTAATCAACTAATTCGGATCGGATACTGAAGAGACAAAGGTGACCCTCCCAACCCAGTTTGCTCCATTCGTAAATGTCAAGATTCGACTTGACTTTGCTTAAGGAATCTAGTGCTTCATCCCACTAGATCAACTAGTTGTAGGTGAATTAAATTATTTTTTAAGATAATAAATTTATATAATTTCAAAATTGAGAGTAATTAAGAGTTCTTTTTACCTGTACTAAATAATAATAAATAAAATTGATCCAAGACTAAATATCTATTATTAACTTTTCCTTGTTTGATAGAATGAATAAAACTCCAACAATATAAAACTTTAGTTACTCTTGGTATTCTCATGTTTTTCATCTGTGACATTGGAAATTAAGCAATCAAAGGTAATTTACATTGTCTGGAAAGTGGTTGACAACATGTTATATGTTGTGGAAATAATGTTTTAAACCACACGAGATTCAACTTTGGTAAAAAAAAAAAAGCACATCTCATAAACAATTTTCAGAGTCTTAGCCAATAATATTGTAGCATAAGTGCTTAGCAAACATTACCATTAGTAATTATATGTATTCAAGGACGGATGTAAGATTCTATGCTAGATGGGATAAATTTTAAAAGATGATGAACTTATAAAGTTTTAAGGGGATGAAAACGGATTATCAATAAAAAATACAAAGAAATAATTTAAAATATAAGAGATTTTAAAAATTTTATAGGAAACGACCGCCTTCACCCGTTCCCGCCTCGATCCATCCCTATATGCATTAATCAGGGATATGCTGCATGCTTGCCTTCATCCATCATCATTACATAAGAATGAGCTTTGATTTTGGACATTTCATCGGCTATACATGAACTGTAAAACTATGCTTAAGTCCAATTTTGTTTTGTCTTTTTAACAACTGGAGTCAATTAGTTGTGTTGTTAAATTGAATAATATAATGGCCAAATAATGCATTTGAAACTTTTAAATTCGTCCTTTAAAATTCAAATTCTCAAGTTGATATTTAATTTTATAAATCATCTCCACAATCAAATTGGAAGATTGGGTCGAAAAAAGAGATACCATTTAATTTTTCCTTATAAATTTGGATAAATAGTAATTTGACCCCTCAATTATACACCATTTAATAATGTGACGTTTCAAGAATTTTTATTATCAATTTGACACCTTAACTTATTGACCATCTAACATATCACCAATTATTTGTCACAATTAAATCGATTGACTAATAAGTGACTAATACGTTACATATGATTTGAGAGGAAAAAATATAAAAAATTATATAATTTTCCAACTGTGATAAATTACATTTTCCTTTATTTTTATCTTTATTTCCTCAATTTATTTTTCGTGAAGAAATCATGTCATTTTCTCAAATCATATGTCACATGTTAGTTACTTATTAGTCAACTAGTCTACGTCATTCAATTATAACTATAATGGGTGATATATTAAAAGATCACATAAATAAGATATCAAATTGATAATAAACTTTTTTAAAGAATAATATTATAGAATTGAACATAGTTGAGTGATCAAATCACTATTTCTTTAATAAGATAGAAGTTGTTAGTTTTATTAAAAATAAAAAAATAAAAATGGTAATAAAAATTTACAATCACAATCATAAATTAAAATATATAATAAAAGTATTTTTTTTATAATCATTAAAATAAGAAACTATACATTTAAAATCACACAATAATTTTATAAGAAAAATATTAAAATAATAAACATATGTCTCATTTGTCGTGAAATGCCTTTTATTTTTATTTTTTACAAAAAAAAGAAAAAGGCTGAAATTCAGTCAAACGAGTGGACTCAGATTTCGACCAGAGTGTGGAACGGAAGATTCTCTCGTGCGAACAAAATCTGTTGTGGCTGTCAGCGATGTACATAAAATGCAATTAACATCACAAGTGGGTTGGTCATGTCGATTTCCGACCACTTCATGCAGGCCGAGTCAGACTCAGTTTCCTTTTTCTCTTTCGCCTTACATTTGCTAGACTCACCGATCCTTGTTAAAAATAAACGTAAAGATTAAAGCATTTTTTGTCAGATTCAAATGTACGTAGTTTGAAGATGTAAAAGGTTTAACACATTCCCTTTCTTTTCTCCCCATAGACAGCCCTTTTTTTTTTTCTTGAATTTTATAATGATGGTGATCTCGATTAGGAGGGGTCAAATGAATTTGAGTTCACAAAACCTAGAATTCTGTTGATATAGAGATATGTTATATTTTAGAAAAATAATTTTTGAAATATGTCAATTTTTTGTCAAGATATATCTTTAGACATATTTTTTTTGTTATAGGAGTATTCAAAGAGCCCATATTCTTTGTACATAGGCTTGTGAATTAACTACATTGCATAGACAAAACTTTAACATATATATATATGATTTGTTTTAACGAAATTTAAAATCTAATTATCAGATTTATCTAATTCGTTAGTCTATAAGTAATCATAATTATCTTATACATAACGCAACCAACTAGAACTACTATAATACTCAAGAAAGACTAATAAAAGGGTTGAAATCCCCGAACGTCCCATAATCTAGACTAATATTTATTTTCTTGTTAATGATTGATTCTTTTTTAACAAAAATATTGATCAACGGTTATTTTTTTGTTAGTGGCCGTAATTTTTTATTTAAATTAAAGAAAGTGAAACGTTATCGACCGAGGAGATTAATTCAATAAAATCGCATCTGATATTCATGTCTCGAAGGCTATTTATACAATAATGAAGAAACAATACAAGAAAATGTAAAGCTTAGACATAGTAATTGTGTAGGTGGAGCTTTCCACCCCTCGTGCGACCATGGCTTTTCTCTTTATATTTGATTACCTCCGATCATAATCATTAATGGCATGGAGCCAAAACAGAAGCTGTTGGATTATACTATAATACTGTGTAATAATTATATATAATCATCTCTTTTTCTTTTTCATTACTTTCTATTCATGTTGTTGCAGTAGCGCGATTAGGGTTGTCTTGTCAGTTCGAAGGGAAAAAGAATGTGGGAGACAACCAACAATCTTACAAAAGGACTATGAACAGTTTTGACTTGTATCATTTTTTTGCTGCCCCATGGATGTAAACCATCCACATTAAACTATATTTATACCAACCATTTTCATTCATTCATATCACCCCATCCTCGACTACTTTCATTTGTGTTCATCTCAGATCAGACTGTGCTTCAATGGCCGACGCTTGGGGTTCAGCCTCTGCCAAGAGGATGATGTGTTCGGTCCCCGAAAGGCTTCAGCTACATATGGCGATGCTGGCTTGCAATTCGGTTATGCGGGGTTCCATGTGGTGTCAAGAGCCGCCCTTAATATGGGCGTTAGCAAACTTGTGTTCCCAGTTTATAGGAACATCATTGCTTTGCTTCTGCTCTTACCCTTTGCTTTTTTTCTTGAAAAGTAATTCATTCAACTCATTTTTCGTTCAAAACACATTGATTTATAAAAACAGTAACTTGCTTTTTTGTTCTTTCAAATGTTTGTTCTTTGTCCAGGAAGGAGAGACCAGCCATTACCATAAATTTTCTTCTGCAGTTCTTCCTCCTAGCTCTTGTTGGGTAATGCAAGACCGTGTTCTTAGAACTCTTTACTATAGTTATGGCATAATAAAAACAAAAATAATTTTCTGGTTTTCTTTTTACATGACAGAATCACAGCTAATCAAGGCTTCTACTTGTTAGGCTTAGACAACACATCACCAACTTTTGCATCAGCAATCCAAAACTCTGTTCCTGCCATTACCTTTCTGATGGCAGCCATACTAAGGTAACCCTATACATATTGTAAAAACTGTCAGCTCTCCATCAACTAAAGTCTTTAGATCTTTCCAAACTTCAGACTTATATTCTCTGCAAATAAGTTTCTTAGTTAACTACAATATATATAGACAAAATCTTCAACAGATTCACGTGTTTATTATAATTTAATCTAAAGTTTGACAATCAAATATGTGTCTATAAATAGTCATAATAATCCTATTACTTACACATGCACTAAAAGCCGGAATAAATATCCCAATCAAGACTGGAAAAGGGATTGGAACCCTCACGACCTCTATAACACTTTCTTCATCCTCCATGACCAACTCCTTTCTCTACAAAAGCATCAGAGACCGTTTCTCATCCATATACATACATACATGAAATCATGTTGTGATTGTTGTTGTTGTTAATTCCAGGATAGAGAAAGTGAGGTTAGATAGAAAAGATGGGATATCCAAGGTTATTGGAACAATTCTGTGTGTGGCCGGAGCATCAGTTATAACACTATACAAAGGTCCAACAATATACACCCCGGTTCCACCTCTGAACAAACCCACACCAATGTTTGTTCCATTGGGAGACGCAAATGGAAAGAACTGGACCCTCGGTTGTCTCTATCTAATCGGCCATTGTCTGTCCTGGTCCGCTTGGCCGGTGTTAAAGAAGTACCCGGCTCGGCTCTCCGTTACATTCTACACATGTTTCTTCGGTCTCATTAGGTTCCTCGTCATTGCACTAGTTTTCGAGAGAGACTCCCAAGCTTGGATGTTCCACTCCGGCGGGGAACTCTTCACTATTCTCTACGCGGTCAGTGTATTATCATCACTCCCTTAAAACTATAGAATCGATTAAGTGATCAAAAATTAAATTTGTGCGTAAAACATGCAGGGAGTGGTGGCATCAGGGATTGCATTCGCCGTACAGATATGGTGCATTGACAGAGGCGGCCCTGTTTTCGTTGCTGTTTATCAACCTGTTCAGACTCTTGTCTTTGCTATCATGGCTTCCATTGTTTTAGGGGAAGAGTTCTATTTGGGAGGGTAAGTGCTTAATTCGCTCCATATTTTTTTTGTATATAAACTGTTATATATATTTATATAAATTTTGACATGTTTTGCCTGCAGGATCATTGGAGCAGTGCTGATTATAGTCGGACTGTATTTAGTGCTATGGGGCAAAAGCGAAGAGAGGAAATTCGCAGCACAAGAAAAGAGAGGCCTTGAACAAACACCGGAGCACGGCAACAACAGCCGAACATCTCTAACTCAGCCATTACTCCACCACTCAGCGGAAAATGTTTAACTTCAAATGCCCCATAACCTTTTAATCATGGTGGAAACTACGACAAATGGGAGGTGGCGGACAGTACCATTATTTCATAAAGCTTGTGTGTTCTCTTTATTAGGGCTAGTTCTGCTGGAACCTAATATGAAACTAAGAAAAAGCGTTATCAAAAATATTAATATTTTTTAATATTTTCGGTAGAGTGTTATCTAAAATGTTATTTTTTCTACTGAAAATATTAATTTCGTTACCTAAAATGAATATTTTCGGTAGAAAAAAATAACATTTTAGGTAACGTCCGCTATTAATATTTCTGTTAGAAAAAATAACATTTTAAGTAACGCTCTACCGAAAATATTAAAAAATATTAATATTTTCAGTAACACATTTTCTCAACTTTCTACTAAGTTGCATTTCCTTAGACATCCTAATTAATATGGCTTTCTCTAAGTAGCAAAGAAGACAAAGGAGAAGCTTTTTTTTGAAGTGTTGATGATGATGCTCCCATATCCTTTTTCTTATGTTGATTTGATGGTTTGATTTTGAGATAAAAGATATGGGGAAAATTATGGAGTTAATGGTGGAAACCATTATGATGTATGATGACAAAAGACATGCTGTTTTTTCTTTCCATCCAAAATCATATGCCATCATAGTCAAGTATTATTTTCATAGGTTCGAGTCTTCACTCCAACATTTTGATTTCCTTTTTTTATCTTCAATGATTTATTTTATATTTATAAGGTGGTGATGAGTAGATTCACATGGATTTTTTATTTTTTAATTACTAACTCAAACTTCCATTAAAGATTAACGATTAAGAGATTAAAATCGAACAGATCAATAAAGTAAGAAACTAAAACAATATTTTTTGAATCAATAACCAAAATTGATCATACTAAAAACATAAATGATCATTTGTATAGTTTACTCGGAAAGGAAAAATATTAAATTTAATATCAAGAACGGTTTAAACTAAGTAAAAATTTTGTCAACCATAAAACAAATTTTAACTATTCAAGCCAAAATTTAAAAAGAGCATCATACCACGCGCTATTAACTCTGCTTACTGTACCGGATAGATTTAACACCAATCCTTAAAAATAAGTAGCCTGCAAAATCCTTATTTGATTAGCCTTTAGTATAAAAATTAAACTTAATGGTTATGATAAAAGGCATTACCATACAATATATATTTTCATTATCAAAACGTTTTTTTTCCTAAAATGATTTGATAGTTATGTAATATTAACACTCGGATACAAATAAACTAAAAATCAAAATAAAAAGTTGAAAAACAAGGCCCCATTGCAACCCACATTGCAAAATTAGAGCTTTAAAAGACCATTCATGAAAAGAGGCAATCAGGCAAACTTCAGAAAGTGCATGAACATTTAGATGCACCCAAAGGGCCATTCTCAGAACCTTTACAGAGACGCAGGCAACGACTATACTGTCAACCACGACGAGACCTTATAGCGAAACCACATTCGGAAACAAAGAGATAAGCACCCTTTAACAGTTTTCTGCAGAAATTCTTTGAGTATTGTGCACTTCAGCTTCTCAGGAAGTCCTTCAAAGAAAACGGAGGAGGTCCATCCTACAAAATAGAACCGAGTTCATTGTCACATTTGGATCAGGTGTTCATGAAAGGAACCTCCATGGATTACCTTTCCATGCTCTTGATTTAAGCATTGTCTAACTACTGTTGTTTGTTGTATCAGCCTTTCCATTGCCGTGTAGGTTGGATGGTTTGCATGAGCTGACATTATTCATGACGCAGAATGACTAATCAGATAGTGACATTAAACACAGCAGATAGCCAGAAGAAGAATCTACACAACATCCTAGAAGGAAATCTGTTGCAAGAGGTAGTTTTAAGAACTAAACCTACCAAGAATTGCTCGATTTAAACTATCTGACACATGCTGCCGGTACTCCAAGCTAAGCAGGTGAAACATCGGAGATTTCTCTGGTTCCTCGTATGCAAGCAAAGCCATAAAATCCTGCAGTAACGGCATATCTATCAATGTCCAACACAGATTTGAAGTGTGAAAATTTGCTAAACATACTTCGAGCTTTTCAACATATTTTTGCTCCTTCCCAAAAGGGGTCAATTTCAACTGTGCAAATTCCAGAGCTTCTGTGCTGCAATAGAAGTGAATATTTTCAACTATAGAATATCTGCAATTTATAATTCAAGAGATCTTATTCTCATCTCACCATTTCCTAGAGCATACAAGCTCAACAAAGTAAAGGCTTAGAAGGTCAAAATGCAGGTCCTTATTTTTCTCTAGTAAGTTAGTTGCTAGCTGTTCAGTTAACTCAATTGCCTTAAGTGCATTACCCTCTAGGGCAAATTGATAAATTCCTGCAGAAAATTCCAACAAAATTGTCAGCATTTCAAGACTATAAAAGAGAGGTGACAGCAAATTACTACAGAGAAGAAACAATTTGTGGTAGTAAGATCACTGTTAAGTACACAACTCTGTTGGAAACATTGATACTTGCTCTTTTTGTAGTTTCAAGAAAATTTATTAGCAACAAGCATGCAGAAGAAAGCTCTCTGTTTTTGCAGAAATTTAGTAAGCTAGGTTGCTGAACCATCTTTTAGCCATATTTCAGCTTCAATGACAATTACTTCAAAGCCCTTTAGCTTTTTTAGGCACATTCCCATATGCATGCTAGCAAAGTTGTTCCGATTCGTCATATTTCTTTAAGTACCAGTATCTGACATGCGTGTCTGGGGCATATACAAACATGGGTATGAAAATATGACCCTCCTAAGACCCTCCAAATACATGGAAAATTTTAGAAAAAAAACTGAACATACCCATGTTGGACACATTGCCATATCCAACACACCTGAGTTTGGGTAACATAGCATGCTTGTTCACTTTCAAAACTTTAATGCAGAAGATAGATAGACCCCGTCGTTAGAAAACCTTGCATCTTTGAAAATTAACAGATGGCATGGTTGCACAAATCTGCTCCAGAATAGTAATCCTAGGTTATCTATATCTTATGCATAAAATTAATCAAGTGAGAAAAAACTTCACCTACTTTTTCGTTTTTCCATGTCCTCAAGATGATCAGAAGGCTGCTTCATCCCAGTACAAGCAATAAAAGATTCCACAGTTTCTTTAAAGCAATTGTGCTCAAGATATGACATAACAATGTTGTGGATGTCAATATCATTGACTGCCTGTAAAAGACAGATGGAAATGGAAGCCCAAATATAAGAAGCTAAGTCGACTGGAATGGCATAAGTATAACATATATTAATCAATAAGGCCATTCTGGTGTGTCATTATAAAAAAGAAGATGAAAAAGGAGTCCATAAGAATATGTACTATGCAGTACATTGAAAAATCTTAAAAACCAAACTGGACGATTCATCGAAAAATGACTGAAGATGAAGAATGCTATTTTAAGTTGCGACACTATAAACTATAGGCTAGGACAGGAAAGCGAAAGCTTACACCAACTATATAAATTATTGCTACAGGAAACAGCTGAAACAATTCCATATAACTCTAATCATGAAACAAGGTCTTATGCACACTAGACCAAACAACCCCGAAACAATCTGCAACCAAGACCTACAATTATACTAAAACTATCTTTCCAAATCCATATTCAACACTTGAACTTGTGGAGGGGCAACCTTCCAAACAAAGGGTCTATCCATAGAATAAAGGTTTTACTTGCTAACCCATTATTCAGTCACCATAGCAGAATAACACCCATAGCTTTGCATGCTGGTTCTATTACAAAATCAAGCTAATGCATATACAATATAACCCAAAAATAATTCAGAATCCATTAATACAAAATTGTTCTTGGAATTAGTTTCGACCCCAATTGAGTTTAAAAAAATCAAACCCTAACGAAACTTCATAGTTTACAAAACCCATGTTTATAATAAATCCACATGAACCCAGTAAACTATAACAAACTGATTAAACATCATAATTGCACAATGCCCTAATTTCTAATAATTCAATAAAAAATATATATATATCAGGCTTGGGATTATTCTAGAAAAAAAATTGTTCTGCAACAATGCAATTAACTAAACATATTTAAAGCATAAAACTATATTTACCATTTGACGAAAAGGGCCCAAATTTCATAATTGAAAACAGAATGAGTAGAAAAGATTAAAAACTTACAATTTGTTCGTAGAGACGAGGATCAACGTCCATGATCAGGCAGATTACGCGAACCGAAGCCTTGGGGTTTTAGTATTTGATAATAAATAGGTAATTAAAGGGGTGGATGGGTACTTTCGTGGATATATCAGCCCGCAGAAAGAAGGCGATGATCGCAGTGTGTAACTCTCTTTGTTTCAGTTTTTTTTCCTTCTTTTTTACTTTTAAAGTACGATCGGATAGAACTGTTATTGCTTTGCTTTGACTACACGTGCCTCTTCAGATTCCCTGTGTTTTTGCATTATTAGACTTGCATTAATTGTTTAAAGGGTAAACCACGTAAATAGACACTAATATTTGAATAAATTTTTATTTTTCTATTAAAATTTTAAAAATATCAAATCAATCACAAATCGTTAATTGTCGTTATTGTAGTAACCAAATGTTGATACAGCGCGTTAATTGACTTTTTTATGAAATCATTTAACCATGTAACTACTCAAAACTTATGTTTTCTTTCTCAATCTTTACTCTCTCTAATTTTTTAATTTTACCTATAAAGTCATTGTATGAAAAGTTACACCCACTTTTTTCATCTCTAATATTAAATCCGTCTCTAATATAAAACTAAAATATATGACAATAAAGGACTGTCACATTTACAAAATTAAAACACCATAAGAAAGATAATCCGATTACTCAAACCCAAATCTGCAACACTATTAATCTACATTCTCTAGTAAGGACCCCCCCCCCACAAGAGTTTGATCCAAATTCATAAACCCCTCCCTATAACTCAATCCTTCAAATATTGATTGTCGAACAATTAGAATGTTGCATCCGGATGTCCGGATCAATAAACCCAGTGTACTTTCAACTTTATATAAATATAATAGATAGACACAGAGAAAAATTTAACATATTAATATAGTCTAATTTTATAAATTTAGTGTTAACTTTATATACATATTAACCATCATTACATATAACATACACTTTTACATATACACATATTAGATATGAAGTCATTGTCATACGTTACTATAATTAACATTTATACAAAATAATTTTATTAGGTTAACATACTAAATATGAAGCCATTTTTAAAGGATGGTTGTTATCTTTAGAGGTCTCATGTTTGAATACGGTGTTTACAATGTGTGTTTTAATGTTTATTGACAAATGATTGAGAGTTTTTCGAACAGTGTAATTATCTCGAATTAATAATAAAAATATATTAGGTTAAACTTTATCTTAAAAGATTAAAAACTTATAGTAAATTCGAGAAAAGCTTTAGTTGAAAAAACTATAGTAGTAAAGTAGACGATCATAGCTGAATCACTCTAATAAAAATTCTTAGTTCGTGTGTTGGGCTTTAGCAAACAAAATTTGGGCTTTAAGCAATGAGCCATTATAAATCAATGACACGTGTTGGCAAGTGGGGCTGCCATTACTTTTATTCATATTCTGTTTATTAGCCGATTGTACATTTACGTCAGAGCCACCACGCGTCGCATGCATACGCCGTGTCGTTATCCAAACTCAATGACACTTCGGGCCCTTTACACGGAAACGTTAACTCCAAACTATTCTCACCGCTGACCGCAAAGATTTTGCCTCGCTGACATATGAGAATGCGTCAAGTGTTTCCAGAACATCACCGATGGCATTTTCGTAAAAACAATCCAAACTATATAAAGGCTTTGTGCACCGGGAGAAAATTATTAAACAAGCGAAAGAAGGAAAAAAGTAGTCTGCTTCACCCATTTTATCACAGCTTAGAGATCGAAAACAATGGCGGAAGAGGGACAAGTTATCGCCTGCCACGCTGTTGATTCATGGAACCAGCAGCTCGAGTCGGCTAACAAATCCGATAAACTGGTAAAACCATGTTCTTTCTTTGTGTTAGCTAAAGAAACTGGAAAAAAAAGGAAGTGTTGTTTCTTTGTATTAGCTTAAATTGTGTGTTTTTAGATTGTTTGTAAAAATGGGTTTTTCTACTTATTTGTTATTTTCACTTCAATTAGTGAAAATTTTGTAGTAAAAGTTAGATTTTTGGATAGGTGGTGGTGGATTTCACAGCTTCATGGTGCGGACCATGCCGTTTTATAGCACCAATCCTGGCGGATCTTGCAAAGAAGCTGCCCAACGTGTTATTCTTGAAGGTGGATGTTGATGAATTGAAGGTAGGATGTGATCTCTTAAGCAAATGCTTGATAAAAAAGAATGTAATTTTAGCTACTGATTTGTGTTAAACTTTTTATGGTGTTTGTATAACTGCAGAGTGTGGCTCAGGATTGGGCTATTGAGAAAATGCCGACTTTTATCTTCCTGAAAGAAGGCAGCATAATTGACAAGCTTTTTGGTGCAAGGAAAGATGAATTGCAGCAGAAGATTGCCTTGCATTCTTCTGCATGACTCAGTGTTAAATTGCAATAGAAACTAGAATCTTAATGTGTGTCTGGGGAAGAACAGATATAAATAATGGTTTAACTTTAGGTGTTTAAAATGAATAACGTTTTATCCTTTTAGATGCATAATATTTTTTCTTTTATCTTTTTAGGGGCTTACATACTAACTATAGTTAGTTAAAGAAAACAGCTAATGTTTATATTAGATACATGGATGGATGTAGGAATTATGTTAGGAGAGATGAATTTAGTGAGAACTTATAAAATTTAAGGAGCGAAAATATAAATACATACAAAATATATATATATATCTAAAATATATTTTAAGGAGTGAACGTTCCATCCGCCCTCCTTTAGGTCTATTATATTTATATTTATTTTTTTAACGTGTAGTTAGAGATTTTTTTTTATTAAGGATAAACGTCTAATATTTTTGTCTCCATAACGACCGTTAAAAAAGTCGTTAAATAATACATATATTTAGGTGTATAAATCATAAGACCATTAAAAAGGTCGTTAAGTAATACATGAATACATGTTTATATATTTTTAAAATATTTAATTTTTTAAAAGATTAAATAATATTATTAATTAAAAAAGCAAATTCTTTTAAAACAACGAAAAAAATTTCACAATCCTAGAATCTCTTATTTCAAATTCACTATTAGTTGTTCTTCTTCATCGTAGAACGATTACTTATTCATTTTTAAACTTCCACTTTATCATCTCTCTTGTTGTCCCAATTATCTTAAATTTAGAAATTTAAAAATAATTCCCTAAACCTAATACTTAAATTCCTAACATTAATCTTAAATTTATTATTCTCATCCTAAATTAACTTTAATTAAACTTAATTCTCTAAACCTAATACTTAAATTCCTAACATTAATCCTAAATTTATTATTCTCATCCTAAATTAACTTTAAAGATCTACAGAGATAATGAAGAGGGGTATTGAATACAACTGGAGAGGAAGAAAACTTTTTGAGATAATGAAGAGGGGTATTGAATACAACTGGAGAGGAAGAAAACTTTTTGAGAAGGCGAGGGGTTGCCATCTGTTAGTCTTTCGAACATGATGTTTAAATCCTTTGGATCATGTGTAAGTGTTTAAATTATATTCTAAGTTAATTTTAGATGTACAAATAATTTTTCGTTAAAAATAGATGCATAATATTTACTCAAGTGTCAAACATTTAGTTACACTCTTTTATATTTTATATTTAGATTATCATATGCTTCCTTTACCAGTGTTTTTGATGTTTCACTCGTATTCTGCGGACATCATGATCGCCTCAAGATGGTGATTTTTTGATGCGTCTCACCGACACTATAACAAGATTATAACATTTCTATACGACATTGTGAAAGATATTATGCGTCTCACCGATACATATTTTTTCCAGATTAATATTTCTATTTGGTGACCAACCAACTTCTCTCAGACTTCCAACAAGGTGTCCCCAAGCATAGGACAGTAGCAAAAAACTTTTAATAATATCTCTATCTAGTCACCTCTGAAAAATAAACATGGAAATTTTTTATCACAAATCACTTTGTGACAGTATAATATACTTGACAGTTTTGAGCAAAGCTTGATGTACTCACAGGCTCACAGCTAGACTAGAAAAAAGAAGAGATGAAAAATGGCAACATATCAGCATAAGTGAAGAGTTCCAAGTATAAATAATTGGCTCAAGAGCTACTATGAACAATGATAAAAGATGCAATATCAATTACATAGTTACTCTTAAATACAATGAAAGTGCCAAACATTTTCTATATCATTGGCACATTTGATGACCTCACATTCAGACAGTATGCGGCATGCCATTTCTTAAAATCGATCATGACAGTCAGGATTGAACTTTACAAAATACTGCATGACTAATGACAACAATTTCTCCATAAAGGTGAGACGGTGACAGTTAACTCAAAGTGACATTCCAAAAAAGAACCACTACAATTATGATTACATGTAATTATAATTTGTTCAGAAAAATTCCCAAACCAACACTCTATCAGTCGTAAACATCAAACATGCTTCAACCAACAAGATTAAAAAGACTTGTTGTTCAACATAATTGTTGTTAGCAACATGTAGAACAAATTATCCTTAACAAATTACGAGTCCAGCAACGGTAAAGGAAAAACTAATTGCATCAATACCTAAACAAATATGTCCATTGCTATAAATATGAGGATGCAGAGGCGCCGGAGGAACAAAAATCACCTGTTCAATTGAACATAGGATTACCATAATAATCTCCAATCATAAACCATCAGTTTCACTATTTACTCAGTAACAAAACAAAAAGGAAACGGAAAGCAAAAGAGATACCTGGGGTGCCTCCATAGGATAATGCTCAGGAAAATCAACCTGAAGCTGATGAGTTTCATTAGCATAGAGCGTTCCAGGAGCTCCGTTGACTTCGATTATCCATCTTTCCATCAAGAAAACAGAAATCCAACAAATTAAAGACACAAATCACAAATCAATCCCTCGATTATCAGAATTATCCAGAAAAAAATCAATTATAAGAGTAAACTAAAGAAAAACCTTTGGAGATTATCAGTAACTTTATGCTTGAATCCAGCAGGTGGATTAACTTGCCACTCCACTAACTCTTTCTGGAGCCTATTACTAGCGATCTTGCTTAAAGCCTACGCAAAAACACAATAAAAAAAAGGACAAAAAATAAAACAAATAGGAAAACAGAAAAATCAAAACAAATTCGAAAGAACGCAACCTCAGCTAGGGAAAATAAACAACAAAAGAGAAAAGAGAAAAACAACAGAAACCTTGCGTGAATGAGAGGAGGAGCTAGTCATGGCTTCAGCGCGAGAGAACTCGGAGCGGAGAGACTGAAAAAATTGACGGTGCCGTCTGCTGTAATTTATAGGGTAAAGTATGATGACGTAATTTGGCGAGTATTATTAAATTATTTTATGTTATTTTATTAAATCTCGACTATTTAAATTTATCAAATGATGTTTTAATTATTAAAAATTATAATTTAGATAATTTCAAAGTTAAATTTTATCATAATTTCAGTTTTAACTTCTAGCTTAAACAAACATTAATTATAGAAAATGATGAATTTAGAACTTATAAATTATCGAACAATCATTTTATAATTTTTAATAATTAAAATATTTAATAAAATAATATTTTATAATAAAAAATTAATTTTATAATTTTTAATAATAAAAAACCCAACAACAAAAAAAAACTTGTATAATCGACATTCATTTGTATAATTTAATTTATATACTCAAGGATTCTGGGAATATGAATTGTTATTGGTGGAGAATGTTGGAGAAAAATGTCACTAGATCGGACGATCCAGAAAATTACGGGTTCGAGTTATGTATTGCTGTGATTTTTCCGCTTGGCATTAAAAGGTTTTACTTTTGTTTTTATTAAGTGATAAGTCACATTTTGCCCCCTAAAATTGGCTGTTTTTCCAACTTGGTGCCTAAGCTTTTTCATATTAGTCCCGAACTTAACAATTTTCACAATTTGGTTTTTAGACACAAATTCTTTTTCTTCTTCTGTTGACATGGTAGTACTCTAAGATGGTCTCAGTCATCACTAAAATAAATATTGTAATACTTTTAGGCGATAGTGCGACATAGTCTCGTAAAAAAGGATAAAAATTCAAATTCAGGGATCTAATATGTAATATTATTAAGTTCGATAATAAATATAAACAAAATATATTAAGGACCAAATTGAATAAAAGACGGAATATGGCTTATACTTCTAGTAAAGAGCGGTATAAATTTATATAGTTTTGTTTAAAGTAATTTACTTTTATTTATTAAAGAGAAAAGAATATATCATCAAGTAAATGGAATATTCGATATCTACCATAATTAATTCTTATTGGTATTGAAAGTGAATTTGAATAAACTTCCGTTATTAATTACAACATTTTTTTAAAAATATCATCTTAAGTGGACGGTCTAATTATTATCGTCTTTTTTTTGTTCTTTTTTTATTCTTAATTTTTTATTTATATTTAAATAAATATTCTCTTCCTTTTATTTTTTTCTTTTCACATATTTTAAATTGTTGGTTTTTGACTTTGTTTTATTTATGCTTTTAGGACACGATTTTGTTTATCATTATAGTAGTTTGGTATTTTCATTTTTTGTTCATCACGACATATCTCTTAACGAGGAAAAGTTGACAATCTCGTATAATAAAATATCTTTTACGTCAGTTTGTCAATGCATTCAAAACCGTTTGTGAAGTAATTTGTCAGATTGATTTTCTCAATCTTCACACCTTCATCAACATTGCGTCAACGTTTGAATAAAGACATAGAGATTATTGATAATTGCTAGATTTTTATAGAAGATGAAACATGTATTTTAGAAAAAAATTTGATTTTATTTTTCTTTACATATATTTTATTCAATGAAAATCTAGTTTTATTTTTTCAAAAAATTACTAACCAGTAATATAAGTTTTTGAGCTTGTTTTTAATACATTGATACTATGCTTTTTTCCCTTTTCATCGTATGAATCAACTAAAAATTGTCACATAATTTCATTTTTGTTGATTTCTATTTTGCAAATATATATGTTTGTATACGAAAATTACTGTTTCTTTTTTAATTTTGCTATATGTTATTAAAATTTGAGTTAATATAAAAATAAGTGTTCAAATTATATTCTAAGTTAACTTTAGGGTCTGTTTGTTTGCCTGTAATTGGTTTTTCGGAAAATGAATTACTGGAATTTGAATTACTGGAAAATGAATTACTGGAATTTGAATTCTGGAAAATGAATTACATTTCTGGAAAATAAATTACATTTCTGGAAAACATCTGGAAAACGTTTTATGATGTTTGGAAGATGTTATTTAAACTTTTTTCCACTAGTTGAAGAGTTTTTTAAAAATTATTTATTACAAATATTAAATATAATAAATAATATTATTTCTAATAAAACTTAATATTATTATTTTAAAATATTAAAATAATTTATTTATTATTAAATATTTTTTTATAATTTTATTAATAAAAATATTAATATTGGTATATTTTAGTGAAATAAAATATTATAAATTATATTAATTATTTATTAAAGTAATAGTGTTAATTATATTTTAAAAATATTAATTAGTATATTTTAAATATCTTTACTAAAATATTATTTAAATATATAAATAATATTATTTATTATTAAATATATAAAAATATTATTATATATTATTAAAATAAAAATATAATATCTTATATTATTATAAATTGATTATATTATTAAACTAAAAATATAATATTATATTATTATAATATTAATAAATATATTTTAAATATTTTAATAATTAATATTTTGATGAAAATGATATTAAAATATTTTATTAATATTAAATTCATAAAATAAAATTATTTTGAGTATTTTTGCTTTGAAGTGAAAAATTCGGAAAATGAATCTATAAGTCATTTTTACAGAAAACACAAAGGAAATTCTGTTACTAGGAAAATGAATTACGTTCCGGAAAACGAATTACGTGAAACAAACACGGGAAAATATTTTCCGGAAAACGAATTACGTGAAACAAACACGGGAAAATATTTTTCGGAAAACGAATTACATGAAACAAACACGGGATTTCGGGGAAAACCAATTTCGTAATTGGTTTTACAGCAAACAAACACACCCTTTAGATGTTTAAAAAAATTCATTAAAAATAAGTGTCTAACGTTTTATTTGTTACACTTTTAGGTGCCTATACAATAACGGTCGTTAAAAAAAACCGTCAAGTGACATGTATCATGTTTATATTTTGACTTAATGCAAAAAATGACTCAAACTATACCCTAAATTAACTTCTAGTATCTAAAGAAATTTTTGCTAAGAATATGTGTTAACATTTTCGTCATTACTTTTTTAAGTGCCTAGGCTGTAACGACCATTAAATTCGGTCGTTATCTAACACATGTCGTTTATATATATATATATTTTTATTTTTATTTTTATTTTTATTTTTTTAAATAAAATACTATTTAAAACATTTTTTAAGAAAAAAATCTCCCTCTCTCCGCGTGTGCAAAAATTCCCCCTCCCCCTCTTCAGTTGAATTTAGACCCCCAATCGACTCCATAAATCCATAAAGTTAACTTAGGGTGAGAATGATAAATTTAAAATTAGGGTTAGAGATTTTGGTATTAGGTTTAGAGATTCAAGTTTGATTTTATGGATTCAAGGGAATTGCGACGACAACAAGAGGGGTGATCGACAATAAAAGTTATATAACGGATGAGTGATCATGCGACGATAGCGAAGGTGGTTGGTGATGGCTAACAGTAGTTGGTAATGGGGTTGAAATGAAAGATTTTATAATTGTAATTTTTTTTTGTAAGTTTAGAAAAAAAAATGTTTTTAATTAATAATATTATTAAGCTTTTTTTTAATATCTGTCACTTAACTGTTTTTTAACAATTATTAATGCGTAGAACCTAAAAGTGTAACATATGTTATTCATCTATTTTTAACGAAAAATTATTTAGACACCTAAAGTTAACTTAGGATATAGTTTGGGAACTTTTTTTCATTAAACCTTAAAATTTTCATTTTAAATTTGAGATTATGCTAATCTATTAACGTCCATGATCTTAAACGAATTTTGATATATGTGAGGGTGTAAATAAACTAAGTTTGTACGTTCAAAATTATGTTTGTGTTCGTTTGTACATTTTTATAGGTGTTCTATTCGTGTTCATTTCAATTTTCAGTACATGTTCATGTTCGTTTATTTATTTTTAAAAGTGTTTGTTTGTTTAGAGTTAAAAAACATATTCATTTAATTTTTTTGAACATGCTCATTTGATGCTCGTTTAACATTTACCAACATGTTCAATAACCCACGCTATATGTTTACCTTTTTATTTGTAAGCCATACATGGTAAAATTACACAACTAGTCCTTAAGTTTCTTAGATTTCATATTTTGAACTTCAAAGTTCACCTTTTGTTTAATTGAGTCTATATCTTCAATGATATTTAAAATGTAAAAAAATAAAATAAAAGGAAAAAGAGAACCGAGTAAACGAGATTGTTCATAAACATAAACGAATTGAACACACATATGTTCGTTTTCATTTGTATACTAAGTGAACATAAAAATTTGCTCATACTTGTTTATTTAACTTAATAAATGAACGTTATACGAACGATTTACAAGAGTTCGTTAAACGCTCTGTTCGTTTACACCCCCTATATGTGAGAGCGATTAGTTTATCAAATTTAATTATAAATTTTAAATTTAGACCTAATTAAGAATCAAAACAAGATCTGAATTAGTCAATCAATCGATCGAATATAGGTGGTTATAAAAAAATCAAAACAAGAATTTAACCAAAATTGAATTCAGGAATTAGTTAAAGTAAGTGAGAGCGGTTAGCATAACAAGTTAAAAAGAACCAAAATGTAATTTAAGCCTTATAAAACCAAAAAATATCACAACTGAAGAAACCTGAAAGCTTTCTTCCAACTCAAGAAACCTGAAAGCTTTCTTCCAACTCAAGAAACCTGAAAGCTTTCTTCCAACTCAAGAAACCTAGGAAAGCTTTCTTCCAACTCAAGAAACCATTTGATGTTTGATCAGAGACTGCCACAATGAGCAACAAAGAAGACATCATATTTCGACGTAGAGTGAAAGCAGCGATGAGCATTAAGAAAGTCCTTGACAAGGAAGACTTGGGAACCCGGCTTCGACAAGGTCTCCTCCCATCAGTTTCTCATTTCTCCAGCACTGATTTGTTTTTCAATATCAGCTGATATACAAAAGAATGCTTCTTGCTTTGCCTGGTTAAAATCTTTATGTTCTCAATATATAAGATGATTCTTGACATGTATTTATGCTCATTAATGCTCAGCTACGGAGGATCTGCATGCCATTAAGAAGGAATTCGAGATGACGGAAGACAATTTGAAGTATCTTCAGAGTGCAGGCCAGTTTGTTGGAGAAGTTCTTAGGCCTCTTGATAAAGAACGCTGTAACTACACCTCCCCCCTTTGTTTCAATATCATTTGACTCTTTTTCTTCTTCTTGAGAACTGATAATAACTATAAAGATGAATGTCTGTATGATGTTTTAGTTATTGTTGAAATCGATGACGTTGAATGCTATCTTGGTGGTTGCGGAAGCGAAATAAATAAGAAGACACTCACTTCAGGAACCAGAAGGGTTGTGGTTGGTTGTGGAAGTAGAGTCGATAAGGAGACACTGACTTCAAAAACCAGAGTGGTTCTTGACAGGGCCACGCTTAAGATCACGCTGACTCTTCCACCTGAAGTAAGCTATTTGCATCCGAATTTTCGCAGAAGCAAGGTTTTCTAGAGGTCTGATACCTTGTTGTACATTTTTGGATCACAGGTTGATCCAGTTCTTTACAAAATGGTGCAAGAAGATCCAGGTAACATTAGCTACTCGGCTCTTGGTGGTTTAACCGATCAACTTCAAGATTTGAAAGATTGTGTTGAGCTCCCTCTTCTGAATCCCAAGCTTTTCCTTAAACTTGGAATTAAACCTCCCAAGGTGATTTTACCTTCCTTGCTTTTCAATTGATGGGTTAAGGGTGGTTTGGTTGAGTGGTGTTTCGATGAGATTGCAGGGTGTCCTCCTTTATGGTCCTCCTGGTACTGGCAAGACATTGTTAGCCAGAGCAATAGCAAGTAATGTTGATGCTTCCTTCTTAATGGTCAGAATTTTTCGTATTTTCGTGTTTACTTGGAAATCCTTGAATAGACGCATTTTACCTTGTGCTCATCTGAATTCAGGTCGTTTCGACTGCAATAGTCGACAAATATATCGGAGAAGGTGCAAGGCTGATAAGAGAAATGTTCAGTTATGCACGTGATCACCAAGTAAGAGTCTTGAATTATGTGTGTTTCTACTGGTGCAAGGCATTAATATGTGTGTGGGTTTGCTTCTTTTTATTCAGCCGTGCATTATCTTTATGGATGAGATTGATGCCATCGGTGGACGCTGTTCGAGTAAAGGGTCAGATAGTGACCGTGAAACCGAAAGAACAATGATGGAGTTACTCAATCAGCTTGATGGATTTCATAAGCTTGACAAGGTTAAGGTGATCATGGCCACCAACAGACCTGACGTTCTCGACCCTGCGCTTCTTAGTCCAGGGCGGCTGGACAAAAAGATAGAGATTCTGTTGCCGAACAAGCACTCGAGAACAGAGATCCTCAAGATTCATGCTACGGCTATGGCAAAACATGGTGAAATTAACTATGAAGCTGTTGCTAAACTTTCTGAGGGGTTTAATGGTGCTGATCTACGAAATGTTTGTACGGAAGCTGGATTGTTTGCCCTTCGTGCAGGTCGTGATTATGCCATTCAGGATGATTTCATGAAGGTAAAACCTCGAGACTTGATGCATGGAATATTGTATTACTTTGGTGATGATATGCTTCAGTTGAAACTGCAGGCCGTAAGAAAATTGATGGAGGCCAAGAAACTGGAATTATGGGAAAAGTAGACCTTCAACCTTCTGACACCAGCATTATGGAATGATTTTAAGCCTTAGTTAGGGTTGTTATAATAAAGTGGTTGTGAATTGTAGCTTGTGCACTTGTTTTACAATGTTCAATCAAATCAAAACATGATAAAGGATAGGAATTAAACAAGTTGCCTAGGAGGCTTCACCCCTAAAACAACAATTTAGAATGCACTAAAATGTTAAAATGAACTAAATCTCAAATTAAAGTTGGGGATTATATCTTAAACTTGAACCGAAATTTAATTAACAAATTGGTTAAAATAACTGAGAGCTGTTAGCTATAGCAAGTAATGTTGATGCTACCTTCTTAAAGGTCAGACTTTTATACAGTATCTGATTTTTCTTAGCTTTTGTTCAGTTGACAGTTGGTGTATTAATATCATGTTCATGTATTTTCATTTGTCATAATCTTACTTAAGGTTGTTCAAGTAATGTTCAAAGTTGAAATCTACCTATCTGGTTTTCTCTGACATGTCTTGGCAAATGAATGCATTTTTTCAACCAAGAGAAAGAACACCAAAGAGAAGACACCATAATTATGAAGATTGGAAGGAAGAAGACGACACACAAGTGAAGGAGTTTAATATTACAGTAATAAACCCTCCACACCACCTTATATATACCAGAAGAAGAAAAAAGAGACCCAAAATGTTATATTTGGCAGGCAGCTCTTGCTTTCTAGTTCCCAATTCAATACTGAAACATATCTGCAGAGACCACAATTGGTTGGTTAAGGCAAGGCAAATTGGAAGGGTTGATGAAGTTGGTGAAGCTTTCAGCAGTTGTTTCAAAAGCTTGACTTTCATAAATCATAAACCCAATTGCATATTGTGGGATTATTGAAATAGTCAAGGATCTCATTTACAGAATCCAATATTTGGCTTAGTTCCATAATCTGAGCTCTCAAAACTGAGTTCTCAGCCTCCATGTTCAAGTACTGATGGGTGGCGAAGTTGATGCTCGTGAGGATTTGATAATTTTCTTTCCTTAGCCGATTCAGTTGAGCCATTAGATCATTTAAATGCTTTTGTTTTCTCATCCTGGACCTCCTTGCTGATTCTCTGTTCGATTCCATTCTCCTTCTTTTCCTTTGATCCATCAACTGATGCAAATCCTGTTCAGACCCTGAATTCTGAAGCAGAGTTGAACCTGGAGAGTTTGAATTTCCACTAGACGAAGCCATATTTATATATTTACACCAAAATCACTGATGAAAGACGACAGCACCCAGATTCTAATTATGTTTAGCTAATTCAGAGGTTTATATGTTTGATTTTATTTTGTGTTGTATGCATATGAAATGAAAATCAAGCGATTACAGATAGTTTATTTATGAAAAACATAGAACCAGTGGAGGAAGACGACTGAGAAAGATTGAACGAGATGGGTCCTGCGTCTGAGAGAAGAATTTATCATAAACCCCGACCGGAGGATTTCACTCACAACCGGAGACATGAAATCTCAAACACCAACAATTTATTTAGCATCAAGATTTACAACACCAAAAACAAAAGACGAAAAAGATAAAGATAGCTTCTTTTTTGCAGGGGGAAAGAAAACAGCAAATCTCAGGGAAAACAAGAGATTTTCTTTGTTAAAGTTTTTCTCGAGTTTGGATTTCTGGGTTTTTTTACTCTAGAGAATCTGGATACAATGTTGAACAAGGACAACCCACCATTGAATTGCAAATACACATATCAAAACGATATGAAAGCAACAGAGGAAATAATGAAAAACAGAGGTACAAGAAATGATGAAATAAAACCTAAAGCGGCGGTAGGAGTTAAAGTGAAAGAGGCTTTGAGAGAATTGTTAAGGAAAAAAAAAAAAAGGAAGGATAATACAACAACAACAAAACCCTATTCTCATATACAATGGGGCAAAGGGAGGTAGGATAGTAGGTTGTCATTGACGCTAGGTTGAGAGCAGTTTTCGTGGAAGACCTCATGCAGTCAGAAAATTAAAAATAAAGAATAGATACAATGTATGTATAAACAAATAAATAAATATATAGTTGAACAGTCTTCATATGCAATATTCATATGCGCGTCTGTAATAGGAAGTAATCCCTGCAAATAACTCTCTACGTAAAAATCTCTGCATATAGACAGAAACGTAAGACCCGGCTAAATTTAAAAGGAGGAAACATGAAGAAAATGATATACAGAAGTCATTGATAGCAAGCTACGAGAGAGAATAAAGCCAAATGGGTTAAAACCTAAACTAAGACAACACTACTCCGCTACCCTAGTTCTAAGCCTTCATATATCCCAATGACAGAAACGTATAAAAAGTAGAAGTCCTGGAAATTACTACAAATGCATTAAAAAGAAGACAGAGATGCTACACCCTATGGCTGTGACCCACACTACTTGGCTACCCTAGTCTTAAGTCTCCATAATTTCCTATCAGAGGTCATTTCCTCGATAAGGACTAAATCCTTCAAATCAGATCTCCAGCAGTCTACTCACTTCCTCCTTGGTCGTCCTCTTCTTCTGGCACCCTCGACTGTAATCGACTCTACCTCCTGACCGCATCTAACAGTTGTCGCCTAAGGACATGCCCAAACCACCGTTATAACATCCCGAAATCCGAGTCAGTGACTAAAATGAGAATTTTTGAAATTTGGTGATAAAAGTAAAATAGTTTAATAGTTTAATGACTTATTGGAAATATAGTTAAAGGTTGTTTGGTAATTATTGAATGAATTAAAGGGCAAATTGGTCATTTGATAAGAAAGATATTTTTTCCCATTTTATAAGAATGAAACACGTGGGGGAAAAGAAAGAGTTATATGGGAAACTCTCTTCTTCTTCTTCTTCCTCCCGTATCTCCAAGCTCAAAGGTAAGTTTGTGATTTCTTGATTATTGGTTGATTTAAAGGTTGGGTTATGATCACTAGATGATAATTAAGCTTAAGGAAAGTTTAATTTGTTCTTAAACAACAAGATGAAAGGTATATGAGAGATTAAAGATTTTGAGTTCTTGAATGAAATCTTGGAATAGAGCTCATTACTCATATTGGAAGACAAATTTGACTTGTCATCCACTTAATTAAGGGATATGAAGTGATGGAATTGAATTTAGAACAAGTAGAAAATTTAGTATGATTCTTGGATTTCATATGGAAGATAGAATTTTGAGTTTAAAGAAGTGAGTATGGAGTAGAAGTGAGTTTAAATATGTATATGAAAGTTAGGAATATTTAAAGGAGGTGAAAGATGAAGAATTAAGCAGAAAGAGAGTGAATTCGTGCTTAAAATGTAAATTCTGGGTTGTATGCATCGATGCATCTTCAATGTGCATCGATGTACTCTCAAATAAATGAACATCGAATGCAATCAGTGCATCGATGCATAAGGAGTGCATCGATTCACCTGCTTAAAATACAAACATTAAATAGGATTTATGCACCGATGCATGAATAGTGCATTGATGCACCTGTCAAGGGATGTATCGATGCATGCCTTCATTAAAAGATAAAAATAGCTTTCTTATTAGCCTAAGGAATGATAGTTTAGAATATATCAATTAGTATACTGATATGTATCAATGTATTAATATGTAGATTTAGAACGTGATCTCGTTCCGGAACAATTGAAGGATTAGAATCGAGTCAAGCAAGGCTAAGGTGAGTATATATTAGAAGTATGGTATAATGGAATAAGACTTGTGATAAGTCTAATTCATATGTTGATTTTCATAGCACAATAGTTATGAACATGCATACATGATAATTATTATGATACATGCATAAAGTATATATGTCCATATGATTTGATAAATGATATATGTGAAAAGACCCAAATGCACATGTGATATGATAAGTGATATGAGCTATGTGATCACAAGAGAAATGACATGAACACATGAACACATGAAACATAAGAATAATGCCCATGGTATACGATATGAGAGCTATAGGTATAGTTGGCATGCCAAGAGTCGAGGGTTCTACGTGGTCCTTCGGGACGTATATGTATCCTTTGGAACATTTACAATGTCTTTTGAGACAGATCTGATCCACGGGAATATGTATATAGTTCTTAAGGAGTGGTCCTTTGGGACA
The DNA here is from genome assembly GCF_006381635.1 of Hibiscus syriacus. Lineage (NCBI taxonomy): Eukaryota > Viridiplantae > Streptophyta > Magnoliopsida > Malvales > Malvaceae > Hibiscus > Hibiscus syriacus. The sequence continues at coordinate 144,401 of NW_024063079.1, forward strand.
AATACAATCATAGGTTCTTCAGGACAAATTTCATAGCCCCTAGTGGGACCCATACGAGCTGTGGTGACAGCATAGTTCACAACCTCAATGTACTCGAATACCTTGAGTTCTAAAAAATGTACATGGGCCTATAAAAGGTTATCAAAGGTAATTACATTGTTATAGTTATATGTTATCATATTATTATTGTTTACATTGAATTGTATACGACAGGATTGAATGGATAGATTGCATGTTCATATTCATACTGAATGAATTATTGTTATATTTATATGTCTCACTAAGTCTATGACTTAGCATGTAAGTGATTTACACGTAGGTACCAAGAATCAGAAATAGTGGAAATAGGGTTGCAAGAACAGCATCACTACTAGAAGATCAGATCAGAAGTAACGGATAAAGTATGTCTTTTGTCGTATATATGGTTGACATGTAAGAAAAGTGTCTGTTACAAATGCTCTAATCAGTTTTGTTTTGTTTTGGTTAACTTGTGTAAAGTAATAATGTTATTTTAATGAAAGTTTTAAATTTCCTTGATTTTTCGTCAATAGTCAAAGTTTGAAAAGTCAATGTGACACCTCGGACTCGTATCCGGGTCGGGTGCGGGTTGAGGGTGTTACAACCGTAGTCTTCCCTCCCTCAATTTTTCGGATACAAGCACTACCCCCAATGACATCCTAAATGCAGAGTTTGGTGTCATGTCCCATAGAGTCCTACCACATGCCCATCGAAGCATTCTCATTTCTGCGGCCTCCATCCTCCTTATGTGATCCTTTTTGATTGCCCAACATTCTGATCCATACAACAGCGCTGGTCTTATTACCATTCTATAAAATTTTTCCTTAAGTTTTAGAGGCACCTTCTTGTCACACGTAACTATGAAATAACGATGAAGATGTAGAAGTATGCATAGAAAGACACGTTCTCCCATCAAAGGATCGTTTCAAGTACCTAGAGTATATGATACATAAAGATGGAGTGTAAATGATGACGTTACACACCGTATAAAAGCGGGATGACAATCAATATATAAACAATAAATATCTTGTTTGAAATTGTTATTTCATAGTTATGTTACCTATAATAATATTCATTATTGTTGTAATCGAGATAAATGCAATGAATCCAAAAACAAAATCTCAACCATAATTTAAATCCTTAGAGTATACAATGTTAATATATTGAAGCTAGTCTAATTTTACACGTTCAAAGTAAGACAATAAATGAGACGAGATAGATCGCGAATTATTCGAGATCAACTCGATCAAAGCTCGGTCAACTCTCTAATTGAATAAACTCGACTCGAGCACAATCTTGACTCGAATTCTTAACGAGCCAAAGCGAGCTACTTAATTCCATACTCGAAAAGCTCACAAGTAACTCGAAAAAAATAATATATTAAAATTTTAGATTTTTAAAATTAATTTATTATTAATATTAACATTTATATGTTATTTTTTGAAAAAATATACAATATAAGGCTTTCATTTCCTTAAGATTTAGGTTTGAGCTCGAGTTTAAGATTCAATCGAATTAAGTTTGAGAATATTTCGAGTTCAAATTTCTTCTAGTTCGAGTCGAGTTCCAAATTTTGATTTTGAGTCGAGCTTAAAAATTTTAATCTTGCAAGCTTTTGAGTTAGTTCGAACTTCAATTGTTTATTTCAAGTTCGAGTCGAGCTTAACAAATTTAAGCTTGTGAATTTTCGAATCGTGTCAAACTCAATTTTATACTTTTCGAGTCGAGTTGAGCTCAACACTACTTGAACTCGACTCAACTCATTTACAAGTTCAGATGTAGAAGTGCATAACTAAAACATCATCTCATTAAATTCACTGCAAAATTAAATAATCATTTTATTGGTGCTTTCTAATCTGGATGAGATTTTTACTAATTTTATTAGGTGAACATTTACCCATTTTTGTTGTTCCTCATCCATCATTGCACCTTTGGAAGTTTTGGTAAGTAGAAAATGAAAGTCAAACACGAGTTTAGAACAAGAATCAAAATGGGAAGTTGGTGGACTCGATGAAAATGACATAATTGACTGAAACTGTAATGCAAATCTATGTTTTAATCATGACTATGAACAATGAAAGCAACAGGGAGTCGAAATTACGTTGAAGTAACCATACATGTAGGAAGAAAATGATCAGACTTGAATTTTCAATTATTTGGGCTCAAAATAATCCCAGAAAATATTACTTTCCCAGAAAATCTGGGAAACATTATTCTTTACATCCCTAATAACTAGAAAACCCAAGTAGATTTTCCAATGAACTCGCTAAAAATTATGTGTAGATCTCTTAATTCTTGACCACAATCGATGCAGTTTTCTTGGATCAAAGTTTTCCTTCGTTCAGCAATGAAATTATCCACTATTAACCGAAACTCATCATTGCTCATCTCATCGAGCGATTTCCTTGGCGGCTCAGTCCTTGAAACCACCAGCTCTCTGCCCGTCATTGCCGTCTCTAATCTTTTGAACTCCCGCCGGGGACGTTGGTTTCCGGATTCCGTGAGCAACGATCGTGTTCTTCGGTACTCTTTTTGCTTGACTTTATCAGTTGAAGTTATTACAGGCTTAGGCTTTGTCACTATAAGGCTCGTTGTCGTCGAAGGAGGTGTTCGTTGTTGTTGTTTAAGTAGTGAAAGGGAGCGTTTTGTCTCTGCAACAGCAACCGCATTTTCCACCGGGACGATTTGTTTGTCCACCGTGGTCTCCTTCGCGGAGGAACGTTTTGTCTCCGTAACAGCAACAGTATTTTCCGCCAGGACGATTTGTTTCTCCTCAGAGACGGCGGGTGTAGGTATAATACTCCGGCGAGAACCGACGTACTCGTCATAGATATCAGATTGTTTCTGTGTCTGTTTCTGGCTAGACAAAACATAAACAACGAGGATGATGATGTTCAAGACGAGGAAAACCGAAAGAGGCTCGTTGAGAGTGTTGACAAAACGTAGGTGAAGATCTCCAGCAACCTCAAAGATGTCGGAAATCAAAGGAGCCGATGAATTGAAGACCGAACCTTAGGTTCTTCTCCATGTTGTATCTCCACAGAGCATCTTCTTTCTCTGCCTTAACGTTGTCGAATTCAAAGGAATCCATGTTAGTTTAAGGAGACAATGAGGAGGGAAAACAGAGGAGAAGGTTTAAGGTTGCTTTCGAGAAGGTGGGTACTTAATAATACGGTGCTTTGGAAGATGAATGATTTGAATAGACTCGATTATGGGATTTATATAGACGTGGGTTGCCTCGTGTTTTGACATTAAAAACAAGTCGAAAATGTATATTATAAATATTAAAGCTGTACTCAATCTAAAAATATAAGTGATTAATAGATTTAATATCAATAATTAAATAAAAAATTAAAATTTACAAATTTAAGTTTTATAATGATAATTTTTTGTTATACCTTGGTACATGACTTTTAAGAACTATCAATTTTTCATCAGTAAAGATTCTCGGACTAATCTATCTGCTCACTAAATTTTTTAAAGAGTTTGTATTCTCCGGATATAAGCCTTCGAATCAATCATAGTGCGTAGACAAAACGTCTAACATGTTCACATAATTTATCAAGGCGAAATTCAAGATCCGACGATTATATCTATCTAATTTATTGACTTATAAATAACTATAATGATCATATACTTCACACTTCTAGTTAGAAGTACTATAAATATTCCTCAGCCAAGACAGATAAAAAGATCGAACCTTCAAGAATCTTCGCACAATTTCTTTTCTATTCTTTATGATCAATTTTTTTTATCGAGAAATATCGATTAATGATCGTTCTCTCTTCAATCATGACTTTTCGTTCAAACTAGAAGGAATATAGACCATCAACAACGGATCAACAATTCTAAATTTAATATTTAAAATTTTTAACAAGTTAAATTTGAGTATTTGTCGAGTACATATATTTTATCCATGCGTATAAAACAATTAGTGAACCAAACGGAACAAGGTCAGGGATAGGGGTGGGAATAGGCCAGGCCGGCCTACAGGGGCCTGGGCTTGGCCTATTTAACTAAACAGGCCAGGCCCAGGCCTTTTTAAAAGCTTATTTAACTAAACAGGCCAGGCTTAGGCCTATTAAAAAGTCTTATAAGCCTGATAGGCTGGCCTATTTAGAGTGACTATTTTGTAAAATGTACTAAGTTAGAGTGACTTAATAAGAATTTTACTCTAAAATTAATGGCTAAACTGAAAATATTAAATGTTTATTGTTAAACAGACTTTTAAACATGTTAGGCTTTTAAACAGGTCTAGGTCAGGCCTAAATAAAAGCCTTTGACAGGCCACATACCTACACAAATCATTGTAGGCCAAGCCCAATACTATTAAAGCCTGGCCTGGTCTGGCCTATTCCCACTCTAGTCGGGGACCAGACCCACGAGTGTGGGGTGAAGGTGAGTTAGGTAGGAGGTGGTGCACAGACAGGGAAATGGACGGGCTCGAAGGGGGTCCTATGGTGGCACCGCAATATTATATATATTCTAAGCTGTGTCGCATGTCTACCTTCCCAGTTCCACTAAGAAAAGTAAAAGTGGGTCATCGCTATGTTATTTTTTGAATTATGAAATTAAATGAGAATCTAATCTTATATTTTTACTATTCATTTTCCTTATGAAGCGGGAAAGAAACTTCCATTATGTGGCCCATTAGAATTAGTTGACATAATTAGTGTTTATGGAATAAATATGATGGTATACGATTCATTCTTATTAATTTGAGTAAAGAGATATAGTCGGTGATCAATTGAAAATATAAAGATATTAATCAAGATTGTATCAGACTTAAAATTGTGATTATTGTTCGTAAGCCAACAAAATGGTTCAATCTAAATGTTTGTTCGTAGATTTGGGTTTTATCAATTTTTTTGAGCTTGCTAATTGTCTCATCAAGGAATGATGTTGAATAAGATTGTTTGATTAATTATGGAGGTGTGGTCTTTTGAAGATATAAAACTTAGCTTTGGATGTCAAGAACTGACTCAATATTTTAGGATTATAGAGAATACAACTCAATACTCTTGAAAGCATGTTGAATAGATCCTTATTACTCAATTGATTCATCTCATACACTTTAGAGGATTTTTAGAACTGTGTGTGTGTGTGAGAGTATGAGGCAACTCCTCTTGATATGAGGCCATAAATTAAGTGGAGATCTCTTAATGCTTTTGAGTAGACTTATTTACGTCCTATGATATGACAATGGATTGTTTCCTATTGTTAGGAAGGAGACATTTTAACCTTTTCAACTACTTTTAAAATGTCTAGTGGGAAAGAGAACTGTCGTGAAGGCATCTTTATCGCGGTAGGAGCAATTCATCGAGCAATTATCGAGCAATTCATGTTGTTAAGCGGAGGCATCCAACACTTTTGGGAGAATCCACATGACTGACAACTAGAGTGTGAAGCAACTCATTCCTAATATAAGTTTAGTGGAGGTATCTCGACACTTCCAGATGGAGGCTTCTAAACGTCCTATAAGGTGGTTATGGAATAATACCTGTTAGCAGGATGGAGGGATCTCGACTTTTTCGAACAATGTTAAGAATAATTTATATAGGAGCAGAGACATCTCAATGCTCTTGGTCGGTTTAGGTGGGACAACTCAATCTACAACAACTTACAACAAGTATAACAAAGGCATCTCCAATCTTTAAAATTATGTTGGTATGACTGAGACATCTTTGTCTTAGTAGAAGCGAAGAGTTGAAATTCATCTCCTTAAGCAAAAATAACATTTCGATGTTAGTGTGTTTGCATTATTATAAGAGAAACTTAAATAAACAAACTCTTTAAACTAATAACATTTTTTTTGAATTTAAACTTGTGTGTTTGCACTCAGTTTAAGCTTGAAGTTTCTTTTTTGTTTTAGTTTGAAAATTGATGAACATTAAAAATCGTAAAACTAAAACGAATCAAACCGAAAAAAAAAAACTTTCGATTTTTATGTCATAAGATTTCGATTTCAGTTTTATATTTTTATAAAATTTCATAGCACGATTCAATTTATCTTTTATTAAAAAACTGAATCAAACCGAATATACCCTAGTTAGAGGTAAGAATTGTTGTGAATCGGATATTTATAATTTTTGAATTATTTTAGTATATAAATCAGTTTTAGAGCCCAAGTCAAACCAATATTAAATCTTCATGAGGCCTATCGGCCCATTCGCATGCCGAAAACCCCAATTGTATCGGCACAGAACCAAAATCCATCAAAACTCAAAAGTGATTTCGTTTTCCATTCTACCGCTCTCGATCTGTCTTGAAGAAGAAGAAGAAAACCCTCTTAATATACCCAGAGAGAAGAGTTGAAAACCCAGTTTTTTCAATTGAAGAAAGCTAGTAATTAAGGCGGTGGCGTAGAGGAAAATGTTCAGGAACCAGTACGATACAGATGTGACGACATGGAGTCCGGCGGGGCGGTTGTTCCAAGTGGAATACGCGATGGAAGCCGTGAAGCAAGGCTCCGCGGCGATCGGGCTTCGATCTAAGACCCATATCATTTTGGGTTGCGTCAACAAGGCCAATTCCGAATTGTCTTCTCACCAGAAGAAGATCTTCAAAGTCGACGACCACATCGGCGTCGCCATCGCCGGTCTCACCGCCGACGGCCGCGTTCTCTCTCGGTACATGAGGAATGAGTGCATTAACTACAGCTTCACTTATGAGTCGCCGCTTCCTGTGGGCAGACTTGTCGTCCAACTTGCCGATAAAGCTCAGGTCTTTCTCATCGCTTGGAGTACTAATTTTTTTTTATAAAAAATTCTTAAATAATGAACGACGGGCTTCATTTTGAGTGTTTCTAAACTGAAGGGTAATGTTGATTTTTTGGGTTTTCTTTGAGAAATTGCAATTTTAAACCCTAATTAGTGGGTCTCTTCTAAGGCAACGAAGTAAATAGAACTGCAAAATTAAGCATAAAAATGTAATTTACTTAACCAAAACATGTTCTTAACAAAGGTTACCTCACAGTTAAAGCTTTTGTGTGGGAAACATTGATAGATCAAATAATGTGGAATTACAAGTAAATTGAACCTCCCATTTGCATTGCTGCTGAACCTCAATGTTTAATCTGGAATAGAGTGAAATGGAATGGGTAATGATGATTTGTATGGTACAAACAGAAAAAAGGGGGAAAAGAAAGATTCAACTGAGGGGGTCTCTCTCTTATAGTTTTGTATTCAATTGTGAGCTAGCTTTACTTGGAAGTTGTTGATGAGGGTTTGACTGTTCCTTGCATCAAGTGATTCATTCAGATAACAATCTCGTATGTGCTTTTTGCTTCTGACAAAAAACCTCGGGTTATAGAGCAGGCTATAGACTATTCCATAGACAGGCTGATTTGAAAAGATTGTTGGAGGTTACGAGTGTATGCCAATTACCGTTTTAATACCTTGCTTCTGTTAATCGAATGATTGAGAGTATAATCGGATAGAAGTGCAATCGAGGTTTGAACAGGCTAATGGTTTCTCTGGACCCAACTCAGAGAGCTTGGCATACCTTTGTGTGCTCGGTTTTAGCTGTACTGGTGTTATGTGATCAATTAGCATTTTTTTCTTTTGCAACTTTGTCATGATTACTTGATCTGTATATTTGTCGATGCTAATGTTGAGATGGAATGATCTAGTCTTTGAGGTTGGTTATGGTCAGTGGCCATTAACTTGTGATAGACTATCTATTTTTCATATGCCTCTGTGATAGTAATATAAAAGTTATGGAAGCCTTCTGTTTTTCAATCTTTTGCTTTGTTTCCTTGCTATTCTGTGTTTTCTCATTCAATTTGCCACTAAATTTTGTATACTACTCAACAGTATCAAGGGCATGATCTTAATTCAATTTCATATTTGGGTGTTACTTTTAACACCGATTCAATGAAATGTAGTTGATGCTAAAGATGGCAACTTTGTGTGGAACACCAAGCCTACAAACACAAAAGTATTATTTATTTTGTTCAAATTGAAACGGGGAAATGGTTGTGTTTGGTGGCAGGTGTGCACCCAGCGCTCTTGGAAACGACCCAATGGCGTTGGCCTGTTGGTGGCTGGCTTGGATGAATCTGGGGCTCATCTCTATTACAACTGCCCAAGTGGAAATTACTTTGAGTACCAGGCTTTTGCCATTGGATCCCGCTCACAAGCTGCGAAGACATACTTGGAACGCAGGTTTGAGAACTTTGCAGATTCCTCTCGGGATGATCTGGTCAAAGATGCTCTTATGGCAATAAGGGAAACCCTGCAAGGAGAAACTTTAAAAAGCTCAACATGTACAGTTGCTGTGGTAGGGGCTGGGGAGCCGTTCCATATTTTGGATCAGGAAACTGTACAACAAATGATCGATGCCTTTGAGATTGTGGGAGAGCAAGAAGGATCTGCTGCTGCTGCAGGACAAGAGGCTGCTCAGCCAGGTGCTGCTGTTGCTGATCAGGGTGGTTCTACTGACGAAGGTGTGGCCCCAATGGACATTTAAGGATGAGTGGCTTCAGCGCACATACTTGGCTTTAGATAAGATTTTCTAGCACCTGATTGTGGATTTTAGTAAATTACCACATTATTGTGATGGATATTTCTTTATTTTGCAAACTATCTTTTTACCATTGCTTCAAACATGCAAATGACTTGAAATTAAGTTTTACAGTTATACTCAAGGTACAATCATTGGTGTTAACTTGAGTGTTATTACTTTGAATTTGTGAAATTTGATTCGGACATGAGGATCTGCGACTGACCAAACTTTGTATCAATGGCACAAAGACACCCCCACAAACATCGAAACTATATATATTTTTATATATGCTTGTTCTCAGTTGTACGAACTCTTGAAGAATAACGATGGATATTTTAGCAAAGCCGAAGTGATGATTGTAAGTCGTTCCATTGGCCCCCGACATTATTTAGATTTTTAAGTATTAAAAGATTGTTTTATAATTTACATACTTTTTATTAAATGAGCAGTATTTCAAACGTATATGAGTTGCAAAATATTCTGTAAATCCATCCAATTTATGGATAAATCTATTGCAGCAGGAAAATGGGGTTCAATTTGAGCACATTTTATTTTATAACCAAAGCATGCATAATCCCTAGCTTTAAAAGTGGAACTCTTGGATTTATTCACCATTGTTTATTACAATTCCCAGAAGCTCTGGGCCTTGGACCACTCATAATCAATGTCTAAGCACAGCAAAGCCTGCCGCTTGCTTTATTCTGGTTAATAAGGAGGCAGCCCAATCATACATAGAAAACAAGCATCTTAGGTGCCAAGGAACATTAGACATCAAAATACATCTTCAGCTGTCATGAACTGAGTTTCTGAGTAACCATACAAACAGTATAGTTTTATAGCTAAAACGGAGCCATGATTCTATCCTTGTCCGGCATTATTCGGAAATGAGAAAGAAAAAATCATCCCTCTGCACGTACTTCAACATAACAACAATTTTTCCTTGATGCAAAATCTCAAGGCTTTTGGAACAAATAGAAAGCAACTTGTGAAAACAAAAAGATCATTTTAGAGAAGACTTCTGTTCTTTATCTGGTAGGACATTGTCTGGAAGAATTAGTTCTGGGGGAGTTTCACGGACAACGCCTAGCATTGAGTCATACTCTTCATCCCTACGAGCAAACTTCTTGCGTAGAACTTTCTCAAATTCAATTTCATCGAAGGGCTTTGCATTCTCAGCTGCATGTACCTGTGCAAGGTTGGTATAATTGGTGGCTGACTGGGAAATAAATGCTATCTCTTCGTCAGTAAGCTTCCTCAGCAACTTAGCTGGATTACCTCCCCAGACCTGTTAAAAACCAGTGAAGATTAAACACTCAATCATCTAAGGTAAAACTCATAAATACATTTTCTCAGCAATTAATTCAAGCAGTAGAACCGTCTTAAGTATTATACATGTTACCAAAATGTATCCTAACACCTGTTTTATCTTTATGCCTGAGGAACCCAAGTGTTTTCTCTTTCTTTACAAGTTTTCTAACTTCTCATGCAAGTTTATAGTTTATTTTTCATTCATACATGCTACCATAATAAGAAATGATTGTGCCTTCGGTAAACAGATACACCAATAAGATTGTCGAATATTTTTCAAGAACATGGCCATAAGAGCCAAGTTTCAGAAAAAATGGAGTTCACAGTACCTCCCCAGCAGGGATCCTTGTATTCTGTCTCACGAGGGCTCCAGCAGCAACCATAGCATGTTTCTCCACAACTACACCATCAAGAAGAGTTGCTCCCATGCCAACAAATGCTTCATCCTCAACAGTACAGCCATGCAAAACAGCACTATGACCTGCTCATTTTCAAAGTTTCCATCATAGCCTATTAATGGAACTTTTTATCAGGTTAATGTACACGAAATTTATGGCCAATACCACTTTACTCACCGACAGTAACATTGTTTCCAATGTTAGTTGGTAGCACTTTCCCACTTAGATTAGACTTTGCCACATGCACAAGGGAGTTGTCTTGTATATTAGTTCCGCATCCAACACTAATGCTGTTGACGTCCCCTGTTCAAAACAAAACTAGGATGATTATCAGAGAAAACTAAAAAAAATAATGTCAAAGAAATAGCCCTAATATCCCTCTGAACAAATTCATATGGGATGAGAAAATTATAGCTTCCTCTGCACATGGCGGTTAAAAGATAGTGTGGTAGGGTGTGATATCAGGAACCTTCTTGAGATTATAGTACTGAAGAGTCAAACTCAACTACATACATTAAAAATGCGTTATACATGGGAGATGCCCTGAATGTACATCGTAGAAAGGCTTTGCTATGTGTTATGGCCGCACAAAGTCAATTTTCAGCTTTCTCATTAGAATAATGAGTAACTGCAGTCACACGTATGGTGCATATACTACACATACCAGGGGACTTCATTTGAGGGAAGAAAATAATTGTCGAAAGCAACTTTGTAACCCAAAACTCAATCTGTCATATAAATAAACATCATTTTATAGTTAAGGAGAAGAATGATAAATACTCCAATCAATAAGTCTGTTCTGTGGGAGAATTAGTTTTCCATATTATGAATAGTGGTTGTACTTAAGGTTTTAAGAAGCATGTGGAGTTGCAGACATGAATCGGGCAGATTTGACAAGGTATAAGGTACCAGTAGCAAGCATTCCATTTGCGTGAGTAAGTAATTATTAAAAAAAGCTAAAAGGTTAAGGAAATAGTAATGCCTATCAGGAAGAAAATATCTCACAACATTAATAGAAAATAAAATTAAACAATACCAATAATTTATAGTTGAACCTAATAGTTAATTTTACAGGTTACATTCCTCTAAACCAATTGTTAAAAGTTGAAACAATTTATATCCCTCAGAAAGACTAGCAAACAATTTATATCCCTCAGAAAGACTAGCCACATTTCTCTGGAACAGTGTGATAAACATAGACATTTGTTAAATATAAAACATTCAGAGTATGTTAAAAAATAACCGACTTAATCTCACTATCTTTAGTCACATACTTTTCAAATTTAGACCATTAATAATACCTATTTGATTCTTATGTCACAATCTAAATGTTAATTGGCATAGTTTTAACCTTTGATATGCTAATTTATAGGCAAGAAGTTAGATACCATCCTTCATTGAATAATTTTAGTAGAGACCTACAGGATATTTTCATCAAACAAAAACACGATATCAGGTATAAAAGCAAGGATCTTACCCCTTAAAATACACCCATACCAAATTGATGATCCCCTTCCCACCTGAACATCACCAATGACAGATGCGCTAGGGGCTACAAATGCATCCTTGTCGACCAGAGGAGATTTGTCAAATACGTTCATCAAAGTCCGATGCCTAGAAACTAAGAAAAGAAGCAGAAAACCCGATGAAAACGGCCAGATAATGAAAAATTAAAAACATAAGCAAAACTCTATATTTGAACACAAAATGCAATGATATCAAACAGCCAATTTCCACACAAATTAGCAAAGAAAACAACCAGCACAGTCAACTAAACAAGGTTATTAAAGATTCCGTTGGAATTACTTGGAAAGAAAAAAAACAGAACCCGGAGTTTAAAATCATAACTACACTCAGTGTTTTCATACAGAGGAAGTCCAATAGTTTCACAACAATATCAAAGGAAATGTAAGCTATAAAATGAAAAGAAATAAAAGAAATTATTCGGTTATTGAAATCAGCTGAAGAAACTTCACAGATTGAATCCATATTTCAATTTGGAATTAGCAGATATTAGGTTAGGAGTGGATTTTGAAGATGGAAAAAGAAACGAAGCAGAGAGGTATGTGATAAAACTCACGTTGCTCTTGGAAATAGTAGTTGCCTTGGAGGCGGCAACCGAGGCGATCGAGAGCCTGACCGGTCTCGCGAATCCAGAATCCAACGGTGTAAATGGCTTTGCCAAGGCTTCCCATCTTCAGCTTTGATCGGTGATTTTGGGGGTTTTCAGGCGAGCCAGTGATTGGGAAACGAAGCTCGAAATGGTGACAAATGATGATGCTCTTATTTTAGTGGTAGACTAGTAGGGTTGAATATTAAGGGCTTAAGTCAGCTCAACTTTGGGTTTTCACAACTCGGTCCGCGTCTGTTGAGTTGAGTCTAGGACTCTTCTTCAGTAATAGCCCAATAATGACGTAGGAAGTAAAGTAAGAAACAAGTTTAGCTTCGTAAACAAAGTTCAAAATAAAAATAATTTATATTATAAATAAACATTAACATAAAATATACGTTTAATATTATAAAATGAAGAGGACTGGGCAACGCTTTTTATCCGCATAATAATGAAGAGAACTGGACAACGCCATTTGACGAACTTGGACTTCAATGCTGTTCAAACACTTTATACGTTTTTAGATGAATATTTAATATTATAAAATCGGATTTAAGATTGAATCAAATAAATATCTAAATTTTAATTTAATAGACGTCACTGTTTCAATTATAGTTTGACATTACATAAAGAGTAAGGTTTTGCTTCCTTCTTTAATGAGATTAAATTTTGTGGGCCCATTCATATTAATATGAAGTGAATATAATTGTAAGGAAATATTGATTTAAAGACTATACATATATATATATATATATAATGCTCGAACTCAATATCTTAAAGAATAATAATAATCTCATGACCACGTACTTGTTTCGTGTTTTATTTACATATAAACGGATTGTTTTGTTCTTTTAATCAATACCGCAAATAAATGAGATCCATATGTTATTTGAAGTTTTTGTTAGAAAAATTATATTGCACAAACACAAAATACGATGAGTACGACGAAAAAAACAGGCTTCACATTCTATCAGTGTCTTCTAGTAGTCCTCTGACATTTTGAACAGCCTTGCATTGCGAATTCCAAGAATGTTGATAAGTTCAGAAAGACATGCCGCATGAATGCCATCACTACTCGAAATCTTAGAAGAGTGATGCTGACGTATTCGACTATGTGAATCCACAGCAACCTTAGATAGCCTCGACATAATCTCATTGTTGCATTTCCCGTCCAACGAATCTAAACTCGAATTAGTACTCACCGAGTCATGTGAGGTGCTCCCTATTTCGAGTAGCAAACCAAGCACAGTACTACCAAGGCTAGCAATGCAGCTGGAAGAAGGTTGATGCAAGGAAATCAGTGAAGGAACTGGTTTTGCATGTTGAGGAACATTGATTCCGTGCCTCAAAAGCCACTTTGAAACAAGGGCTTTCATTGCGAAATTTGGTGTCAGGGACAACTGCTTCAACGTTGTAATAGTCACAGGGCATATCTGATTGCCTTCACTAAACCACTTCTCGATCCAAACTCGTTCAAAAGTTTTTCCGGAAGCAATAATTACCGGATCATAAAGCAATCTCGTAGAGATTCGGCATATGAACTGTGCTGGAGGTATGGAAATGAGAAGTCATCACCTGCTTCTTCTTCTTCTTCCATCAATGATAAAATGCTCTCTTCTTCCATGTTTTTAGATTGGAGTTGCCAAATTAACTCATGTTTTTTCAGAAGATACAGAAGATACTTCAAGATTTTCCTGTTGTTTGAATTTGCATCCTTGACTCTTCCAAGCAGTTTTCTGATAGATATTTTCTCTCTCAAAAGAGAAAATGGAGATGTGATGCTCAGTCTCAAAGCTGCAAGTCGAAGAGCCTCGATTTCGGATTGCATTTTCGACGCTGATGCAGATATGTCACGTTCAAGCAATGCAAGTATAACTGCTCCAGCATCATATTCAGAAGGCTCTAATGAAAACCTCGCACTTGTAAGTTCCTCTATGATTCCAGCTATCTGTAAATAGTAATTTCTTCTTTAATTATGATCAAGGAAAAGGCTAAAAAAACTGCAGATAACAGACAAGAAGTGTGTGTGTGTATCTTTCCTATATGAACCTCCAAGCACCCTTCAAAATTGAACATTTAACAGATACTTGTATCCGACACACACCCGACTTTAACAACAGAAGCAAGTAAACCAAGCACTTTATGATTCTTCTGCAAGGCAATTATCGAGTGTTATTACAAACCTTCTTAGCCAAACCATTTCTTGAACTTGATTCATGCAAACCTCCATAGTTCTCCGAATATTTTCACACCTCAAGAGTATAAATTTCGCTGAAATTGCCTAAATAGTTGATAAATACAACTGTTATACAAATAATTTCAACATCAACATGATAGTTTATGTGAATATCTTACAGACTAAACAGGGAAGTCAGATACGAGAGATGGAAAAAATTGAACACACCGGTGTCGGAAACATACCTGTATCTAATTTTCACATCCGAGTTCGAGTAAAGAACAAAAATAAAATACAATGATATGATGTGCTAACATGGGAATTTATTTCATAATAAAATAACCACCTGGGACCATGATATCAATGCCTAAATTCAGCTGAATCCTTTCATGCAAACTTCTTTTACTTCTTATACAAACAGAAAAGTAAAATTTAAGAAGTACCAAGTCGAATTTGCTGGATTCAGAACAGTGCTGGATTAGTAAATTGGCTTTATCCATTGCAGACTGCAATGTGCACAATGCACGAACTCCTGGTGTGCATCGTGGCCGAGCTGCCTCGAGAGCTGAAAACATGTATGAAACGCTATCGATGAGTTTCTTCAGCTCCGAGCACATCAACCGATGTACCTGCATCTATCGGAGGCTGTGAAGTAAACAAACATGAAAGTTCCTTATTGGAAAAACGAAGCAATTGATCAAAGCTGGAAAAAGCAGTTAACATTTACCTTAATGGAGCTGTAATATGGAAGATCAACACTCTCAGCAGCACCAAGTTCCATATGATAAGTCCCTGCAAATTTATCAAAACAATTGGAGCCCTCAAATAATTATGTTTGCAGCATACACCATTTACAAATTTGCAGAATCTGTTTGGTACAAATATAATTGAGAAGAAAACTTGCCCGGTGGTTACTCTACTGGCAAAAAAACTCAACTGGATAGAAACATAAAGGTGAACAGTTCACACTAAAAACGAAAGAGTAATCACAAAGAAACTAAATGGAAGTGGTCTGTTTATACAGTTTACACTTCATAATTCATACTACAAATTGTAAGAAAAACAAAATTTACGAGGGAAGACAGTCATTGTCATAAAGACTCCAATTTTCTACAATAGAATTTCCAGGAGTCCACCCAATAAGAGCGAGAGAGGGGAACTGTATACTTATTTTTTTGGCTGTTCAAACAAATTATGTAAATATAATTAAGTAATAATTTTAAGAATTAGGACTCAACATTTATATTTTAGAATTTAATATTTAAGATTTAGTTTTATTGATCAAACAAGTTAGTCTCATCTGTTATCATAAAATTATTACATCAATCCTTTTCGTTGCGTCGACATCTATAATTTCAATCATTAAAAATCACATAATTTATTTATTTTTTCTTCCATGTCATCTTTTTTCTAAAGATAGATTTTTAATTTTTTTCCATATAAATATAAAAATAAGTGATTGATTAAAAATTAATTACATATAAATTGAAAATATAGGAAAAAATAAGAAAATTTATCTTTAATGATTAAAATGAGAAAAATTCATAAATAATATCTTCATAACTAATGAGATGTTATCTTAATCATCTATTTTATTTGAATTTTTATCTAGCTGTCAAATTATCTGTTCACTTTAAAATTATTAGTATTGTCATTACCATATATTTTTGTATATTTATCTAAGTAAAAAAGTTATCTGATCACAACTTCAAAAACTTGTAAGTTGTAACTAAAATTATCATAAAATTACAAATAGTTGTCCTTTTATTTAACTAAATAATAATCAATTACACTTTTAAAATCAAATAGTGTTAAAAAATCAATAATTCATTTTATGAATTGCAAATTATCTATAATTATTTGTTCATAGAGTTACGCATAATTATTCGAACTTAACAGAATAGTTTATCACTAGAGGAATCAATAATTTTTTATATATATCTACAACGAACTGCCTTAAACCTAACACCACCATTTTTACAATTTATAAGTAGCAAGCTTTGCAATTTCTTACACCATACCACCCCTAGACCAAATATTTTTCCCCCTTCCTAGCTTGTTTCTCTTTTGTTTCTGCTAAACATCCAACTAATCCAATAGCTTTATCATATTAGTCTCCTTTTTCATTCATCCCCAAGGTAATAACTAATGGCATCAAGTTTCTCACTTGTTCATGCGGTTCTAATTCCTTTTGGATATCAAAGCAAAACAAACAATTTAAAAATACGCTAGTTGTGTATGGTAAGAACACCTAAATCGATAGCAAAAGGTGACGACTGCCCTCCGAAGAAGTAAGAAGGCACTATGAGATCCTAGTGGAGAATCTCATGTATATTGAATCTGATAAAATCCTTATACCCAACTACAAAGCACTACTGGAGGTACACAAAATGAATTGCTGGTGAGAGATAAAGTAGAGTATTACCAATAACTATCCTCATTTACAAACTCTTTTTTATCCACATTCAATGTCAACTACTGTCACCTTATGGCATAAGAATGACAATTAAAAAGATTATAATCATTGTATTGATGGACACTTAAAAATCTATAGTTTCTACAGGTCAGCCACTCAACCTCAACCTTAACATGAAATATGGACATTTTTCTAACTCCAAAACACAAGAATATTATAACAAACTGAAAAGCATTTAAGAATGTTATCTGGTGTACTTTCTCGAGATAAGGATGGACGTATGATTTTATAAATTTATAAAATATTAAGAGAGATAAACTTATAAAATTTTAAAAGATAAAAACAAATTACTGATAAAAATATAAAGACAATACTTAAATTACATAAAAATTTGAAATTTTCAAATAAACAATCGATTGTTGATCTCCGTACCATCCTGGATGCATGGTCTGATGTTCAAAAATCACATTTACACATCCCACTCTTCCAAAGATAATGATAGTTAGAGTTCAAATCAAACATCTCATCTCATATGGCTACAATTTTTCCTTTTTTGGTTATTTTAAGTTATTTTCTATAATATTATAGTTCAATTTACTATAAAGGGCCCACATGTTAAGCTTGTAATTATAATACTGAATTTTTCATTTTTAAATAAAATTAGTATTTGTTAGATTTTTTCTTCTTTTTTCTCCTCTTCTTCTAAGTGTTTTTTTTGTCTAATTCATACGTTTACACTCTTTGTTTTACTCTACAACAATGACAAATCTCACCGATATTTATAAAGTTTAGTAGTTATTGGATAATTATAGATTTATCTAGAAATTACGTTGGTTTTCAACACTATTACAACTAAATGTTATGTGTTTCATCTTGGCAGTTCCTGAAAAATACAATAAATGAATCATATAATTAAAAGAAATTAAAAAAAAACTACTAGAAATAGGATGACTTTAAAGCACACGTCGCACACCAAAACACACCACTAATGTAAAACACCGATGCACACCATTAATTAAATTGTCTTTATTAAATAAATATGAAAAAATATAATGACCTATCTGTAATTAATCTTTTTTATTATTTAATTTAAATTTTAATAGCAATATAACTAAATTATATATATATTTTTTAAATTATAATTATTTTATGAACTTTTATTTGTTTAGGATTCGAACAAATAATTTATACAAATTTGTATATTCATCCCAATAACCACCATTAAAACCTAACCACCGACAACCCTATTCATCGCAAGAAATTATGTTCTTTAATATACACTGATGACGAATAGTTATATCAATAGAAAATTGGTCTTTCTCTTAACCAAACGTTGCCTAGCTCTCCGTCACCTTACAATCGAGCGCAAATTACTGTCGTTCGCGCCTTACCTTTAGGGTGCGTTTGGTTCACGGAATGTAAGATTACCAGAGAATATGATTACTAAGAATGTTGTATTTTGTGTTTGGTTGGTTTAGCAGGAATGTAAGATTACTGTGTTTGGTTAAAGGAATAAAAGATTATTGGAATGTATATTTGATCAAATTATCCTTATTATATATTTATTTTTTAACAAGTTGGAAAATATTTATATATTTTCTTTAAAAAATTTAAATTCATAAAATGTATATATATATATATATATATTTACAAAATTGAAAATATAAAAAGGTTTAATGAAAGGGTAAAATTTTATTTTAACCCCTGAACTTCATATAAAATTTTAACTAGACTTTTTTTTGTAAATCTAAAATAGTTTAAGGATAAATTTATAATTTAACCTTCGTAGAATTTTTATTATTCAATGACAGAAGAAGGATATTTTTGGGGGAAAAAATTAAGGGCATTTTAGTCCAAAACGTCGGTAATCCATCAATACCTAAGGAAATGGAGGTAATGACATTCCCAGTAATATATCCAAAAAAATCTACTATTAGTATTAAAATATTACCGGAAATGAGATTCCCGACCAACCATTCCCAACCATTCCCATGGGAATCACACATTCCTTAATCCAATCACTCCCTTATTATTATTATTATTATTATTATTATTAGCTCTTTCCCCCTCCATTAGTCGTTGCCATTTTGGGGACAAAGCCATTGCCATCCCCTTGTGTTCGCCTTGGTATCGAGTAAGAGAATCTTGAAAATAATTTTGTATAATTATCGATTCTACCATGCTACGTACATGAACTGACATATAAACGTTAGAAATTTAATTTCTTAGTGCTGAAAATTTTTAAGGTGTCATTGTAGAAAATTTTAAGAAGAAATCTTGACGTTTTTCCTTATTCGTTTCCAACACCATTTACTGAAAAAAAAAAAGGGATTAGAAGCCACATTCCAACGTTAAAAGGAATCATAAGCTATGATTCCTCAGATGGTGTCTGTTATCGTATACTCAACAATGAAAATAAGGTTTGATGCACACAGTCTTCCCCAAGAAATATACAACTGAAGGTGGGGCACTCAATTTAGCCTTTTCTAAGTTAATGTACTACTGATCCATGGTCGGTTCATGTATGTAGATTGGGGGACCATGTTATATTACACATGTCACCATGCAAGTGGAACGACTAATGAAGGGTAAAGAGCTAATAATAATAATAAAGGTACGACGCGAACAACAACAACATGGATAATCAACGGTCGATTGCAAGGCGATGGCGAGCTAGGCAATGTTAGGTGAAGATAAATACTAGTTTCCACTTAATATAGTTCTCCGGTGGCATTGTATATTGAAGAACACGATTTTCCAACGATGAATAGGGTCGTCGATAGTTAAGTTTAATGGTTGCTGTTAGGATGAATACGCAAACTTATACAAATTAAGTGTTTTAAACCTGAACAAATAATTTTTTTTAAAATAATTATAATTTTTAATAAAAATATAATTTAATCATATTCCTATTAAATTTAAACTAAATAATAAATAAAGTATTAATTATGGATAGGTGATTATATTTTTTCATATTTATTTAATATGAACAGTTTAATTAGTGATAACTGATGCGCAACTGTGTATCACATTAATAGTGTGTTTCGGTGTACGACATAGATTCTAAAATTTTCCCTAGAAATAATATCTAAATTATTAGATAAAGATTATGGAACTAAGAATGAAGCGATCTGCACAAAATTAAAACGACTAACCACAAAAAAATAATAGTTATAATCAACAGTGAGAAATGAAACGTAGGCGATGTAGATATAAATAAATAAACAAACGATCATTTCGATTAATAAAAAACATCAAACTAGCGATTTCAGTTCTCGATTTCACCAATAAGAACAATGGAAATTAAGATTACTGATTGAATCATAAACTTAATTTCAATTCTTGAATCACAATCGCATGGGATTTAAAGAATACAACACAATCTTTGTTGCTGTTATCAAATCAACAGACAGTGGAGAAAGAGAAGCTGACCTATTTAAAATCAAGCACCCAGAATCGCAATTTGAATCTGAATAGAGAACTCAACCAAATCAAGCAATAGTTGAAAATCTGAGTTTGAATTTTACAAAAAGAGGTATTTAGAGAAAGGGAAACAAGGATATACTGATTTTACGAGGGCATCAGATAATTTCAAAAGCAGCGCATCCTGGTTTTAATACAGATGGAAAACGCGGGGGAAACTTTCATTTCCTTTACAGATCAAGACAATTGACGATCGGAAAAAAATGGAGATGCGGGGTATCGATGCTGGTTTTAATACAGATAGAAAACGCGGGGGAAACGTTCATTTCCTTTACAGATCAAGACAAGTGACGATTGGAAAATATGGAGATGCGGGGTATCGATGCCCTTACCTCTCGCGCTCTACCATCTGAGCTACATCCGCATTGCATTAGTAATGTAAACGTTTTTCTATTACAAGATATGTCAAATATGCATTTTATTTGAACATGAATATCCAATTAAAATCCTAATATTGTTAAGTCAAGATTATATCAGCAAAGTCAATGAACACGTAATTACACTTAAAGTTCATGTATTGTTGAGTTTGATTTGAAAAATTTAAAGTTCGATTTACCTCAACTAAAAAACTTGTGAGTTTAATATTGTCAATTTCAACTCAATATCAAAATTTAAAAAAATTTAAACTCAAAACATTCTAGGACTTAACCTGATTGAAACTCAAACTCAAGCTCTGTTCAAGCTTGAAATTTGAGTACATGAAAGTCTAATAGTATATTTTAAAAAACATATAAATGTTAATATTATTAATAATTTGACTTAAAAATTAATAGTTTAATATATTATTTTTTTGAGTTACTCGTGAGCTTTTCGGGTTGGGCTTCAAATAGTTCACTTTCGGCTTATCGAGAACTCGAGTCGAATTTGGGCTCAAGTCGAATCCATTTGATTCGAGTGTTGGTCAAGCTTTGATGAAGTCAAATTCAAGTAGCTCACGATCTGTCTCATCTCATTTACAACTTTACATCCCAGACAAAAACCTTTATTTTAAATTGTTGTTAAACTTTTGAACATTTTAATTTTATCTTTAAATTATGTTTTGTTGACGAAAACGGGTAAAGAAAACGAAAGAACACGAGAATTTTACGAGGTTCGGCAATGTGCTTATGTCCTCGGTGCCTAGGCGGCGCTAGAATTTTATTCAATAATATTTTAGGTCTAGGTTACATCTCTATTTATAATAGAAAACCCTGGTACATAATTACAAAATCAACCCTGTACCGTACCGCAGGGCTACGCCCCCGCACCCCCAACCCACATAATTTGTAACCCCACAACGAGACTTTCTTTGTAAGGACAGTTGATGTTCGCTCACTCCGCTCCATCTCCTGTCCTCTTTACTGGTATATTTATGAGCCATACCTAACAAATCTCCACCTTGGCGAATATCCTGCCCCTTGGAAACTTCAATGTGGGTTGGGTTACCTTGCTTCTTTAACAACTCGAAACATTCAACAAGTCCAAGCAATGCTTGAACTTGTCTGTCGTAACTGGCTTGGTGAACATATCAGCGGCATTCTCATCAGTATGTACCTTCTGAAACAAAACCTCTCCAGATGCAACAAACTCTCTGATCTTGTGGAACCTTACATCAATATGTTTAGTTCTAGCACGATACACCTGATTCTTAGCCAAGTGAATAGCACTTTGATTATCACAAAGCAACTGATCTCCACCTTGTTGAACACACAACTCCTTCACTAAACCAGTAAGCCATAAAGCTTCTTTTGCAGCTTCAGCCGCTGCCATGTATTCAGCTTCAGTTGTAGATAGTGCCACGACAGATTGAACAGTAGACTTCCAACAAATAGGCCCTCCACCAAGAGTAAACACATACCCTGTCGTAGATCTTCTATTATCCAAGTCACCTGCATAATCTGAATCCACATATCCTACAACCAAAGGATTATCCCGCTGACTCCCAAAAACAATTCCATGTCCCACAGTACCCTTTAAGTACCGAAAGATCCACTTGACTGCATCCCAATGTTGCTTACCAGGTTTAGACATGTACTTACAAACTTGACTAACAGCATGAGCTAAATCAGGACGAGTACATACCATCGCATACATCAAGCAGCCAACAGCATTAGAATACGGAACCTTTGCCATATTTTCAGCTTCCTTATATGTCTTAGGGCACTGTTCTGATGAGAGCTTAAAGTGATTCGCCAATGGAGTGCTAACTGGTTTCGCGCTGCTCATCGCAAACCTTTCTAGCATTTTCTCAACATAACCCCGTTGAGATAGCCGTAGTTTCCTTGAGTCTCTGTCCCTGCAAATTTCCATTCCAAGAATTTTCTTTGCAGCACCTAAATCTTTCATATCAAATTCCTGACTCAATAAAGTTTTCAAACCGATAACATCATCCATGTTCTTCGCAGCAATCAACATATCATCAACATACAGTAATAGAAAAATAAAAGAACCATCATCAAGGCTCTTAACATAGACACAACAATCATACTCACATCGGTTGTAGCCAATCTTGATCATATAGGAGTCAAACCGTTTATACCACTGTCTCGGAGACTGTTTTAACCCGTACAAAGATTTCTTCAATCTGCAAACTAAATGCTCGTTTCCAGGTTGAGTGAAACCTTCAGGTTGCCGCATGTAGATCTGCTCCTCTAAATCACCATGCAAAAAAGCAGTTTTAACATCCATCTGCTCTAAATGCAAATCCCAACTAGCCACCAATGCAAGTACTGCTCGGATTGAAGTGTGCCTGACCACAGGAGAAAAGATTTCATCATAATCAACTCCTTTCTGCTGTGAAAAACCCTTCGCTACCAAACGAGCCTTGAACTTCTCCCCCTCTTTTTCTGTTACTGCTGGTTTCTTCTTATACACCCATTTGCAACCAATCGGCTTCTTACCCTCAGGAAGGGGAACTAACTCCCATGTGCGATTGTGATTCAAAGACTTCATCTCCTCAACCATGGCTGCCATCCACTTGTCGTTTTCCTGACTAGTAACGGCATCATGAAAAGTAACTGGATCATCACTGCTAACAGTAAGTGCAAAAGATACCAAGTCTTCAAAACCCAATCTGTTCGGAGGCTTTATATTCGTCCGTCTCACCCTGTCTCTGGCGAGACTATAATCCTGCAAATCATCCGTAGTGGAACCACCAGAAGTCGGTTGAGAAGTTTCTGGTTTCTCAACTGGAAACTGCTCGAAATTTACCACTGTCGTGTCTTGCTTCTGCTGCAACATAGACTGTTCATCAAAAACGACATCTCTACTAATCACAACTTTCTTCGCAACTGGATCCCAGAACTTGAATCCTTTGACACCTTTCTTGTAACCCAGAAAAATGCACTCCTTCGATTTTGCATCAAGTTTGGATCTCTCATCAGCAGGTACATGCACATAAGCAGGATAACCAAAAATCCGTAAGTTATCAAAACTAACATCATGACCAGTCCATACCTCTTCTGCAACTTTCCCAGCCAGCGATGCCCTTGGCGATCTGTTGATAAGGTAACACGCCATGTTAACAGCCTCAGCCCAGAAGTGTTTGGGAAGCCCCGCATTCAACCGCAAACATCTGGCTCTTTCATTCAACGACCTGTTCATTCGTTCCGCAACACCATTCTGTTGTGGTGTCTTGCGCACTGTAAAATGCCTCTGAATCCCATGCTCCTTACAGAATTGTAGGAACTGTGAATCTGTGTACTCCGTACCATTGTCAGACCGCAAACACTTGATTTTTCGTCCTGTTTGGTTTTCTACCTCAGCTTTCCACAGCTTGAACTTCTCCAAAACTTCAGATTTCTGTTTCAAAAAATACACCCAAACTTTCCGTGAAAAATCATCAATAAAAGTAACATAGTACCTAGATCCACCCAAAGACGATGTCGTGGAAGGCCCCCATACATCAAAATGCACATAATCAAGAATCCCTTGAGTTGTGTGCTTCGCAGTCTTGAAACGGACTTTAGTCTGTTTACCAAGAACACAATACTTGCAAAAATCGAGCTTACAGCTTTTGACACCATGCAACAAGTTTCTCTTGTGTAATTCTGCCATACCACGTTCACTAAGATGAGCAAGGCACATATGCCACAATTTTGTCGTATCATCACAGGACTCAACAGAGTGAACTCCACCTGCAACGGTACTCCCTAACAATCTGTAGATATTCCCTGCAGTCATCTTGCCTTTCATCACAGTCAATGCTCCTTTAAAAATCCGAATGGTTTCCCTATCCTCGTCAGCCTTAGGGATAAAACCATTCTTGTGCAAAGTGCCCAAGGAAATCAAATTCTTCTTCAAGTCTGGGATATGTCGAACACCACTCAACGTCCGAACGGAGCCATCGTGCATCTTAATTCTGACATCACCAATACCAACAATATTGCAACATCGATCATCACCCAAATAAACCGAACCAGAATTAACCGGCCTGTATGTCGAAAACCATTCCCTATTTGGCGTGATGTGATAAGAACATCCAGAATCAAGAATCCAAGCATCCGTCAATTGTGTCGTTGAAATAGAAAGCATATCACCCTCACTGCAATCAGAAGTATCATCCTCGACCACGTTCACAGACTTGGATGAGCCATCACGCTTCTCATCAGTCTGCTTTTTCAACTTCGGACAGTCTCGCTTCATATGTCCCGCCTCCTTTCACTTGTAACAGTGAATCGTCTTCTTATCCCTGGATTTGGATCTGGAATTCCGCTTCCCGGACCCTGCCTTCTCTGGCTTCCGTCCACGATCTCGATTACCCTTGACATATAAGCTATCGGCTTGAGAGCTTTCCCCTGCATTCTGCTTCCGCTGGTTGTGAGCCAACAAGGCTGCAGTAATCTCCTCAACGTTGATAGTCTCTTTCCCATATGTAAGAGTAGTCACCATGTGTTCGTAAGAGGAAGGCAACGAACACAACAGAATCATCGCTCTGTCTTCATCCTCAATTTTCACATCAAGCCGAGCCAGATCAGAAACGATTTGATTGAAGACATTCACGTGTTGCGCCAAATCGTGATCGTCCTGCATCTTCAGCCCATACAGCCGCTGCTTCAGATACAGTTTTGTCGTTAAGGATTTGGACATAAACTGACTTTCCAACTTCCTCCAAATTTCGTCTGGAGACGATAGATGCATGACGTGATACATGACCTCGTCCGCCAAGCATAATCGTATGGTTCCTGCCGCTCGCTGCTGCAATTCTTCCCAATCTTCCTCATCCATCGACGCCGGCTTTATAGGTCGCAAAGCCTTCAAGATCCCTTGCTGCGCCAATAGATCCTTCACCCTCGTTTGCCATAATCCGAAGTTACCCTGACCATCGAATTTCGCGACTTCGAATTTTGCTCCTGACATCTGATACCAATTGTTGACGAAAACGGGTAAAGAAAACGAAAGAACACGAGAATTTTACGAGGTTCGGCAATGTGCTTACGTCCTCGGTGCCTAGGCGGCGCTAGAATTTTATTCAATAATATTTTAGGTCTAGGTTACATCTCTATTTATAATAGAAAACCCTGGTACATAATTACAAAATCAACCCTGTACCGTACCGCGGGGGCTACGCCCCCGTACCCCCAACCCACATAATTTGTAACCCCACAACGAGACTTTCTTTGTAAGGACAGTTGATGTTCGCTGCGTTCGCTCACTCCGCTCCATCTCCTGTCCTCTTTACTGGTATATTTATGAGCCAAACCTAACATGTTTTTTATTTTGTATTGGTCTCTAAATTCTTAAAGTTTTAAAATCATTTTGAAACTATGACTATTATTTTAAATTAATTTTTAAAATTTGGAATGTTCCAATTTCATCACTAAATTTTTGGATGATTTTAAGAGACGTTATTTAAGCATTAGAAATTTTGGAGATCAGTCTGGAATAGAGGTCATAATTCAAAGATGAATTTGAAATACTTAAAAGTTTAGGGATACTTTTTCATGGAAAACTTTTTAGAATTATAGAAAACAGAATTATGCTGTTAAGTATTAAGAGAATAAAAAAATTAATTACTAAAATAAAATATAAACATGTATAGGATCAATCAAACCTTGTTAATTGGACTGCTTAGCAAATCCATTCAATAACATGACTCGATTGTTGATTACATTTTCAATATAAAACCAAATCAAAGTTAAATTAAACAAAATAACAGAAATAAATGGAACCAGACACAGATTTTAAATGATTTCTTTTCAGGTATATATTCTTAAAACAGAAATGCTCTCACAGTTCAACTCGTGTTCGGTTATTAGAAACTTAAGCAGTCGCCTACCTATGAACTTGCCATACGCTTCTCCTCCAAAACGTTATAAATTCTTCATAATTCCAGACTTCATATCATCAATTACATTTCAGTGAATAAATTCATATTCACAAAAGTAAATAAATAAATTCATCACTTTCTCTTTGCTTTCTTTACCAAAACCAAAGAACAAACACCAAAAATGGCAAAGATTGCTTTGGTTATTGTTTTGGTCTCGATGATCACGATTCTCTCGGTCCATTCCGTCGTTTGTGACGGTGCAGTTCCAGCTACACCGGCGACAGGCGCAGCAGACACTAAGGGGACCGCTGCACCAGCTGCTGACGCGCCATCCGCGGAGAATAAGGACTCAACATGGACCGGCTGGGCCAAGGACAAAATCCAGTGAGAAAGAAAATCTTAATTCTAATAATTTATAAACGCATTAGCTATTGTTCTTATATGCATATTATGGATCATAACTTGTGACGTGTCACTGCGTTCAGCGACATTGAGAACATGTTCTCCTCTTCATCCGGATCAACACCATCACCGGCCCCAACAACCGCAACTCCAGCCGCAGGAAAAGTTTGAGCCGGGAGCTGTAACTACAAATGGGATATACTACTGTAATAAATTGAAAGTAAACCAATCGGTCATATCCTCCGATAATGAGGGCGTTTGGATTGGAGAATCACTGTGATTTTCTTCATTTTTTTCTGATTCATGTGCTGTTTTTTAGACCTTTCATACTATTCGAATTAGAAATTAATTACGAAACCAATATTATTTTTCTGTTTGCTTCAGCATCTCGAGATTTTTTTTCCTTCTTTGGGTTAAATTGCTGCATATAAAAATCTAATGTGTTAAAAATGCCTTTATTAAACTAATACACCCTGTTTAAGTATGTTCTTAAATTAATACATTCATCTTTTAAACTAATTTACCTCTTGATTGGGGTCGGATCCAACAACAATAATATTTGGTAAACTACACATTTAATACCTAAATTTTTATTTTTCTTTCGTTTTGGTACTTAAACTTTTTTTTTTCAAAATCATATTTAACATTTAGTTTATTTTTCATTTTGGCACCTCACTTTTAACACCTTAATGGTGATGTTGACGTGTCACCATAAGGTAATGTCATGTCATCGTTGAAAAAATAAAAAAAAAATCACGTCAGTAGTAATGTTAATTTTTTAACGGGGTCAAACTGAAACCTAAACAAAATACTAAGTATGATTTTGAAAAAAAAAAGTTTAGGTACCAAAACAAAAACAAAAGTAATAGTTTAGGCATTAAACATGTAGTTTACCTAATAATATTTTACATAGATTGAGTTGTAAAAGGGGTGTAAGGTCGATTCCCCATAGATTGAGTTATCAGAACTAAAAATATCGATGAATAGGGATTTTTTTGAACAGTTTCATACCTAGTATTTGACCTGGGTTTATGAAATATATATATATATATATATATATATATATATATATATATAAGTTTAAACGGATTCCAAACTAATTTAAATAAAATATTGAACAAATACAATTAAAAATTATAAAATAAACTAAAATAGATTTAACCAATAATTAAGAAGATATAGGTTCAAGTAAGATCTCAACTTTGATATCAGGGTTGATCATAGATTATAAATTCTTCTTTGACGATCGAGGAGCATCCTCAAACCAACTATACTTCCTTAGGTGTTAATTACCAGACAACTCCATAGTTAACATTGATCAAACAAACAACTACCCCTGTAGAACAACTTTAATAATCTTATTAATGAGAATACGGATAGTCATTTCCCTGAATCTAATAGGTTTTGATCGAATTGATTTTTTATTTTAAAATTTTAGATTTAAATCTAACATAACACTAGTTGTTAGCGGTCATGTTGAAACAATGGACATGCATCCATCAAATGTTTAGGAGTAGCTCATATGCCTCAAGCCCTAACTTGCGACACCTTACCTCCAAGTAAGGACTGAACAATACTAGCAAGATTATGGATATGGATGTTACTCTGCAAAGTAGAGACACTTACCTCGTGTACGAAATGTCCTTCAATGACCAAACTAGCGGACCAAATTTGTTGAGATGACAAAGCTACAAAAGTTAGCACATAAAAGTTGAAATTGACCTTCATATGTGGGAAATGTCGTAAGGAGCAAGGACATCGTAATTTAATATTGGAGACGCGCTTTAATGCCCAATTTTTTTTTTATACATTGTGTGAACTTTCGGTTTTCATAATTTTTTTTAAATATCGATATTTGGTTTATTCAAATATGTTTTGAATATAAAATCTTAGGTAGAATATAACAAAATTATAAAATCATGTAAAAATTACAAAATTAAACATGTTAATTGGTTAAGAGGGTATTGTCTTCATTTGTTGTACACAGGGATGTACTACCATCGTTACTGAAAATTTTAAATTCGTACGTGATTTATATTTTTTTATTGTTAATTTGAATTTTATAGGTTTAATATAAAATTTTATGGTGAAAAAGATCTAAATATCAAGCAGGAAAAACGTGTTGGGTCACAATCTCTTGAGAACGTATTGTCCATTTAATTTTGGTTGAAAGCTAAGAGTGGAAGATGGTTCCAAAATCCAAATACAAATGCCAACAGAATATTGTTAATAAAACCCTGAATTGAACCTCACAGACTAGTGTGCAGTAATGTTAAAAAACCCAATGGAACAAGAGCCTGCATGAAATGAACTCACCAAGTTTTACCAATCACCATTAAATATTGAGAAGAACCAGATACCCATTTTCATATTTCTTTTTTCTCACAGATTAAATGATGAGAAAGCGACTAGCATTATAACTTAAAGAAAGAACAATTACTAATGCAAGTGCTGAATTTGCCAAGAGATAACCAAGGCTTTTGCAATGAAGAATTATACAAATATTTCAACTTTTTTAAGGCCAGCTCCTTTAACAACGTCTGGTTTAATCTTCTAGGCTGCCTCATTGTATACATATATATGGAATTATGAAGATGATGATATATGCTACTCATCCTGGGGCGGCTTCTTCACGTTCTTGTTGTTGTGCATCCAGACCTTGAAAACCTTCCTTTTGACGCCGTACTCGGTGCAAAACTTCTCCACTTCATCTTCATCTTGTTTGTTGATCCTCCAGCCCAGTTTCTCGGCTAATTCCAACATCTTATCTTTCTGTTCCTGCGTGAATTTAGTTCTGAATCTCTTCTTTGAAAAAACATAAGAGGGTGCCGGCGGCATTCCCTCGGGATTGGACTGGTACATGTTGAGATCCTCGCTCGAAGACTCGGTACCTCCTCCGCCGAACGCTACATTCATCGGTGCAATCATTGCACTGGGTGGACTTATGTACTTTTGATGGTGGTGGTAGTGGTGCAGCATGGTTGGAGATGGCAAAGGTGGAGGCAACTGAAGAGGGTTAAGCATTAAACTTCTTCGACCGGCATGATTACCCCCGAGCTGTTGAGTCTCGCCATCGACCTCTTTGCGGTGGAAGTTTCGGTGGCAGTCGCAGGCGGCGCATTTCAACGCTTCGAGCGTTCCGTCGTCTCCACTAGGCATGAACTCGCCGCACCCGTCGTAAACATTCCCCCCTATGCTGGCAGCGTGGTTCTTTAGACACTCGCGATACCTGACTACGCCGGCCGATGCCTTGGCATTCGAACTGGCGACTCGATCCGGGTGCGGAGATCTTCCGATTTGACCTAGCGATTGTTGTTGTTGTTGCCTCTGCGGACGATGAACATGGTCTAGGGTTTGAGTGCAAGTGAGAACAGCAACACCATTATGATTCCCATCACGAACCGGCGTCTTAATATCGTGCTCTTCACCTCTCACCTCCATAATTCAAGAAATATAGTCCACAAAAAATAGCTAAAAACGGAAGATTCACTATTCAACTATTCATCTAAAACTTTGAAACGTTTTTCAAAAGAGATGATGATGATGCAAGAAGCTTATCTAGATAACTTGTTTTCCTTTCCTCCCTATATTTCTCCCAATAATCTGCATTATTCAGCCAAAATCCGTCGACCCATACCGCTATTTTCAACCGTTACAACATCTGTAAGCTGAGAGATAATAGAGAGAGAGAAAGATAAACAAAATAAAATAAAATCAATATCGTGTTCAAACAAAAACAAAACTAAAGACATTAAAGTCGAAATGGGACCAAAGTCAGAGAGAGAGAGAGAGAGAGATGACCAGAAAACAGCAGCAAACGGAAGGAACTGCAACTGGCCAAGAGCTTGTCGAGCCTTTTACAACATGTAATTAGCGAAGAAGAAGAAATGAAGGAGATGGGAGATTTGGGGCTTAGGGTTAAGGATCTGGGTTTGCTTCAGCGCTCCCAACAAGCGACAGCTTGGTTGCTTGTGGTGAAGCCGAGGGGGAAGATAAAAAAGAAAAGAGTCAATCTTTAGAGACAAGAGAGAGATAGAGATTTTTTATGTTAAATAACAGAGAGAGAGAGAGAGAGATTCTGATGAGATTAAAGGACTCTTTTTTCTCTGTACAAAACAACCGACAACGTCATGTTCATCCCTCTCCCACGCCCTGCCACATTCGGGTCCCACTCTTACTCTTCATTATTGCCCTTTTAACACATTATAAATCTGAATAATTCCTGGATTCGCATCCAATTTATCTTTTAAATAAATCCAATTATTTCATTTCCTTTTTAAATTTTAGATTAAACTCCATCCACCAAGCCAAATCAGTATAAAAGTAAGAATAACGGGACTCGGGGGGTTTAATTAAATCCTTTTAAAGGTTTTAATAAAATTTTAAAATTTTTATTAAAAATTTAAAATTTTGAAAAATTATATGGTTTGATAGAAAATTTAAAAAAAAATTATGGGACCTAATTTAAATATCTAAACACTTTAAAACTTGACGAGGACTTCAAAACTTTTAAAAAGTTTAAAATACTTTAAAGACTTAAAATAATTTTTTTTTATTTGGGACCGAAACTCCTCGACATTTATTATCATTCGCCTAAGAATAATAAATTGGGTAAAGTATATACTTAGTATCTAAATTATTAATTTTATTTTTATTTTAATACTTAAATTTTTATTTATTTTAAAATCATAATTAATATTTACTTTTATTTCATTTTGATATCAAAACTTTTATTTGTTTTAAAATAATACATAACTTTTACTTTTTATTTTGTTTTAATATTTCTTCGTTAAAAACTTAATGGGACTTTTATAGCCACATCTTTTTATGTATAAATTACATCATTAATCACTTAATTATCTTCTCACTCTTATTTTAGTCACTGAATTTTATTTTTTTTTATTTAATTACTTAACTTTCGAATTACTCCTAATTTAATTACTCTAACTTTTAAATTTATTTTTTATTTTAATTATATATTAATAAAATAAAAAAAATCATGTCACAAAATTTAGTAATAAAATAAATTAGAGTGATTAAAACATGAGCAAATTGAAAGTTGAGTTGTTAAATTGAAAATTTTTAAACTTTAGTGATTAAAATAGAGGTAAAAATATAGTTGAGTGATGAAAGATATAATTTATCCATAAAAAAATTCATGTACATCAGTTCGTTAAGTTTTTAATGACGGGTATTAAATAAAATAAAAAGTAAACGTTATGTATGATTTTAAATCAAATGAAAGTTTATGTATTAAAATGAAAGAAAACTATTAATTTAGGTATTATACCCTAATAGATTTTAAATTTAATGGAATGGAATTTTTTTTAAAAAATATTATTGAAAAAAAATTAAAATATTTAATAAATTTAAATTTAAATATCATCACATGATATTAGTGTATTACGATTTAAATTCAATCAATATTTTAATTATTCTCGTTAGTTTTCTTGATCTATCCCTGATTATATAGATTTGTAATATATTTTAATTATATACTCAGGGAAAATGTAAAATTTATGATGAATTTATAAAATTTTAAAGAATAACGAATTTATAAAATTTAAAAATATTAATAAAAAAATATTAAAAAAATTAAAGACTTTATGGGACGACTACCCTACTCATTTTCCTCTACTAATACTTACCTACTGACTTGAAAATTAGAGTGAGAAAAATGAAATGGCGTGTAGCGTGAGAAAAAATTGTAAAAGTGTAGGCACTTGAGGTTCCTCCCTGAAATGAGCAAGCAGAGAGTTAAAAGTACAGTGACTCCCGTTGATGCGACATGCCTTTGCTTCGTCCATAATCCTTCCCAGAAAACCTCAACTTTTCTTAATAAACCAGCTTTCCACAAACTAATAACCACTCCATTACAAGATACAAATTCAAAGAGTGAAAGAAGGGGTATGGGTCCACAGTAAGATTTGTTTGCCTTGTTGCTAAGAGTATAGTGAATGATGATCAAAGAGGTTAATGTGCGCCATTTTCTGCAAAAGCCCCCTGCCAACAACAACCAACCACGCCAATGTCTTTGCCTTTCCGTGGTGCAATTTATTTGTGCTTTTTTCACGTTGGCTTTGGTACTCGCTTCAACACTGTTCATATATATATATATATATATTTATATGTTGCAGGTTGTAGTACTGCTGACTCGACCAATGGGTTATTCGAAAGAATCCCTCACCAGCACTTTTATCATGTTTTTGTTTTATCAACTCACCTGCTTTTCTCACTTGAAAATTTTCCCATTTCCTTCGTATTTCATGTCATCCATTCCCCCTATTCAATCACCTCTCTTTATTCACGTCTTCTCTTGTCACTGTCGACAACCCTAATCATAGTTTCCTCTATAACTCTCTACCTATAATTCAAGTTTTGATGTCATGGGAAATTAATCTAATATTACTTCAGTTTAAAATAATTATATTGTTTTTATTTTAAATAATATATTTTTAAAAGTTAAAGTTTTTTATTCGTAATAAAAATTAATAATATAACAATCCAAACTTTAAAGATTGTTGTTTCAAGCCACAAGGGATCAATGTTATTCAAGCGATTATTATATTTACAACAACTCAACTACTGTAAGAAATAACCTCTCGAGTCTCAACTAAAATAGTCATCTTGATATAACTAATTTTATAGTTTGTGATATATTTTAAAATATTTTTATTTTTTTAATAATTTACAATTTTATAATTTGTAATATATTTTTTTTAGTTTTTAATGTATACATTATTTTTTAGTAACAAATTTTTATTTTTCATATTTTCATATTATTATTTTTAATATTTTATATTTTACATATAAATTTAAAATGTTTTTTAGTTTTTAAAAAAATAAATAAATCTTAACTTAAAAAAATCAATTTATCATTGAATTCAATAAAAAAACCAATTTAACACATTTGCAACATCATCAACCATCATAGATCATCATGTCAGTACTGTGAACTGTCATATCAATAACGTAAAGTTGTGAATTATCACTTCATCATGAATTACCGCATCAATACCGTAACAATCAACGACCAAAACAATTAGATAGATCAAAAGACTACGTCAATATTTTTTTGACTTTTTATTTTAAGGCTTTTTTTAACAAGAACTTGAAGTATTTATAAACTAATACAATGGAACCGTTTGAAGGATGTTAACTAATCAAAGATTCAGGATCCGTTTGGTTGAGGGAAAACATTTAACGAAAAATATTTTTTCCGTTTTCCTGTGTTTGATTCCAGTAAAATAATAGGGTTAATGTAATTTGTTTTATAGTCAACGGAAAAACTAAAAGTAAAACACGGTAAACTGACTTACCATTTGGAAACCCGTAAGTCATTTTCCATCATTCTCCCGTCGCCCTCGATGACTTCAACATATTTCTCTGCTCGTTCAATTCCTTCGATTCCTAAACCGCCGCAAGAACGAACCCCGATCGTTTCATCTTCATCTTTTTCTTCAGGAAGGTTTCATCAAACGGCGCCTGTTAACGTGCCGATGTTAGCGAAACCGATGAGGGAAAAAACAAGATTTTGACTATGATTACGACATGGACCTGGAGGAAGAAGGGGAAATGCTGCCACCGCATGAGATTGTGGTCATGAGCTTAGCGCAGCCCCCTGTGTTGGCTTGTTCAGTGCTCGAAGGCGTGGGGAGAACCCTAAAAGGAAGGGATCTGAGACAGGTAAGAAATTTCGTTTGGAGACAAACTGGTTTCCTTGATTAATTGAGGAAGGAAGTTTTTTTTAAAATTCATTTCAGGGTTTGATTATTGACTGTTGTATATTGAAAAAGTATAAATATTCGATTAATGTAATCAAATCTAAATTCTTTTGTTATGTAATTGCACTATTTGTTATGTGGTTTAGATTCGAGTTGTTATATTGATAGAATATAGAAACTTGAAAGAAAATTGCTTTGTGCATACTGCAGAGTCATTAAAATTAATCCTTGTTAAATGAAACAAAGCAAGTTCTTCTCTAGTTTTATTGCTAGCAAGGGAGGTCTTCAATCTGCTACATTGTTGCATATTACATCAAAGTAAATTGCTTTTTGCATAATAGTACTATCTGGTGCTGTTCAATATGCAGTCTAGTGTTTGGTTGAATGCATAGGTGTATTATGGTGGAATGCTTGGTTTTTGCTTTGCGTGGAGGGTTGATAGCTTTGAATTTCTCTTGTTGGGTTTTAGATGTTCACATGTTTCTTGATCATATGTTGCTAGTGGTAGGGGTTTGTATTGTTGGGATTATGAAATATGAATGCTTGATAGCTGAGAATTTGAGGTCTAGGTATGGGTTGAATGCAATGAGGTATTGTAGAATCTTGTCTTGTTCGGTTTAAGATGTTGGAAAGTTGATTGTTCATATATTGCAAGTGTGAAAGGATCCACAATGTCTGTAATGATGAACGTTCGGAGATAGGAAGTTTGTGTTCTGTACTTTCTGGTGCTAGAGAGTTTGTGAAGAGTTTGTCTGTGATGATCAACGTGCAGGCATAAAATTATCAAAATGGTGCAACATAAGCAGATCCATCAATTATTTTTTTCAAGGGAATATAACTTCAATTACTATTAATGATATTGATAATTCTTATATTGAAACCATTTATCTATATTTAATTGGCTAAATCGTACATAAAAATAATTATTTAATATCATAAATTAACAATATTCTTACAATGATACTACTGAGAGAATTTCCGAACATTTCATTAGAAATTTATAGGGTGTTATCTGCTAAATAATCAATCAAATCTCCAACAATTGATATTATCTCCATGTCAAGATTTTTTTCTCGCGTAGTCTGTCAAAAACCATTGACAATCTTCATAGCTGAGAGAGGCATATGCACAAACTTGAGCACTGGTGGCTACGAAAGACAAAACTCGACCTTGAGGCTATTATCGATTGTTGGGGTGTAGTCTTCTGTCAAATACTTCACAAACTTCTCTCAAATGAGTCAAAAATACTCTTGTAAAATTCTCATTTAGTTTATGTAACGATTTGAATTTTTAAGTCAATAAATGAGAGTTAATTTGAGAGGTCTATTGATCAATGTGAGAGAAGTTAAAACCGTTAGGTAAAATGTGGGCCTCATCGAAGGCGTTTTGGGCCTAGATGGCCGTGAAAAAGGATTTTTGAGTTGAAACCAAATTGTGAAGTCTTGCTGTCTTATTAATTTTTCTCCTCCTCGTCTATTATCTTTCTCTCATAAGCTAAAGCTCTATAATTCAAAGGTTCAAGTTTGCATTTTTTTCCAGAGAGAATTGAGTCTAAGGATGGTAAGAATTAGCTCTAGATATTCAAGAGCTTCGATATGTGCTCTACATATTCATTGGAAGATGGTGTAGTGCAAGCATAGGAGTTTATGGAGGGTTTTATGATTCGTAACAAAAAGGTGGGAGAGTTCTCTTGTGCAAGAGGGGGGGGGGGAAAGCTTGGTGGAAGATAAGTTATGAGCTTCCAACTGTGTTTTGAGCCAAAGAAGTACACTTTAAATTTTGTAAATGCTTCTTGAACTTCAAAAATATGATTACTTGCTTGTTTGTGTAATACATGTTGAGTGTTTGAGTGTCAATCAGATATTATATTAATTTGATGTTTTTGTTGTTAAACAGGTGAAAATTTATGTTAAATGACCTAAAACTATCTCCTTAAGCCTCATAAATTAAGCGAGGCCTTAACTTGAGTGTTTATAAGGGTTTTGAGAGTTGTTTTTAGCTCAAAATGGTCTTTTTTAGGTTTGATTATGAATATCATTTATGGAGTATCAATAATATATGAAATTGTAGTTGGAATTTGGCTAAAATATTCATAGAGTATCGATATTCATTTAAGGAGTATCAATATTGATCTCTTGCAAGGCGGAGCTCGCTTAGGGTCCAAAGGGGCCCCCGACCCCTGTAAAATTATTTTATACTCGATAGATTTTGATCTAATAATATTTTAGTTAATGTAAAAAAAGTATTTAAATTAAAAAATATAAGAATTTATTAGATATTTAATCAAGTAGGGGGAGAACTAAAGCATGATAATCTAATACCAACAATCGGTTGGTCTAGTGGGATGAGGCATTAGATCCCTTAAGCAAGGTCAGAGATTTGAATCTTGGCGATTGTGAATGGAGCAAATTGGGTTGGGAGGGTCGCCCTCGCCTCTGCAGTACCCGATCCGAATTAGTCGACCAATAGATTGGAAATAAGTGGTTATACAAAAAAAGGAATGATAATCCAATGTTCTCATATATATTTTTGTCTAATAACAATCTAGGTCATTATAAATTTAATTATTAGATAACTATACATTGTTTTCTGAATTGTAAGTTTAAATACCTAATAAGTCATTGTATTTTTCTTAAAAGGTTTAATATTTCAGCCCCTGTCTATATATATAATCTTGGCTCCGCCCCTCATCTCTTGGTATCAATACCGAAATTAGCCGAAATTAGACGATGCATTTTGGTCTTAGGCTTAGAGTTACGTATTGATACCCTATTAGGCATCGATGTCGAAGGTTGGAGAAAACATAGTTTGTCCGTTAAAACAACCGGAAACGTTGGATAATGACCTATTACGGTTAAATGAGATTAAAATGAGGTATTAAACCATTAATTGGTCAAAGTACCCTTGGGGATTCAAGTTACTAAAACTTCGTTGTTAAGTGTAAAATTATGAAATACCGTTAAATTCTCTGACGAATGGAAGTGAGCATTAAATTTATAAAAAGTGTGAGATACTCTTAGACCTATAACTAAACTATAAGAGTCATATGAGTTAAGATTAATGGAAATGCTTCGGCGACTAAAATGTCTAAAAATATCGTAAGTTTTAAATAATTAAATTATCTAAGTATAAAATTGCAAAAACACCCTAATATAGATAAAAGAATTATAATTCCTCATCTCGTAAATAAATCCTTCATAAATATATGAAGAATCATCATTAAGGGTCGTAACTCATAAGTTATTAATTGATTGATATACCATTTAATAACGCTCTAAGACACCAAATGAGTCATATAATGTGTACAAGGAAATGCTCTCGTTCAAGATATATTTTTTATACCGTCTTAAAATTTTCAATTTTACTTTTTTATTTTTATAATTAAGACTCTTAATTTTTTAAATTTTATTTTTCCTTTTATAGTTGAGACCCCTAATTATCATGTATTTTAAGTTTTTAATTACGAGTGGGGGTAATCGTCTCCCTTGAAAATTTAAAATTATCATGTATTTTAAGTTTTTCTATATATTTTTATTAAAAATATGTTTTTGATCCCTTCAAATTTTATAAATCAGACCCCTCCTAAAATTTTAAAATTCACCCATAACACAAAAATTTACTTCCGTCCCTAATTAAACCTACAATATTTTATAGGTTTTATGTTCTTCCGAGAATCCAATAGTCTATGAGTAAACTGCAACACGCATAAAAAGGTTCAAATGCACATAAAGTTAACTTCTAAAAGGGAGAAAAAAAAAAACTTTAGAAATAAGCATGAAACCATGCAAATAACGGGAATAATAACAAAAATTAGTATCGTCTTTCTTTAGCCGTATATTAGGTTGCCGCACATGAGATTTTCCCAAGTAACGATGTTGGGTAATTCCGAATAGAATTCTAACTAAAACAAAATCAACATTAGTTTTGTAACATTTTTAAAATTTTCAATAATATTCTATTAATTTTAATGAAATTAATTTATTTAATTTAAACCCTAAATCCTAAAATAAAAACAAAAAAATGTAAAAAAATTAATTGAACTGAATTATTATAAATGATTTTTTATTCAAATTTAATAATAAATAAATAATAAATTTAAAAAGTAAATTAAATTTACATGATTTTGTTGATTTTCTTTAAAAAATATTATAAAACTAATGTTGGTTTTGTTTTAGTAAGAAAATAAAAAAATAAAATGAAAATAAGAAAATAAAGAAAATGATAACTTTTTAGTTTTATCATTAATATGTATCATAATATAAATGGTGAGGCATATATAGAGACAGAGAACGAAGGCAGCGGAATTCTATTCGTTAATTCCTAACATGTTTTTACCGTTATTTGCGGGGAAGTCTCACGTGTGGCAGTCTAATATACGGTTAAGGAAAAACGTTACTGGTTTTATTATTATTTTTTTAACAAAACCGGTAAAATATTACCGGAAACATTATTATTTCTATCGGTTTTATTATTATTGAGTGCTTTACCGGGTTTCATAATATATCTAGTAGAAAAAAATATATTAACAAGCTCGATAAAGCATTCAATAATGATTTGGGTAAAAATAATAATGTTTTCAATAATTTTTTACTGATTTTGTTAAAAAAATAAATAAAATCGATAGTGTGTTTTTTTAGTTGTATATTAAGGTCACGATAGAACTTCTCTCGTTACTCGGAGAAAATGATTAGTCATGTTTAATCGAAGCGATAGTAAATGACAACTTTAACTTTCTAGCCAGAAGAAGCCAGCAAGCAGCAGTCTATTTCTCGATTGCATTTAGCAAGAGCCAGAGAAGAATGGAAGAGAGGCGGAGAATGTCACCTTTCTCATCATCCATCAAAGAAGGTGGGCAGAGTAACGTGGACAATGAATAACATTAAAGTAGGTTAAAACTTAGGGCTGAAAAAAATTTCAATGTTTAAATTGATATTTAATTTAAAATTTATAGATCAAATTAAAAGTTAACAAATTTTATTAACATATCAATAATATAAATGATCTAAAAATAATTTTTTTCAAATCCAACTATCAAAACTGAATAAAATTTAAACATAACATTTAAATTTTTAATCAACAAATTTGTTTGATTATGATGTGAAAACTGAAAACGAAAGGATTCACTCTTTTTATTATTTTGTTTGTATATTCCAAATTTTATTGTTTATAAAATAATAGTGCATTTTGACGATCAAGACTGCACCTTTCTTCTAATCGTTCCCAAGTCAATGAATTTGCTATAGAACATGTCACCACCATTGAAGAAGCTCTGAGTTTGGCTCCACTGAGCCACTAGCAATAATAAATTAATAACAAATTTTGTAATGGCTGAGGTTCACTAAATAGCAAGTAACACAGTGTTTGTCGAAAAGCCCGGCGTTTGGGCAAACAAGCGCTTGCTCATTAATGCCCCTTGACCCCTCCTCCCTTAAAACCCCGTGCAATCATTCATATATTTTATTTTTCTCGAGAAACAAACAAGAATTCTTTTTGGTTTGCCAGCTTAAACTTCAAGATTAGCATATTTTGTTGTTGTTTTGTTTGGATTCAATACATGAAGTTGAATTCAATTTTCTTTTATCGGTTTAAATTATTGATTCTGGATTGGCGGTAACCAACGAACAACACCGATGCAGAACCAAAGTTAGTGATTGGTGGTAAGAATTTACGAAGAACAAGAAAAAATATTTATATTTTTTTACAAATAATAAATAAATATTCTTTTTATTTATCGAGTATTGAGTTGCTTTATTATGAACATTAAAATGTACACATTGGTGAAAGAGAACTTTTTTGATGTTAATGGTAATGGTCAAACATAAAAAACTAACAGATTCTTTTTCTTTTTTATATTCTTGTAAATATTTTTATTTTTTTTAGGAAGAAGATGAGTCAGGGACTTAGCCTCCATTGAAGTTCATCAGCACCAGCTTCACATTATCAATGGAAGCTCAAGGAAGTGCGTTATCAATCTTCTTTTTAGCTGTAATCTTGTTATTGATCCAGTGTGTGGCGGCTCAGAGAGTTCGGATAAGTTCTCCAATCGAACGGCGGGCATTGCTGGATCTCCGCGCATCTCTAGGTCTCCGAGGCAAAGATTGGCCCATGAAGGCCGACCCTTGCTCGTCGTGGCTCGGTGTCGAATGTCGAAATCGCTCCGTCTCGAACATCACTGTTTCAGGTTTAAGAAGAACCAGAGTTGGACGGCTCAATCCCGGGTTCAATGTTGATTCTTTGGTTCATTTGACCCCGTTAGTTTCCTTCAATGCATCCGGGTTCCCTCTCCCCGGGTCAATACTGGATTGGTTCGGGAACCGGTTGGTTAATCTCGAGGTTCTTAATCTCCGGTCATGCAATATCTCCGGTTCAATCCCTGGTACACTCGGTAACTTGAGTCGACTCACTTCTTTGTATCTTCATAATAACAATCTTGCTGGTTCGATTCCTGCTACATTGGAAAAGTTGAGGAATTTAAAAATTCTTGATCTTTCTATTAATTCGCGCAATGGTTTAATTCCTTCAAGCATTGGGTCTTTTGGGAACATTGAAAGGCTTGAACTTGCTTCAAATTACTTATCTGGGTTAATTCCACCTAGTTTAGGCTCTTTACGAGGTCTTCAAGTGTTTAATGTTTCAGATAATAATCTTTCTTGTCCCATTCCTATTCAGTTTGGTAATCTTTCAAGGTTGGTTGAGCTTGATCTTAGTAAGAATTCTTTGTATGGTTCAATGCCTGAGGAAATAAAGATGTTGAGGAGTTTACGAAAGATGATAATGGGGGATAACGAGCTCGAGGGACGTCTGCCTGTTGATTTGTTTTCGAGTCTTGTTGAGCTGCAAGTTGTGGATTTGAATAGGAATAAGCTTGATGGTGCTCTTAATAGTGCAATTTGGTCAATGTCTAAATTGCAGTCCCTAGATGTATCAAACAACAATTTTACAGGTCCTTCTAGTGTTGCCACTGCTGCCGTGTTCAATCTGTCGAACAATTTCTTTTTGGAACTTTGAATTTTTCACCTGGGATGTTCAAATTCATTGATCTCTCTGGCAACTATTTTCAAGGCAAGTTTGTT
Organism: Hibiscus syriacus; assembly: GCF_006381635.1. Taxonomy (NCBI): domain Eukaryota; kingdom Viridiplantae; phylum Streptophyta; class Magnoliopsida; order Malvales; family Malvaceae; genus Hibiscus; species Hibiscus syriacus. Next base: position 186,261 of record NW_024063079.1, read on the forward strand.
AATGGCGTCGAAAGGAATGGTAGTATCGACAAGAATTGCCTTCAGGCTACAAAACAAAGGAGTTTGGAGGATTACAGACTGTTTTACAGCGAAAGAGGGTTAAGTTTTGATAGTTTTGGAGCACCAGACGCTACTTCGCCTCCTGCAGAATCTAGTCCAGAGAACAGGAAACGATTGATATTCATCTTGGCTGGAGTAATTGGTGGACTTGGTTTCATTGTAGTTTTGGTTCTGCTGCTTGTACTCATCTTGATACGTAATAAGGGCATTGGAAATCAAAGAGGCAGTGCGGATGTTGTGCCTGTTCCAGAAGGAGATAGTCCTCAACTTCCGAAAGATCCTACAAACTTAGCAGGTTCTGGAGGCTCATTTACATACGAGCAGTTGCTCCTCACGACTGAGAATTTTAGGTAGACGAATCTTATTAAGCAAGGCCACTCGGGCGACCTATTTCGTAGTATCTTAGAGGGTGGGATCCCTGTGGTCATCAAAAGGGTCAATACGAGTTCTTTCAAGAACGAAACTTACATGATGGAATTGGACTTATTTAGAAAGCTTTCTCACCCGAGATTCGTCCCGCTCCTGGGGGCACTGCTCGGAGCATGAAACTGACAAGCTTTTAGTATAAAAATATATGCCAAATGGAGATTTAGCCAATTCCGAAGACCATTGAAAGATTAATTATTCAAAATAGATGAATAACCAAAAGGAAACTGAAACAAGAACCATGTGATAATCAAAACATAGGGGAGCAAAACTCATGGTTCTTTTAATTTGCATCTCCCAAAATTCTCATACAATTGATAGTCGAATATTATCCAAGATAATCACGGAAAACACAAACTTGATTGCCTAAACAAACTATGGAACAAACCTTATGTGGCCGTCTTCGGCTCTCCTGAAGCAGCAGTTGCATAAAGAGGGTGAAGGACATGTCCTTCCTTCGGTTCAATATGTACCCATTTGCGCCCACTAAGCTTATGCGTCTTGAATTTCACACACCCTTCCTTGAGAGCATAGAGAGTGTGATCTTTCCCGATCCCAACGTAGTTTCCGGGATGGAAACGAGTTCCTCGCTGGCGGACTATAATGTTTCCAGGAATCACCCTCTGCCACAACAATGTCAATAATCGTATCACATCATATTCATATATACTATTACTAAATTTTAAAGCATTTGAATCCGGATCACCCACTGACCTCGCCGCCAAATTTCTTCACCCCAAGATTCTTGGGTTTTGAGTCTCTTCCATTCTTAGTTGATCCGGCAGTCTTTTTACTAGCCCATCTCTTAAGCATCAAACTTAAGCCGGAAGAAGACTCATCTAAGCCACAAAAAATGGAAAATTATTCCATGAAATTAGCTGAAAATAACTCACAAAATTCTAAAAGCGAACAAAACAACTCATTTAAATGAAGAATACCCGTGATTGTGCAGTAGACAGGAGCGCTGGTAACAAGCTCCTTCACGCTTATCCTTTTGCAGAACGTCGTTGCAATTTTAAACATATCTGATATTTGCAATCAAAATACACCTGGTAGAAAAATCAAATAAATCTGTTTCATCAAATGTCAAAGAAGTAGAAAGAAAAGAGTTGCCGAATCAATTAAGAACACAAAATCCATAAATTGATCAAAGAGAATAGTGAGGGAAAACTAGGGAGTGTTTTCAGTAGTTATAGAGGGTTGTACCAGTACCGAAATGTGTAAGATTGGATCGTCCGATTGATCAATCAAGGGGATTAGGTTATTCTCTGATCTTTTTTCTAGGGCTTTACTTCCCAGTCTATCACGAGCTTCGGCTTTTCCAGAACGGGTCTAGGAGTAGTGACTAGGAATGGGCATAGGTCGAGTTTTAGCCAACCTAATTTGATCTAAAAATTTTATATTTTTCGTTTGATCTGACCTTAAAATTATATATCCTCTATCCAACTTGAACTCGAATCGATTTTTGAGATAAAATTTAAACTCGATTTTTTTCGACCCAATCCGAAATAATAAAAAATATTTTTTATTCAATGAAAATAATGATTTAATTGAAAAAATAATATATTGAGGGGTATTATTGTAATTATTCATAAATATATAAGATAAAATTATATTTTTCTGAGTCAGATATTTTTCACCATAAATTCGAATCCGACCCAAACATCACCTTAAAAAAATCTAACCAAACCTGAATCCAATTAAAAAAAAAACCAATCTGATCGATCAAATAGAATCGATACCCGTCGGATTCAGGTCTCATATCCAACCCTAATAATGAGTAATGACCCATGTTATTCTAGGATAAATTACCTATTTAGCCACACAATTATTTCTAATATTTTTTGATCACTTAATTATTATCTATTTCAAAATCATACATAATATTTCGTGTCTATTATGATCATCAACTATTAGTTTTGAGTGACAACATAAAATAATTGCAATAAAAGTCCGTGGGAATTGTCAGATGAGTGGCAACATTATTACGGTATCGTAATGGCGTGGTTGCAAAATTTAGAACGGACGAAAAGTGAAGATGTCATATGACGAAGGATGGACTAATGACATTGAAGATAATATTGCTTATTGAATTTTTAATTCGTTTTTATTACAAGTTGTTGTTTTAAATTACAATTAAAAAAACTGACGTGACATAGTAAAATATTTTTCCCAACGAAATCGTATATTCTTTTTAAATTTATTGTCTCTTTTCGTTTATATCTTCATTATTTGACGTTTTTCTTATGATCATCGTCACTGAACACAACTTCTATCGTTCTCAAGAACTTCACAATCTTCTTACCACAATCATAAGCCATTTTCACCGTAAATATCTTTATGCACATATGTTGAGGTGGTGAAGTTGTGAAGGTGATGAACTCATAAACAAGGTAAAAAACATTAGAGTGCTCACAAAACTCACAAAAAGCATATTAAAAGTGAAATGATTGATCCTCCGCGGGTAACATTCCTTCTTATCTACGACTTTGGTAATTTATTTTATAGCCAGCAATTCTCCTTCAAGAACACCTCGATCAAACAGAATCACTCATCTTGTATTTGTTGTTGAAATTTTCAGTGACAATTTTATATCGTTAAAGTCATGGAATTGCAAGTTTTGATTTATGCTAACTAGAACATAATTTGGTAACTCGCATTTCTTTCTCTTATCTTTTTCGGCACCCTCCTTTCTTTTCTTCTTATGATATAAAAACACCTACATCAAAAGGAAAATGATAAGCAAGGGAACTTAATTTGATTGCTCAAATATTGAATCTTTTCTTTGATTGCAAGTTTTAAATTTGTTTACCAAAATGAAATTATCCTAATAATCTAGGGATCATTATGTAGTTTACCCTCATTTTAGTATAAAGTTCTTTTAAGTTTAATCCACTCGTGAAGGCCGTTAAAATTGTTCGTTTACTTGCAATTACTCTGCATCGGCGATGCCTCCACCTATGCTCCGCCTTATGTCTAGCGCCTCCGTGTCTACTGTCGCCGGTCTCCCGCCAATTCTTCCTAAACCTCCCATTTCAATTCAAAAGCTCCCCGTCAACCCCAATCAAGAGACTCAACAGAAACTGCAACGCCATCTTCAAAATCAAATCCAGTTCTCCCGCAGAGACGCTGCTTTTCTCTCTTTAGTCTCTCTCCTCACTTCCCTCTTCCATCCCCCTCAAGCTTCTGCCTTCTCCATTGGGATTTGTGAGCAATTCTCTCTTTCTTTTGTTTATTGATTTTTTCTTCTTTTATTAACTGCTGTTTTGAGTGTTTATCGCTATTCGCAGCAGGACCAAAGGATTGGCTTAAAGAGCAAAAGAGGAAGTCTTCGAAATTCCTTTTGGCCCCAATAGATGCTTCTCGCCAAAGCCTTCGCTCCGCTTATCTTTTGCTCAGTACATTACATTTCTATTTATCGTCCCTTTTCTCCTGTAATTTTGTGAATCTGTTTGTTGCGTTTCTTTGATTAATTTTGGTCGTTTGGATAATTTTCTAAATAGCTGACAAGGAATCAACTAATTTGAGTAAGGATTTAGAGGATGTCCAAAGACTCTTGAAATCTGCCGCTAGGGATTGTGTTGTACAAGAGAGGAATTCCTTCGTTGCATTTCAAGCCAACACCGGAGTCGAGGTTTGTTCTTGCCCTTACTCCTTAGAATGAAAATCAAATTTCTTACGCATCCATTGATTCTAAGTGAAAAAAATTTTTTTAGGCTTTTTTATTTCACCAAAATGTTGATATTGTCAACATTCTGTTCACTAAAATGTGAAGTTAAAACAAAATCAGAGAGGTGGAAATGAATTCCCCACTTTGGGTTATAATTCTGTAGCTCGAATTTCTATAATTGACAGGTTTGCACATTCCGTTTGATTGTGAATAATGCTTCTTCTTTGCTTGAGAAGAAGAATCCTGTTAAGCTGGAAGCTGAAGCTATGCTAGATGATCTTATAAGGTATCTGCGTTATGTTCCTTTTAAGCTTGAAATCTGAAGATGTAAAATATCACTGAGTAATTTTTAGTTTCAATTCTGGCTGTTGATTTGCCATAATTATTGAAGGAAATGGCGACAAAGTTTACTTCTTTGCATAAATTGCAGCATGTTTTGCTTTTTGGGTGTTTGTTGGAAGAACTCGATATCAAGATTATTTTAAAGCACTTCGGTTCATTTTCCTTAAGTCCCCCTAAGATCCCAGTGCCTTTCGGATTCAGAATTATCCCTTCAAGTGTTTATAATCTGTTAACCTCCATAGTTTGTTGATGCTTATTGTTATTTCTCCGGTAGCTTGTTGACCTCACTTAATAGTTTGGCGAAGGAATATCTTTCACCGTTTGTTTGGCCAATGGTGATGTTCTTTCTCTGCATTCATTGTAGCATGATTCTCTTTTGTGTGTTTGTTGGAAGAACATTGATATCCAGATGATTTTAAAGCATTTCTTGTCATTTTCCTTAGGTCACCCTAAGATCCAATGCCTGCTGGATCCAAAATTCTCCCTTCAAGTTTTTTCCCGGCTTCATTTTACTTCCTTCATATTTGTTTACCTGCTTATCTTTATTTTTCTTTCTTGGCAGCTCATTTACCTCTCTTAATAGTTTGGCAAACGAAAGAGATATTCAAGTTGCTTCCAACAGGTATGCTTTTACAGTATAAACCCAATGCAAATTATGCGGATGGAGTTCATTTCTAATAATATGAAACAATGTCAGCTCCTTTCACTGACAACTTTTACATAAGCATTACAGTTTGTGGATTTGCATTGTATTAATGTTATTTCTCACGTTATTAATTTTCATGTACTTTTCGCATTACTCTTTCATGCAGAGTTTTGTTTATTGGCATGTTTTAATTATTCGTCCGGTCTCATATTAAAAAGTACCAAGCCTACTTTTACCTTTACCTAATAAAGCAGTTGTCGACCACTTGTATTTCTTTCATTCCACAGACAAATGGTTGCAGATGCACTCAAGGATACCTTAATTTCTCTTGACAAATTTGAACAGGGGGTTAAGGACTGTCTGGAAGTATGACAATGGCAGCTTCCTTTAGTAACTGTAAATTTGCAGTAGCTTTCATACTTTGGACCTGGTGGAGAATGGAAGACTGTAAGAAATGCATATGTTAATTTGATCTTTGTTGTAAATTTTGTTCATTTTTCCAACTTCTCATGTGTTTGTTTCATTGTTCCTGCATTCATTGACCATTTCATTGCTAGAAATGTAATGGTATGAGCAAATTCTCCAAATTCATGTCATTTACATTGGTAACAACTGAGTAATCGTTATGTCATAAATCAATATAATTCTCTTGTTATAAATTTTCAAACATTAGTGATTAAAATGTAAATTTACTAAAATATGAGGGATCATTTTTAAAATTGACCCAAAATAGTATTTGCTTTTCAAAATAAACTCTGATTTAAAGTTCAACATATCTCCATGTTCGTGCCAAAGATGACTATATTGCCGCCTTCTTCCTCCATTTCACCACCACGACGAACGCCTGCGCTCCTACTTCCGCTAAAACCCGCCAAAAGTTCTGACGGAAAAAGAAGGAAATAATAAGTCGCAAGAATGGCCGCATCCTCGCTCTCCACGCGCCTAACTCTTCTGGCTCTCCTCTCCGCCTCCACTTTTTACTTCCTCTACAAATCCCGCCGCCGCCAAAATCCCCTCAAACAACTCCCTTTTGACCTTAACCCTAGAAAAGGTAAGCTTTTCTTCATTACTCAAACAAGAACATCTAAAACCCTAGCCCAATAAACGGAGACGGTGCCAGTTGAGGAAGGTGACGTGGATGGAGGTGAATTGGATAGTGGAGTGAAAAGGTGGTTACTGTTCTGGAAGGGGGATTGGTGGCGGAAAATGATAATGACATTGTTTATCTGAGTGATGTTGAAAGCCTTGAAAGTGGTGATGATGATGATGGAGGAGTGGAAGACATTGTTGATCTTGAAGATTTAGCAGGTAAAGGGCATGTATAACTTTCAACCTCCGAATTTATCTCACGGTAGTGATCAATGTTATCGGAAACAGGATCCAAATCGATGCACTCTGTGAAAAGTGCTTATATTGCGTTGGACAGTCCCAATTGGGATGCAAAAGATTCCTACTGGAAAACAATCTGGAAATAAGTAGTTCCTGAACTTATTCGTGCTTTCATGTGGATGGTAATGAAGGACAAAGTGCTCTCGAATCACAACAGATGTTCCCGTGGTATTGACCATGATCGCTCCTGTCGAATTTGCTATGAACCAGATGAAACATGTCTTCAAATTCTTAGAGACTGTTCTTCGTCACGCCTTCCTTGGAATCAACTGTTATTGAAATATCCTATGGCTTCTTTCTTCAACTTTCCTCTAGGTGAATGGTTACTACAAAATCTACTCAGCATTTTGGAGCGTGACATCTTAGGATCTCTTTATCTCCGTATAAGAACTTAAGGTAAGGCTTCGGCCATCCTTCATCCACTAAAAAAAGTACATATTTTTTTACTTTAGGGAAAATAGCAGAACCGTGGCTGACCCGACGCAAACTACATGACGGCGTAGGACTCCACAAAAATAGGGCCCCTTAAATACTACTGTAATGAACCAGACATTTGGCCTTTGGGGAACACAAAAACATCACCTTTTTTTAATATTGTTCATTAATATAATACAACATTGGATGCGGGATCTGCTTTGGGTTCCGTGTGATTGCAGACAATGCAATCCTTTGTCTGCCAATTACTACAATTCACTGGTAACCAAAACAGTGTGCTCCTATTTTCCCTACTACTTTTTCTCTTCTTATTTACTCCACTTGAACCTTCATAAGCATTTATTATAGAAAATAGGGATCCATTATAAGAATTTGCACAGCACGGCCCTGGAAAATAGTGTCGTTGATTTTGCACGTGTGATCCGTTCTGCACTTCTGCTATTTTGTTTGGGAAAATGTATGTAAGAACCCAAACCCTAAAGTACTTCTTGTCGTGATCATTCAGCTGGTACCGGGGAAACTTATAGGTTACTCCGGTCGAAGTTTCGTATGTTAATCTGCAGCAACCAGACAAATCACAACTTCCTCCTGCCTTCATTCTTAAGTTTTTCGTCTACAACAAATAATAAATATAACTTTTTAGTAATTTTGACATCTATGTGTAATATATATTTAATTTTTTAATGGTATAATTAAATATTTAATTTTTTCAAGTGCAATTAGATATTTACTTTTTATACAATTAGATAGATGACATTTTTTTTTCCTCTCAAAAGTAAAATCAAAGAAGTAACTAGTCCTAAGGTAATCTAGTGTAATCTCACACTAGTATCGTCTCTACCATGTCTAGGGGTTGCTGAAATTCTTGGATTCCGCTTGGGAGCATTCTTACATGCTTGGCTAGAGCATCTGCCACCGTAATCGTTCCCTTGGTATGTGTTCGAATAATACTTTCTAGTAGCGTTTCACTATGTCCTTTGTTAACATGGATAAGGTTAGTTGACCTTTGCATGGGCCATCTTCCTTCAGCATTTTTATAGTATGGCTACTGTCTGCTTCTATGATCACCTGTTCTTCTCCATGTTTTAGCATTTAATTTTTTTAATATGCAATATATATTATCCCTAAAGCTAACGACATTAAAATATAAATATAAATAATTAAAATTAAATATATATAATTTAAAATATTAATTACATAATTATATCAACGAAAACCGAAAACCGAAAACCGCTACAAGAGGCGCAGGGTCACTGTTGAAGCCTAAGATGGGTTGAATGAGGAGACAAGAGACAGGCCACAAAGCAAAATGAAAGCAGTCCAATTTAAGGGCGGAACATAGCGGCCAGCAGTTGCCTTGGTCCCTGACAATTATATTTTTAATGTTTATTAATATTAAAAAATATATTTATTTTTGGGAAATAAATAAAATAAGTTCTATTTACCCTCAATTAAAAATATAAATATTATTACATGATCATTGATTGTAAATATTATTGGACTCTTATTTTTTTACCCGTTTTAGTAAATTTTTAGTTCCGCCACCAAGTCCAAACGTGAGGTATAATGAGAATTTGGACATAAGGGGTTACAAGATAAAGTTGCAGAGCCTAGCTGAACTGAATCCCCACGGCTAGGACAGTAAATGAGATGAAACCAAACTAAATCCCTACGGCCAAGACGGTAAATGAGATGAGATATATTATGAGTTATTCGAGTTTAATTCAGTTAAAATTTGATAAATACTCGACTTGAGTTTTTAACAAGCCAAAATGAGCTATTTGATATTCAGCTCGAAAAGTTCGTGAGAAACTAAAAAAATAATATATTAAATTTTATTTTAAAAAATTAAATTATTAATAATATTTGCGTTTATGCGTTGATTTTTTTAAAAATTCAATATAATTTTTTTTATATACTTAAGGTTCAGGTTTGAGTTCGAGCTTCAACAGAGTTAAGTTTAAGCATATTTTTTTTATTTCAAGCTTTTTTGAACTCCAATTCATGATTTTTGAGTTTAAGTCGAGCTTAAAAATTTTAAACTCACAAGCTTTTGAGCCAAACCGAGCTCTATTTTAAAGTTTTTGAGTTGATCGAACTCAGTAATGCTCAAACTCGACTTAACTCATTTACAACCCTATCCACGACAATGCCTGGAACCACCATGATATTCTATATTGGTCTTGGTTTCCATTTTTAAGTTTTTTTTAGAAAATCAAATAAATAAATAAAATATATTTTTTCATGCCACATTCAACCTAGCTTAACGTCATCTTACGATAGTGACAGTAAGACAAACATCTTAAAAATTTAGTGATTACATTGTGAGTTTTAAAAATTTGATGATTAAAATATAAGTACCCTAAAAGTGTTAGGGACTATTTATGTAGTTTGCTATTTTGTCAGTTAACGAGGAGTTCTATCACAGAGAGATGGCATAGACTTTATTTTATTGAGATAGAGGTCCAAATATTATCTAATCCCACCAAATTACCGCCTAATATTTTCTTCTTCATCTTCACATTATCCATCTCTACAATAATAATAAAAGTCTACAAAATAATCAATCTCTACACCATTTTATATAATTTTAAAGGTGATCAAATAACTAAATTCTTTCAAAACAATGCAAAATGTAAATCCTCTAAAATTATTGATCAAAGCTTAAATTACAAAAAGAAAATAGTAATTTTGAAACCAACAAACTCCAACCGCCGCATAAAATGCCACACCTCAATATCGAGTTAAAATTTTAATTAAATTAATTAAGTCTTTTATTTTTTTAATTTTGAAAGTTAAGATTAATTTGAATAAAATCAGAATTTAGGGATTAAATTAAAAAAATAAGGATTCTATTAGTGAAATCAGAACTTTTAATGTTTTGATTTAAATTTTATCAATTCTAAGAAAACTTTAAGAAAAAATAAAACTGAGAAATAGAAATAGAGGAGAAATAAAAATATTTTAATACATGTTACGTCATAAGCGACTATTGATTATAATCAAATGATGATGGAGAAACATTTCGTCCATATGAAAGTAAGATAAAATTTTAGAAAAAGAAGCCCCAAAATGAAGTATTTTGATGTTGACGTTATACAAGTGATAAAAATGAACGAAATTGAAAAAAATTAAAATTAAGTGACCAAGATAGAAACATGAAAAATTTTGACTGACACAAAGAAGTTTAACCATCTAGCTGACAGTTCCTCGGGCCCATCGGAAATCCGTCATCGCCCACGGATTTCAGCCCTCAAAAGTCACAATCAAATATATAACTCTCAAATTTCCAAATCCGTTAAACCGGACCCAAGTTTCAGTGACCGGGAAATTCCTGAACCGTATCGATTTGACATATGCTCTTTCGACCCTCCCATTTATTGACCACGTAACATTTATTTCCTTTTTTTTCTTTTCCTATATCGTAAACTTGCCAAATCTCTTTGCCAGCTTCAAAGTCTTTTGTTCTGATTCCATCAGTAATTTCTCTCTTTTCTTTCTCAAATTATTTGCCATTTTTTCTGATCGATTTTGAGATCTCAAGCTAATTTGTTATGTTTCAATATAGGTTGAGATGGCTTCGACCACTCTAATATGCGACACCCAGCCATGGAAGGACCTGAAGGTAAATTTTCTGTTCATTTTCTAGCTCAGATTATAGCTGAAATATCAAGAGAAATCTATGAGTTCAATATAAATTTGGGTTTATTGTTTTTTAGGCTCATGTTGAGGATATCAAGAAAATTCATCTCCGTGATCTCATGAACGACAAGGAACGGTGCGAATCGATGATGGTGTAAGATCATCTGTTCAACTCTTATGATTTTTTTCCTGATTGGATATCTGCTCGAACTTCTAATAGTAATAAAAATGATGAAATATTTGATCATGTGTACCTATGTATTTACAGGGAGTTTGATGGAATCTTTTTGGACTACTCAAGGCAGTGTGCCACTCTTGACACCATGGATAAACTCTACAAATTAGCAGAGGTGAATTTGGATTAGTTATCGTTTCTGAAATTGTTGATTTAAATCATAATAGTTTTGATTATATTTAATGTTCTTTATAATTTCAGGCTGCTTCTCTCAAACAACAAATTAACCGAATGTACAGTGGCGAGCATGTAAGTCTAACTATCGCCTGAGAGAAAGACAAGACTAGTTTTGGGTTTGATGTAAAGATTGGTGATGATATAGTAATAGTCTGTTCACGCCTTTTCGTTTTTAGTGTTTATGATGTTGTCTTGTGGCTTTCTTTCTTTTTTTCCTGGAAATTTCAGATAAATAGCACCGAGGATAGGTCAGTGCTTCATGTAGCTCTTCGAGCACCAAGGGATGCTGTTATAAACAGTGATGGCAAGAATGTGGTGTCAGATGTTTGGAATGTTTTGGATAAGATCAAGGATTTTTCGGAGAAAGTTCGCAGTGGCTCATGGGTAATTCAACATTTTTATTTTACATCACACTTGAATATGTCTCTCCTTAATTGCTGAGAAATAGATAAATGTTGGCAGGTTGGAGCTACCGGGAAACCACTGAAGGATGTTATTGCCATCGGTATTGGTGGCAGTTTCTTAGGTCCTTTATTTGTGCATACTGCTCTCCAAACAGGTTATGCTGGTGCATTTTACTATTAGTTGTGTAACCCTTTTACTTGTGCTATGTGAAGAAGGAAGTGTAGCTGATGTATTCATGGTTTTCTTTTGATAACTGCTAGACCCTGAGGCTGTTGAATTTGCAAAAGGACGCCAGCTACGTTTGTAAGTATTTGTTTATTACTGCTGCTGGTATCATTTTTGTGTCTACTTGCTCTTTTATTGTATTATAATAGCTCTAGATGCTGCTTCTTTCCTTTTCGTTAAGGAGGTGAAAGGGGAAGGTATAGAAAACGTAGGTTGAGGCACCTCTTTCTTTTTTTCATCTTAAATTTTAATATATATTGGAGAAGAAAGAGAAGTAGCATATTATGTCATATTAATGGGAACAATAGATGCCACATAGGCGTGCTAAATAGTGGAATGAGCATAAGCGAGATCAAGTAAAAAAGAAGTGTTTTGGTCTTGTTAGATTTTCAATATAAAGTGTCTGTTATTCTAGCTGCTTGTCTGAAATTTTCGATGTAATTTGTAATGCCTGCATACAAGATACATTGTTGTTTCATTCAGCCATTCTGGAAATTCAATGTAATATTTTGTTTGCATTGCCACAGCCTCGCAAATGTCGATCCTATTGATGTTGCTAGAAATATTACTGGATTAAACCCAGAAACTACTCTTGGTAACTAATTTCTCTTTATTCGTCTGAAACTGCATGTGTTGTTTTTCTGTTGCTTATACACTTGTTGCACTGTTGATTTATCTGATTTAATTTTCTTGTAATTGTTTTCCAGTTGTGGTGGTTTCAAAGACTTTCACAACAGCAGAAACTATGTTGAATGCTCGAACATTAAGGGAGTGGATTTCATCTGCACTTGGGTTAGTGTTATGATAACATTAGCTATTTCTTCAACAATGTGCATGTAGTGGCAGTTTAGATTCTGTTACTATTTTTTTATATAAGCATTTCAGAATTTTTTTACAGTTTAACAATTCAGAGTAATAAATCACTGAGCAAAACAGAGAAGATGTTCTCATCTTTGAATGCTTCAATTAAGTTTTTGATTTCCCAATCTTCTTAGGAATCCTCAATATTAAGACATGAATGTAATTTACTATGTCAATATATGGGTCTAAGCAGGCTTTCTTATTAAATTACTTGTGACTTTAATTCCAGGCTTTCTGCAGTTGCAAAACACATGGTGGCAGTCAGTACTAATCTAAAGGTATCAGTTTTCTTTCGTCTTCTGAATTTGAGTTATTCAGCATTTGTCACACTACTATGTACATATTTGAGCTGTTCGTTTTGGGTTTTGAGTTTTGGTATCATAAGTCAAGCATTTCTAACATCCTAGAGAACAGTGTAACATGCTTTTGGTAAAGGGGAAATGTTTTGATAAAGTGAATTTTTATTCTGTTTTTGCTTGAAACAGATGGCTTCTTGATTATGGATTGCTTTTTTTAGTTTTTTGGATCTCCATGCTTCAAAGCTTTGTATTTATTCTCTTCCTTGTCACTTGCTAAAGTGCTAGTAAACTAGGCTTTGTTTTACATATTGTATGCTAGTATTGATCCTATGCAGCTTCTATATGTTCTCTGTGCAGCTTGTTGAAAAGTTTGGCATTGATCCTAATAATGCATTTGCATTCTGGGATTGGGTTGGTGGTCGATACAGTGGTAAGTTTTATTCCATATGCCCTTTCTTACCTTTAAGCATCATTTATGGTCACTTGATTTCTATTGAGGATTGAGACCACTTTTTAGTTGAATTGTGGAAGTTGATTAATCTTTAAACTGCCATTTGCAGTTTGCAGTGCTGTTGGAGTGTTGCCTTTGTCTCTGCAGTATGGTTTTTCAATAGTTGAAAAGTATGGTAACTTATTGTTTTGAGCATATTGCCCTAACTTCTTGAAACTCATACTATATGTCACATCCATTAGGAGTCCAGATAAGATAGGCGAGACACGTTTGCGCAATTTTAAAACCAGCTTCACTGTTCTAAGGAAGTGCATCGATTAAATATAACAAACAGAGCTTAGGAATGAAAGGGGATTTTCTTTTTCATTTTTTCCATGCAGTTATCTATCTTGAAATTCAGTTTTTCATGCTGCACTGTGAAGTGGTTTTTTTCTTCTTGACTAATAGTTATAGCTGAAAACAATTACTTAGTAAATCAGGTTGTAGTCTAATGGACAATGAAAAATGTTAGTTGCTGGTGCACAGATCTTTAACTTAAATCATTACTGCATGAGACAAAATTATTTCGAATACTATGAGAATCTCCAAACACTAGCAAAAGTATGATAACCAAGACTGTGATTTAAAGAACTGCAAGTTTTAATTTTCAGCCAAACTGTTAACCCATTCTTATTATGCCCGGGTGATTTTGATAGTTATATACTTGAATAAGTTTCTTGTTTATTACTTGAAGGTTCTTAAAAGGGGCGTCAAGTATTGATGATCATTTCCGTTCAGCTCCTTTTGAGAAGAATATACCTGTAAGTGTCTTAGTGTAATATCTTCCATTGCAGCTGCAAACTTTATCTACCAGTTATTACAGGGTAATGACTTTGGTTAGAATATATGTATAACTGGATGAAGGTTCTAGTATTTTATACGAGGATGAATTGATCCAGTATAAGTTACTTCATATTCCCAATATGGATATACCGTATGTTATATTTTTCATTTAACCACATGACTCTTTTGTAAATATAAGTTTGGTTGATATTTCAAGTTCTTTCCTAATTGGTGTGATGGTCTTCTTACTGGTTACTTAATGACATTGCATGATAACATTCTTTGGATGACATAGGTGCTTTTGGGTTTGCTCAGCGTATGGAATGTTTCATTTCTTGGGTATCCTGCAAGAGTGAGTATTTCTGCTTCTAATGTTGAATTTACCATTTCTTGGTCCTCCTCTTCCCTTTTCCATGCTTACGACCAATCATTAACACTTTTTGTGTATATAGGCTATTTTACCTTACTCTCAGGCCCTGGAGAAATTCGCTCCCCATATTCAACAGGCATGTTTGTTGGAACTCCTTTTTTGCTGGGCTGTTTATGTTTTGGGTGTGCGTGTTTTGGGTTCGGGGGGTGAGCTTATGTTTTCAAATCTTATTCATTGCTAAATATACTTCAATTCAGGTCAGCATGGAGAGTAACGGAAAAGGGGTGTCAATTGATGGTGTGCCACTTCCTTATGAGGCCGGTGAAATTGATTTCGGTGAACCTGGAACAAATGGCCAGCACAGCTTTTATCAACTAATCCACCAGGTGAATTTTATGTTGTGTTTTGCAGAAAGAAGAATACTAGGTGATTCTTGCCTTCTATAACATCTCATACCACCTTAAATACTTGAGGTGCTATATAGTTATGTATGCCCAGAGCTTGATCCTGGGAGAGCTAAATCTGGCCATAGGCAACCGTAAATGTGGAAGTTTGTGCATAAAATGAAGAGACTAGAAAGCTTTATGGGACCTTTGTGAAGTATGGCACATTATCTTAATAAACTACCATCGAATAACAATTGACATACTAAAGTGTGCTTGGAGAACTTTAGCCTGTTCAATAAAAGCTCCTTTTCAGTGTTATTCACCAGAAAAGAGGCTTGATTGAAGGACTTTGAGGTTTCACTGGAGTCTTGATTTCACATATTCATCTTACCTTTGATGGAAGCACATTTTTTTTTACTGCATAACCTTGTTGACTTATCATCTGCGTATATAGATTTAATGTTGGCAATTGTTAAATCATTTTGACACCTCAGGGACGTGTAATTCCCTGTGATTTCATTGGTATTGTGAAGAGCCAGCAACCTGTGTACCTTAAAGGTACAATTCTATTTATTTCTATGTTGGTTTCCAAGTCGAAGATCACATATTTTGTTGTTTCTATAGCGTTTTTGAACATGGTATTTGAAGTATTATTGTTATTGGCAGGTGAAGTGGTCAGCAACCATGACGAGCTTATGTCCAACTTTTTCGCACAACCCGATGCCCTGGCATATGGGAAGGTAGTGTTTTGCTTTCTTAGGCATCCATTATTTGTCATTATTCTAACAACCCATGCCATTTAATTTCAAGCAGTAAAGAATTTATATTAAAATTTCATGAATCTTTGCCTAAAATCTGTATTGCTGCTGGGAAAAAAAATGATTTACTTCAGACAGAGGAGCAGTTGCTGAAGGAGAACGTTTCGCAGCATCTTATCCCTCATAAGGTGACTTACTTAAAGCTTTTCAACCAGACTTTAATTCATAATGCAATCATTTTTCAAACTTTTTTCTGCTATATTCCAGACATTTTCTGGGAATCGGCCTTCTCTCAGTCTTTTGCTTCCATCTCTTAATGCTTACAATATTGGGCAGGTAACTGGTTTCGTCTTAAACTTTAATTAATGAAAAGCATTTTATTTACTAGTTATAATTGTTGAGGACTTTTGTATTATTCATATCACTTCGCATCTAAGTCGATTACTACCTCAAAATTGCAACTCTTCTAGCTTCAATTTTCAAGCATTATGGCACTTAAATGCATATATGTATTTCATCTGTTCGGTCTAATACGACAACTTCTTGGTTGTCTCAGCTTTTGGCAAGCTATGAACATAGAGTTGCTGTGGAAGGTTTTGTTTGGGGTATTAATTCTTTTGACCAGTGGGGAGTTGAATTGGGGAAGGTATGCATCATTATGTTCCTGGCATATAATCATATCGTTGATGCGGGTTTTCGCCAAATGTTTCTTTGCAATTTGTTTTTTACTCCTGAACTTAAGAGTATCTATTTCACTTCTATAAATGCAGTCACTAGCTACTCAAGTCCGGAAACAGCTTCACGCATCACGTACAAAAAGTGAGCCTGTTGAGGGTTTTAATTTCAGCACTACCAAATTGTTAACAAGATATCTACAGGTATGGCAAGTTTATCATTAGCCTGAAGCGAGTAAAACTCCAATTTTTCCTTTCTTATGAGTTGATCCTAAGGAAATTGATCTGAAATTTTTTTTTGGTAGATCTTTGAATCATCTGGTGTTTAAATCTAATGTACATTTTATAGTACGAGTTAATTGCACCAGTCATCCCCAAATTGTGGCTCAAATTCTAGATTACTCCCTACACTTTGAAACATTCTAAATTTGTCCTCACACTATCAATATAATTTCAAACATGTCCTTTTATTAGTTTAGCAAACTGTTTTAGCATTAAATGTCAACTTAGATATGCTGCTAGGCATATTTAAAACACATGTATCACGTTTTTAACATTGTGCATCATTGAATGGACAACTTGGATTTGATGTGATAAAAAATTAACCCTATTAAATTTCAATGACAGTCGATTTTTTACATGACAGATACAAATTATCCATGAAACATTTGCACACGTGCTTAAAATTAGATCCAATAATTTTAAATATGCTCTACTCAAATAGTTTACTAAAATAACAGGAGGACATAGTTTGGGGACTGATATAATCTGGACGTAGTTTGGGGACGTATGGTGCAATTAACTCTTACAGTTCCTATGTAATTTCATCAGTTACTGCCTTGCTGCTGAAAACTATTAACATTGTTTGACAGGCAAGTTCCGACATCCCAGGCGACCTGCCAACTCTTCTACCTCGGATATAAACTGTCCCGATGCTGGTTTTATTGCAACACCTCATAACGTCATCTGTAATTGGTCTTGCTTCAAACTTTTCCCATGTTGGTTTTGTTATTTTTGGTTTCTGCAGGGATCCATTTAGCCCTTAGCGGCATTTGGTTCACGGAAAAAGTCGATCATTGTCGGGAAAATAATCTTTTCGGAAACTATATCTGATTATCTGTTTCAGGAATCTGAAAACACTAGATGATGGCGTGGTAATAAATTTTTGGGGTTTTATGTCGGTGTTTGATTAATCATATGACATCTAGCGCTCTGTTTTCCCCTTCAAACGACTGTCCTTGCCGTCGTACCACCTTTCACCCCTAATTTCGACGGTCCCGGCGTATTACGCATCACCGTATCAACACATATAGAAGTTATTCATATCTCACTTCACAAAACCAAAATTGTATTGCGAAATTTAATTTCATTACTAAATAGAATCTGACAAATAAACTTGAGAAATATTCATAAATGTTCCATTTCCAAGTATTTTGTCACTTACTTTACATTATTTAAAAAATCCAAATTCAATTTTTGAAATCTAAGCTCTCTGGTGTTCTTTATAAAAATTTAGTTCCTCTATTTTTCAGATTTAGAAATTTAAATTTAATTATTAATACTTTTAGAATTATTATAAAAATTACATTCTAGCTTCAGTTTCATTTGATCGTAAATTTTTAATTCAATCAAATATATCAATTAATTTTTGTTTATTAATAAATTAAGTCACTTATATAAATACAGTTAAATAATTCTATCAGAAAATATTAGATTGAAACTTTTATTTGACATATGTTTGCATATTATCATTAAATAATATTTAATTGATAGTTTAAATAAGTTTTTGTTAAAATTTGTAGAAAATTTAATTCTTTTTTACTTCTGAATTTACTTAAATGAAATGCTTAAAAATCTAACAATAAATTATTTAAATTTTCAATAAAATATTATTTTATAATAATATATAAAAATATGTTAGATAAAAATATCGATTTTAGTTTGTTATAATTATTTAATACCATTAATATAAGTGTTTCAATTTATCAATAATAAAAATTGAATGACATAATTTAATTAAATATATTAGATAAAAATATCAATTCAGTTTTGTTTTGTTTGATATACCTTTGTTTAAACTATGAAGTTCCATGTTTTGTATAATCTAACTAATATTATTTTTGTTTATTATGATGAGAATATTATGTCTCAATGGTTTTGAGTAATGAGTTTTTATTTAATGATTAGTTATTTTGATGGTTATGTATGACATTTAGATTCTTCATATGGGACCAAATCACATTTAAGATTTTACAATAAAGTTTCAAAACTCTCATTTTAGAAAGTTTTGGGGTTACTAAATTCAAAGGTATTGGATTTTAAAACTTAGAGGTTTAGTTTTGATACTAAAAAAACCCAAAGGATTTTAAGACATCAAAACTAGACATTGGGTTATGATTTCCTTTTTGTTCAAATTCGTAATTTGGATCTTTTTAATGTTATGATTTATAATTAGACATATTTGATATGTGTGGAATCTTAGTCCCTAATTTAAAATTTGGTGATTCTTTGGATGTCTAATTAATCGATTTAGTTTTGATTAGAGTCATATTAAGTTTTAAACGGTCAATGTAACATCTCCGATTTAGTTCTCATCTAAGTCGAGTCGGGAGTGTTACAAGATCACATCTCGAAACCCTATGTAAGCCTAGGAAAACCTCAGTTGAACTGGCTTATTTACTGCTCATAAAATCCTTGTTGTTGGATTAGCTGACTACGAATAAAACTTAAAGATATTTGCATGTTTTCTATCAGACCATTAGACGAATCCTGACCTAAATGTTGGTTTTCGTGTTCTATGTACAAGTTTTAAGTCACGGGGTTAGTTTGGGTTTGCTACCGTGTAAGTATTTTTACTGATTATGTTAGTTAAGAAGTTTGATTTATAGTTACCATAACAATTTTGATGTGCAATAATTGAGATGATGATTCAAAATGATTGTGAGTTTAGGATTTATAGTCCACCATTTTTAGTGTGAGCAGAGAATATATATAAGCTGTGATGTTTGTCTATGTATTTGTTTAATCATATACTTTTGTTTTATTGACTTAACGTGTCAAATTTATATTTTGCGTCGACAATAAATAATAGATCATTTTATTTATTATCAATGTACTTTAGATTTTTTGAGATGAAATGATATAACAATTTTAGTCGTTTAATAAAGAATTATAGTGGAGAAGTTTGAAAGCGATAGTGGTGAAGTTAACAATGTTCTTTTGGATAAATTAGTGGGGATTATGAAAAAAGCAATTAAAAAGGTGACGAAAGTAGAATCAAAGATTGTAGTGGTGTTGCGTGCATATGACTTTAGTAAAGAGATTCTAGAAAGTTTAGAGGTCAAATTAAGAATTAACCCTTTTATTAATGTGTAATGTCATTGATATAACAAGAATTAATGATTTAGTGATTAAATTATAACAAATTCGTAAATATAAGTGATCAAAATAAGAATAAAACTAAACAAAAGTGATCCCCAATGTAGTATATCCTTTTTATCATATGTTGCATTTTCTGAAGTAAATGTAAACTAAATACATCTTCGCATTCTATTCTCTCCTCACTTCGCTAAGCGCAACCAAAGCAAAGGGAAAAAAGAACGAAAAGCAAAAACAGCATTTGGTTCTGTCTTTCTCCGATTATCCATGGCTCATACCTCTGCCTCCGGTTCCCGCCGCCACCTCACCGTCAACCCTCCCCTTCCGATCTCCAAAGGTGGTTTACGTCGCCGATTTCCTCTCCCTTTATAGCATTAAGGATTAACGGTTTCTTTCTTCCTTTCATCTTTTGTAAAACCCTAGCTCTTACCATTTCACGTTCTGCTCATTTTTTTGTTAATTGAAAGCATTTCTCTAGATTCGTTGGTTTTACGAAATTGCTGTGTTTTTATTTTGTTTGGTTGCTTCGAAGTTAGGGTTTTTGGTTTATCATCTAGAAATGGAAGTTTTTCTCTTTTTCTTTTTCATCCTGTTACTCTGGTGCCACTTTGTGCTTTAAACTCTGAGCACTTCAGTTTCCGACTTACCGAGTGATGGGGACGGAATGACGTTACACTATTTTTTCGACTCAAAACTATTATTGGACATGCTTTTTTAATTTCTTTTCTTGTACATTTTTTTCGTTCGGTCATTGATTCAAATCCTAGGATTTATGTGATTAATTGTATATAAAATGGAATAGTTGTTATTCTATTTATAAACGACACTTTTGCTTTGTACTGAAAATTGGTAGTGTAATTTTTGTTTTCTTAGCTGCTTCATGAATAGGTTTTACTTCGAAATTCATTTGGCTTATTATTAGTTTGAAATGCTTCATTTGGAAGTCGAATCAGGCTTCCTAAATGATGTCTTTCTAGTCTTAGCGCATATCTTTTTTGTTGTGTTTGTGTGTTTATTTTTCTTATGCAATGATAAACCAATGTGGCAGTTTCAAGAGACAATTCAATCATTTCGCAGAAAATTTGTTTTCCCACAAAATCAGGGTTTGAATCATTTGTAGTTTACCTGTTGTGCTCCATCATTGTACCGGACTAAACATTTATATTTCAAATACTTGCTTGAATATATGCCGTCTCTAAATGTTGGTTCTGTTTGTTTAATGTAGATGTTCAAGGATCAGACGATGCTATCCCACTTTCACCCCAATGGCTTCTTTCAAAGCCAGGGGAGAGTAAGCCTAGAATAGGAACTATGGTATGCTATTATTGTTGTTTATGTTAGCTTCATAAAACTGGTAGTTGACTCATGATGTTATTATTCGTTTATAGATGGGTTTCATGGTGTATGTAAGCTTTCTCAAGCGTTCTATCAACATAAAGTTCTCTTCTCAAGAATTAGTTAAATCATTTGTTTGGTATTCTTACTGTCTTAGAGTTTATCCTTAATTTTCAATCATCCATACAGGAAAATCATCCTCCCTCATACCCAGCTCATGGAGGTCGCTCCAAAGTCATGAAGCCGCTGGGAAATGATGAGGGGATGCATGATACCCCAAAGAAGGATGTTTTTAGGCCAGCCTTACTTGATATGGAAACTGGTCGGCGAGACCGCTGGCGTGACGAAGAACGAGACACCCATTCATCTGTGCGCAATGATCACTGGAGGGATGGTGATAAAGATCCCGTTGACGCACGCAGGATGGATCGATGGGCAGATAACTTGCCTTCAAAACAATTTGGAGAAGCACGCCGTGCACCCACCGAGTGGTGGACCGATTCAGGTAATAGGGACTCAAACTATGATCAAAAGCGTGAGAGCAAATGGAACACACGTTGGGGGCCTGATGATAAAAACAATGAAAGGTCACGAGATAAGTGGGATGACACTGGAAGAGATGGTGATATGCCTCTTGAAAAAGGATTGTCTCATCTTTCCAGTCATGGAAAGGATGTGAGGGAGGGTGACCACTATCGGCCATGGAGATCCACCTCTTCTCAAAGTCGAGGAAGGGGAGAGCCTCCTCATCACCAACCACTAGCACCAAGCAAGCAGGCTCCCATGTTTTCTTACGGGCGAGGACGTGGTGAAAGTCACCCTTCAACATTTTCTGCTGGTCATGGAAGGGGAAGTTCTGTTGGAAACCCAGGGGCTGGTATACATTCTCATCATCAAACTCTAGGAATCATATCTGACAAGGGTGATATTGACCATGGGGAGCCATCTCCTTTAAGATATAGTAGGAAAAAATTGCTAGATTTATATACGAGGACTGACATGAGAGTTTACCAAAAACTCGTAGAAGAGCTTGTATCAGTGCCTTCACTTACACAGGTAGTTTTTTATTATATTTTAATTTTTTTATGTATATGATGGTAACCTTGATTTAGACTCCACTGTTGATTTTATTGCTTCTTTGATAGCTGGTTCTAAAGGAAATTGACAAAGGGGACATAACAAGTAGTGGTGCTTCACAGATGCCTAAAGATGGGCCTGTCGGCTGGAACTCTACTGAGTTTACTCATTCAAGACGAAACAAGATTGGTATTAAAAAAATTCAAGATATATTCTACTGTAAGCTTGTTTATATTTTGAATTAGTGTCTAACTTTTGCTGGAACTTATTTATGCAGGCAGTAGAGAAGATTTACCACCTGCTTTTGATGATTCTAAAGAGGAAAGCTCTGACATTCCAAACAGCAGTTATTCACAGCTTGAAAAGCATAAGGGATACCCAGATACTAAATTAAAATCTGAAGGTAATTGTAAACCGTTTACCTTGTATTTGATAGCATCTCTAGGAACCATCTTCCAATTATTCTTTGGATGTGTAAAGGTATTCTCAGTTGAAGTTTTTGAACCATATGAGAATTTCTTTCATGGATACTTGTTTAAAATAATTACTGCTACTTTTTGAGGAGAGAAAAAAAGGAATTACTGCTACATGGGTTCGAACAAAAAGAGTACTCAGACGGTCAACTTGAATCTGTTTGTGTTGGGGTTAAGGGCTAGTTGGGTTTTGATATGTTGAAGGATATAATTACTCATTATGGATTACTTTTGTGTGTCCAATGGATTGGATATTTAGTTTTAATGATAGGGATTTTGCTCTCTTTGAATTCCAATCTTTTCTGTTGTTTTAAATTTCATTGCACACCATTGCATTATTTTGATGATTTGACTCATTACCCTCCTTTCTTGATTTGCATTTATTTGACTATGAGAATTGATCTCTATTCATTTGTATTATTGCAGCTGTGGAGAATAGGGGTCCTTACCGAAGGGATGAAGAGGTACCAATAAGTAGGGAATCTGACTCTGTTAATCCTGGCACCTTGTGGCGAGCCTCTTCACTTGGAGAACAATCACCTACAGTCAAACATGACGGGAAGGAGATTCCAAATGATACAAGGTCAAGAACCCCCAACATGAGCTGGTCACAACAGAAAGATATGATTAAACAGCGAGAAAGTTATGTGATGAATTCATCCTATTCTAGAGATGAAGCAAATTGGCAATCTAGTGAGGATCCTATCCTGAAGAGGCACCCATCTGGTATTTTGGAGAGGGAATCTGAACCTAGGAAGCTGTTGGCTCCGGAGGACCTTATCCTTCACTACAAAGATCCCCAAGGTGAAATTCAAGGCCCTTTTTCGGGGATTGATATCATAGGCTGGTTTGAGGCAGGGTATTTTGGGATAGATTTGGAAGTTCGGCTTGCAAGTGCACCGAAGGACTCACCATTTTCCTTACTTGGGGATGTAATGCCCCACTTACGAGCTAAAGCAAGGCCACCACCCGGATTTGGTGCTCCAAAACAGGGTGAACTCTCAGACTTTTCGAGCAGACCAAATTCTAGTAGCCTTGGGAAAGTTCATACTGGTTCAAGCGATATTGATATGATCAGAAATGAGCCAAGGCCTGCAACGGAAGCTGAAAATAGGTTTTTGGAGTCACTCATGTCCGGTGGCATGAACAATCCATCCCAAGGTTGGGTTTTTACGTACAAACACATATGTTTGATTATTTATTTATAGTATGTGTTTTTACTTGCTGAATTCTGAAGGTACTAATTCTAGGGTTCAAATCCATAAATTTCAAAGAATGACTCATATGATTTTGCTTCAGGTGTTCAAGGATATCTTCCAAACAATCCTAGTAGCATTCCAGCATCTGGACTAGAAAATGGGAGTGATCTCTATCACTTGGGCAAGAGAATGATTCTGGAACGACAGAGGTCAATGCCAAAACCCCACCCTCATTGGCCTGGGAGAGATGCTGCATCTTTGGATTCAAAGCCAGATATCATCTCTGAGTCACCTGCAGCCCATGCAAAACTCCTCACACCATTGACTGACAGCACTCTTCAGCCACCTCATTTGCAGGCTGCTGATCTGATGTCCATCCTCCAAGGAGTACCTGACAGGTCTACTTCTGCTGTAAATAATAGTGTTGGTGGTTGGTCGAATTTCCCTGTGCAAGGTGCATTGGATCCTCTTCATGAAAAGATTGAGTTACATCATGCTCAAAATTTTCCTAACCAAGCGCCCTTGGGGATCCAGCAACAGAGGCCGCAAACACCGACCCCACCTTCCTTGACTAATTTGCTCGGTCAAACTATAGACAATCCATCTGGCATTTTAAATTCTGAAAATCTTATCTCCCCAGCTTTATCTCAGGACTCCCAACTGCTAAATATGTTGCAGCAGCAGTATTTAATGATGCAGCTGCAACCCCAGACACCAGTACAACAAAAACAACAGCTGTTGCTTCTTGATAAGATCATGTTGCATAAGCAGCAACAGGGACTGGAGGAACAGCAAAAGTTGCTACGGCAACAACAATTGCTCTCACAGATTTTGCAAGGAAATCAGTCCCAGCAGTGTTTTAGTGAACCCTCTTATGGACACTTACAAACTACAATGCCAACAGGGAATTCATCCATGGATCCCAGGTTAGATATTTTTCAGACTGGTTCACAGATCCCAGGCACACAAGATGAACATGCCTTTAACTTAATGAATCTGCCTCCACAAATTACCACGGATACAAGTTATGCTGTTAGTTCTGGATCCCCACCTGTGCTGCTACCTCATGAGATGCACAGTAGTATCAATCGTGAGAAGAGCTTGGGGACTGATGCATCAGAACTGGTTTATGGCATCCAACAGTCTTTGCCAGTGACAACAATCATTGAAAGATTACCCTCATTGGAAGTTGGCTTATCCTCTCAGGAGACTTCTCTTGTACAAGAGCCACCCCTTACATCAAACTGCCATGCTCTTACTGTGGAGCTGCCACAGGACTCTGCTCAGAAGATTGATAAAATTATACCAGCTGTATCCCTTGCGAATGCTGCAAGTTGTGGAACCTTGGAACACAATGAAACTGCTACTGCTAGAACCTGTAAAACTGATACACCTAATGAGGATGTTCAATCTACTGGGGCTAATGATGAACTGCAAGTTCAAAGAGGGAAAAGCAATGAGCAGCCTTCTGTTGTGAGAGAAGTTAAGAATGTTGAAGTTCACGAGGTAAGAAAAACTTCAGAAAAGAAGTCTAGAAAGCAAAAAGCTAGTAAATCACAAGCCTCTGACTTTGCAAAGGGACTTTCAAAGGCTTCCTCTTCGGTGCAAATGAAACCGCCTGAAACTGAAGCGCCAGTTGTTGGTGAGACTAACAGTACTGGACATAACATTGATGTGATGTCTCCAGGAAAGGCAGAAGAGAACAAGTTCATTATTTCCCCCATAGATCCTCCCTATGCTAAAAGCACTTCAGCTGCTAACAATGTTGTGGTTGATGATGAAAACAAAGAACCAAAGCGTGAGTCCCAACTTTCTGATTCTTTCCCAGTGCAGAAACCAACTGTACAGCCTGCAGCAAGTGCTTGGAAACCTGCTCCTGGCTTCAAGCGCCAGTCATTATTGGAAATTCAACAGGAAGAACATAGGAAGACTCAAATGGGGATGGCAGTATCAGAGGTTACTTCTGTGAACTCTATGAATTTGTCATCTCCGTGGGCTGGGTTTGTGTCTAGTTTAGAACCCAAAGTTTCTAGAGACAGTCAAGGAGATGCAGATTTTGCTAAGTCAGCTACTGTGATAACTGAAAGTTCTGTAAAGTCAACTAGTAAAAAGAGCCCGTTACATGACCTGCTGGCAGAAGAAGTTTTGGCAAAATCCAGTGAAAGAGATGCAGATGTTCCTGGCACTGTTTTTACCTCTTCTCCCAATGTTACCACTACAAATGTGGAACCTATCGATGATGACAATTTTATTGAGGCTAAAGAAACTAAAAAGAGCCGAAAAAAGTCTGCCAAAGCAAAGGGCACAGGAGCAAAAGTTTCAGTTCCTCTTAGTACTGCTGACAGTCTTCTTGTTAGTTCAAGTACTGTAGGCAAAGGATCTCGTCCAGCACAGCTGGAGAAGGAAGTGTTGCCTTCAATTCCCTCGGGTCCTTCTTTGGGAGATTTTGTTCCTTGGAAAGAGGAGCAAGTAAACACCTTTCCTGCTCCAGCATGGTCTGCTGATTCTAAGAAACTTCCTAAACCCACATCATTACGTGACATCCAAAAAGAGCAGAAGAGGAATTCCTCCTTCCAGCCCACAAAACCAATTACCACTAATAAATCGCAAACAAATCTATCAACTCCACAGGGTGTTTCATCATGGTCCATAACTGCATCTTCACCATCAAAGACAGCATCTCCAATCCAGATAAATTCTCATGCATCCCAGTCAAAACATAAAGGAGATGATGACCTATTCTGGGGTCCAGTTGATCAGACAAATCAACAAACAAAGCAGTATGTTCTCTTCCTCTATCCATCCCTTCCCCTTTGCCAAAAAAGGATAAAGGAATACCCACACACACCATCATGCACTGATTTTTCTACTCGTTTAGTATTTTCCTGCCTTGCTAGACTAAGTGGGTTGTTATTTCAACTGCATCTTAGCCTGCTCTAAAGCACCTTGTTATCCAGAGCAGCTAAGTACTGCAGCTGGAGGGTGATTTTCTTGTATAAAAGGAAATTTGAGATTTTGACTTTAACTTAAAAATAATTATCCGAACTATTGGAGTTAGTATGGGATTCTCTTAGCCATTTTTTATCCTTATCAGAAACTGGAGTTTATATTAATTTTTACCTCCATGCAAAGATAATGAAGGGAAAAAAGTTATCCTCGCTGGGTTGCTGATTTAATATGCAAACGGAAGGAAGCAAAAAAAGTTAATCACTAATTTGATATTTGAATTTGTTTTTTTTTGGGTAAACAGAGGTGATTTCCCAGTTCTAGCAAATGCGAGCAGGTGGGGTACCAAAAGCACGCCTACTAAAGGAACTTCAAGTGGGTCATTAAATCGGCAAAAGTCAGTAGGTGGCAGGCCTATTGAGCACACTCTGTCATCCTCTCCTGCCTCTGCTCAGTCCTCCCTTAAAGGGAAAAGAGATATGATGACCAACCATTCTGGTAAGTCATTATAGTAAGATGAATGTCTGCATATAATTTTTTGACTACCTCATTAAACTTAACATCACAATGCATTCAACTATCATGCAGAGGCGATGGATTTCAGAGATTGGTGTGAGAGCCAGTGTGTTAGGCTTATTGGAACAAAAGGTATGCCTAAGTGTAGAAAACAATGTTTGTCCCAACTCACTGGAACTATATTGTAGTTTTGCCAAATATGAAGCTGGTTCATACTCGATTGACTTTGACATTTATTCTTTTGTCATTTTTATTCTTTTGCTAGATACGAGTTTCTTGGAATTTTGTTTGAAGCAATCTAGATCTGAGGCTGAGACACTTCTAGTGGAGAACCTTGGATCGTTTGATCCAAATCACGAGTTCATTGAAAAATTTCTCAACTTTAAGGAGATGCTGCCAGCCGATGTGCTTGAGATTGCTTTTCAAAGGCGACATGATGGAAACTTTGCAGAGTTGAGAACCAGAAATGTGAATTCCGGCAATGCAAGCATTGTGGATTTCGACCAAGATGTTGGAGTCAGCCCAGATGGGTCTTCGAAGGGGGGTGGGAAGAAGAAAGGGAAGAAAGGAAAGAAGGTGAGTGCGGCTGTTTTGGGATTCAACGTGGTCAGCAACAGGATTATGATGGGGGAGATTCAGACAGTAGAAGATTGATAAATCATGACTTGTTTTGAGGAGATGATAACAGGTTTTTGAGATGTGGGGGTTAGTTGTAAATACATTTGGCTTTACTGTTTGTAGATGTCCAGCTAGGGTTAACTTAAGAGCTGGAGCGATTGAATCCGCTCAAGGCTTTTTTTTGGTAGTATCAATTGCGGTGAAAGTCGTTTACTATTTATGGGAGAGGTTTATTAACAGCGACTTTGATTAACAAAAAAGGGTTATAGGTATTTGGATTAATTGTTTCATCAATTAATCTTTGATTCCGTTGATCTCCTCTAGTAACATAACGGAATCTTTAAGAACGTTACCTTTTTCTTTCCCTCGGACGCAACCTTTTATCCACTTGAATAATTTCTTTGTGAGGGGAATTTGAATCATTGACCATTGTTGCGTGGGGCAATGCCACCAGCAGATGCTAGGCGCATTGCATTTAGAAAAAAGCAGCATCAATGTTAAGTTGAACCAGTCCAGCAGTAGGAGCCTACACTGGGTTGTACATGGCATAGGCTTGGATCCTTGAGGGGAATGCAAATGCGTCGTCTTAACCGACGCAATGGATTAACAAATACCCTTTGGGGTAGTCATTGCCTGCAAAAAAAGTAATTTGGGATTGAGAGAACTGCTTTTTGCCAGCACAAGTCTACACCAGGGTTTGAAAGTTCACTTGCCTGTCAACTATTTAACTTATTCCGCAGCGTCTAAATGAAACGGAAGGTATTCAATATAAGGCGCTGATGGAATGAAGGCATTCCCTAGTATGAATGAGCCCACATTCCATGAACCCTGAAAACCCACTAATTGAGTTAGTCCGTATTAGCAAAATAAGAAAATCAGAGACTTATTGGCATTTACCCTATGACTAAAAGTGCCCAAATTAATTGACCATGATCATGGGGTGCGCCTACAAAGAAAAGATGAAATAAAAGCCAATAGACTCCTCAAAACCTATATCTGTAATCAACCAAATTTCTGAGTTTATATTCAAGTATTGATCCGATACACGAAGTGATTAATTGGCATGTGTGATTGAATTTGTTAAGTGAAGTTTAGGCTTAATCGAGGAAAAATCAAGTCCAGTTAATATTAAAAATACGTTTTTTGAATTGTGAGTAAAAGATGAAGGACTAAAAGTGTAATTACCTCTTTAGAGAAATCGAATATAATTTATCATTCAATTTTTTAGTGTAAACGTGGAATTTCGGAGACATGGGCTAGAGGGATGATATCATCTTCTTTACATATTTCCTATTTCTCATATTTCTCCATTTTCCCTTCTTTGTTTAAACCTAGAGAATTTTTTATGAAAAATTACCAAAATTTGAGAGTTTAAGCAATCATCATGGAATTTGAAAGTTAAAAGAGTTTGGAGAGTCCTTAAGAGTTAAAAGGAAGGAGAAAATTTGAATAGGTGAACAAGGCTTCCTTTAGTATTTTTACTTGAATGTACACCTCTAACTTTGAGATATTTTATGAAATTCATAAACATGATATTAATGTCATTTATAGATAGTTGTTGGTTGATAAGCATGTTATGATAATGATTTATGTGACAATTTATATTTCCTTTCAAAAAAAATTGTAACAATTTATATTAGGAACTTTTAAAAATTATGTATTTGATGTGTTGTTAATACTTTAAACTTTAGAAATCATGTAGGGCTTCAAACCAAGTGTTGAGAGTTATTTTAGATTGATTTTCTAAGGTTAAAAATTATTTTCTGGACTTTGGCATTATAACGTATAAAATTTTACTGAAAATCTAAGCAACTCTTAAGACAATATCGGTACTCACTTTTTGATATTGTTCGAATGGTATCGATACTCTCATAAGGATATCGATATTATCTGGATTGATTCAATTCTAGTATGTCAATTCTACATTGATATTTTGTTTAAGTGTTAATATCCTAAATAGAGTATTGATATCCCAGTCTGATATTAGTACTAACTGTAAAAACTTAATAAATGTGTTAAAAAGCCCCCAGACGTTATGATATTGACTAGCGCCTTCCGTATAATTACCCTTCGCCTACTGTAAGCTTTTGTGATGAAATTTTCTATTTGGTAAATGGTACTGATCAAGAAAACGTTGTCATAATAAGTCTACTGACCTGATACTATTATTAATAGAATATTAATAGTATTACAGCTACAGACTTAATAGTATCAAAGATGGTGATTATCCTTCCTTGATAATGTTCCTTAATCACGAATAAAAAATCTATTGATCAACAAACGGATGAATCATGAGCTTTGCAAATTTAGGAGTACACGTCCACTCTACTATATTGTATACAGGTTATAATCAAGTTATAGTCATGTAACAAATGTATGTTTAGGGATATGAGTAGTGTTATTCTATAAAAATAACGGTTGTTATATAGTCGTAACAGTACTGTCCGAAATTGTTATTGTATGATCGCGATATCTATAGTCACCGTAATAACGTTTCTTATTTCTACAATCGCGATAAAAGCAACACAACTGAAAACACGATTGCAACCGAATTTTAAATTCATGATAGATCCCTTCCTCCGTAGTATTATCTAGAAGACTCAACCACTCAAGTTTTGCATAATCAATTGCACCATGGATCAATAGTTAATAAATGACTCGCAAGGATGAAATGATTCATAGCTTCTCTCCTACATGTACAAAAGAAAAATCAAGCTTTGTTATTTTTGTTGTTCTTGCTCTCTCTTAAGATCAGCTGGGGGCAGGAAAGTTTCATTAGGCAAGCCACTGATATTGAAATCAACGTCATCGATCCTCCATGTTTCTTCAACCTTTCTCTTGTGATTAATGGACTTGCCGTATCTATAAAGCGTCGTTATCGTCTTCCCACTATGTGCTATTTTAATGCCATCGATTTCGTTGTAATCTTGAACCACCGATTTCACGCTGGTCTCCCAGAATACACGCTCTCTCCCTTTTGATGGCTTCATCATCACTAACTTCTCATCCTCGAATTTCATGAGCAGCCCTGTTCTCTGGCTGAAATATCCCCAGATGGTGTGGTGGATTATCTCGGTTTCATCCAAACGCTGAGCTTTGAGTGCGGTTGACGAAGTTTCGAGCTTCAAAATGAAGCATTCTTCCTCTTCCACTCTCCTCTCTCCTACGCAAACCGATTCTATGAATAAGCTAGCCGTACACCTTGGGTCCAATCCCTGGAAGAATCGGCGTAAGAGTCTTGGAGGGCCTCGATTTGCACGACCGGGTTGAGAAGACGATTGATTCCAAGAAACCTTACCATCACTGCCTGCACTAACCTTAAAACCTGATACAACAAGCTCTAAATACCACAAATCCGGGTTCTTTTGCCATAAAACGAAACCCCCAACCTCATAATTCCCTCTTATTTGCACGTTATCATCACCAGGTTGCATCTCCGAACTCCTCATTTTCAGTTGTCCCACAGCATACATGCTCGTCGTTGAACTCAACGCCAAATGTCCTCCACACGCCGCCACGTACTGATGCACTATATATCTTGCAGTCGAAGATTCCTATAAAATTATAAGAGACTTATCATCTATGTTTATGTTTAGGATTTTTGTTCCGACACTCGATAGAGTGAAAAAAAAGTACCTCAACAAGAATGATCATTTGAATTTGAGGGAGACAATGGGAGAGTTCATTTATACTTACAATGGGAAAATGTTTGAGGGGAGACGAAAGTGTGCAATTCAGTAAATGGACTTGGAAAAGGATGAAAGGAGCGCCAACAATCTTAAGCAAAGCCAAGAACTCGTTGTCTGATTTAGCATGGAGATGAGTTGTCGACATACTACCAAAAGTAGCCGATTTCGCCTTCATCAAAGCTCGCAGGTTCCGCCATCGTAAAGACGCGCAGGTGGCCATTTGGGTGTACATTTCTTCGGGGATAGGCACTTCCAGGACGGTTTCCAGGCCGTCTTGTTTATGGAGATTAGGGCACGTCTTCCTTATCATCGTTTCTTGCATGGGAAAATGAAATGAAACTCCCCAAGGCTCCAAGAACAACAGCACAGAAATGGAGAAAATGAGAACACTGGGTTTTGTTTGTGTTTGGAAATGTAGTTTAAACAATAATGAGATATGATTAGGAGATTTGGGTTTTGGTTATTGACAAAGAGAGGTGCCCCTTGCGCGTAGGTATTTGTAGGCAACTAAATCATCCAACTAAATTTTTGGCAATCTTGGATAGGTCACATCCAGGATGGATCGAAAAGGGTTAGCGAGTCGGTCGTTTTTCTTGAAAAGTTTATTTATTTATATATAATCTAAATATTTGTTTTGTATCGTATATTGATATTTCTTTTTCATATCCTAAAACTTTATAAATTTATCCCTAACATAAAATTTTATGTCTATCTCTGGACTCACATCTCAACCTCGTTCCTATTAATATAAATCGAAAAATGTGGTTTATATTTGCTTCATATTTCTTAATAAAGGTATATACCATTTAAGTTGTTTGAGTTTAAATTATTTTTACAATGATAAAATGAGTTATTAATATTTAATCTTAATCAAGATTAGATGAAAAAAATCAATTACAATCCAATTAAATAGGTTAAACACGCTTTTTAAGTTAGAATGAAATAATTTAATTGAGTGTTTTTTAAAGTTTGTATATGAATTTTCTATATGAAATTTGATTATACATTTTAATTGAAATGTTCAATTATACAGTTTTCAGTAAAAAGAAAAGTAGGTGATATGAACCTATAATTACATTAATGCTTTAATCGCTTTGATTATGCGTGTACGTGTGTATTTTACAATATTGGATGACTATGAACTTTGAGAACATAAATCACTAGGTAAATGGGTTGGCACGTCTTTGTAACATAACTAATATTTAGTTATGTACTTATGTTTTTATTAATAAACTTAGCTTCAATTACAAGTATATACAAAAAAAGGTCGTTAATCGTTAATTTTCTTTTAAATAATTTGGGTTGATTATAAATTGTAGTATCTGTTCAAATTTTTTTAATCAAATGACAATATACAAACACTTTGCAAAAGAAGATTATATATGAGTTATCTCTATATTTTATTCTAATTTAAGTATCACTATATATAAATATTATTTAAATATATTCAATTTTCAATTTGATCTTGTTATTTAATGTTTATTTAAATTATAATTATTGAATTTTGTATTTGTACTTAAATTTCAGGTAGAAAATACTTAAATCTCTATATTTTATTGGAATCACTTACATAAATATAAATTATTAGTCACCTTCTATGAAAGATGTTAGACCAATGTTCTATAATATTTATAAGCACAATGAGGTATATTTATTATATTCTTGATTTATCACAAACCTCGATTAGACATGAGATAAATCATGTTTCACTAGTTTAATTATATTTTAATAAATTTAAGATTAGTTCACTTATTAAAATAAAAATTATTATTTGACTACGTATTAGTTCAAATTTAACAAATATTAAAATTTAAATGACTAATTTCGTTGTTACTCTTCTCTTATCTTAAAAATTTTCTACTTATTTGCATTAATGAGAGATTGTGAGTAATACAAATACTTATTGTAGCTTATAGATATAGGAGTTTGATCATAATATTTTAGTAATACAACTATATGATATAGATAATTATGTACTCCCTCTGTCTCATAAAAGATGTTTATTATTGACTTTTTGGGTCAATTTTTTAATTTTACTAATTATTATTTAAAATTTATTATTGATAAAAATATGTAAAAATATATTTTAAAAACCTTTAATCAATTAGTTTTTAAATATATATTTGATAAAATTTAATTATTTAAAAGATATAAAATTTGACTTTTGAAAAGTTAATAAAGGATATTTTTTATAGGACAGTGAGTAATTAATAAACGAAGAGTGAAAACATAATCACATGTTATTTTAATCTACATCATATAAGTGTAAATGATTCTTTTGCTAACTCATTGTGACTCGTGAACATAATGTATGTTAAATTACGAACAATTGAATAAATTATGGATGAGAAATAGATTGTAAAAATTATTTATTAAAGTAATTATATTTTTGACAAAGAAGTATGTGATTTGAGAATTAATTTAATCACTTCATAATATTATCTAATTGAATCTAAAGTGTAAAATTAAATTAATAAATCATCATTATTAATTATATAGTTTAAAATGATTTTAATATAACTGGAATTTGACTATATAAAAATAATTGATTATAAAAAATTAATTTTAATTTGAACATTTAAATTAAAATATGAAATATGAGACATTATTAAAAAATACAAGTAAGAAAATATGCACCAATTAAGCTTTAATCAAGGTTCAGCCACCCAAAATACTACTATATACAACATGAATAATTTAGAGTAATCAAAGTACCTTTTTGAGATAATTGCGCGCTGACTTTTACTTTCTCAATGACATCGAGTATCAAATTACATAGGTACTTGATTAATGTAGATTTATTATATTAAATATGACAATTAATTAAATTTTAACATTTTAAAAAAATTATATTACACTTTTTCTTTTTATTTAACGCAATTGAGACCAACACCAAGCCCCATGGCTTGCTAAAAAATTTCAAGAGCATTTAGGTACGAATTTTGTGCTTGAAAACAGATTTGGACAAAATCTTTAGGCCTGTTTTCAAACATAACAAAGTTTGGACTTTAACATTCAAGGGTCGAGTCCAACCTAATCTATTTTTGTATTGTTTAGTATATTGTAGGGTAAGCTACACGGGCACTACCAAATTAGGGTAGAAAATCATTTTGATCAGTAATGTTTTAATTTTATCAGATCATTTAAATATTTTAATAAAATCACTAACCGTTAAATTTTAATGGATGTGGTGATGTACACATAGTATCAAAACACATATAGAAAGTCATCTATATCTCATCTCATCACAACCTCGCATGCAAGTTATCGTGATACTTATTTTGAAATCATGTTCTTCACGAATTCTTCACAACCAATCGAATAATTATAGGATGAACTATACATTTAGTACTTTAATTATTACTTTTCTTATGTTTTATTAATTCAACTTTTTTATTTTAATCATGATTAATGTTATGTTTTAATTTCATTTTAGTTATTCACAATTAAAGAAATTAACAAAAATATAATCAAATTATGATTGAATGAGTTATTTTATAAAAATTTAATATATTTCATGATTATTTTATAATTTTTAAAATTTAATTATATTTTAACATAATTGAATGACCTCTTGTATATTTTATCCTTTACTTAATTTTGTAACCTTTTCACCAATTTTCCCTAATGTGACAAATTTTTTTCACCTTATTCCCCCTGTCGGCGTTCTATTTTACCTTACCTCGCTAAACGCAACCAAAGCAAAGCAAAGGGAAAACAAAAGAACGAAAAACAAAAACAGCACCATTTGGTTTTCTCTGTCTTTCACTGATCGTCCATGGCTCACACATCTGCTTCCGATTCCCGCCGCCACCTCACCGTAAACCCTCCGCTTCCGATCTCCAAAGGTAGTTTACCTCGCCGATTTCCTCTTCCCTTCTAGCATTAAGGATTAACGGCTTCTTTCATTCGTCTTTTGTAAAACCCTAACTCTTGCCATTTACAGCTTTGCTTATTTCATTTTGATATCCGATAGCATTATTTCAGATTCCGTGTTTTTACGAGGTTACTGTTTTTTTATTCATCTGCTCCGAAGTTAGGGTTTTTGGTTTATCATCTAGAAAGGGAAGTATTTTCTTTCCCCTCAGGTGTCATTTCAATTTGAAAAATACCATGTGATAGGGACGTACTGAAGTTTTTTTTCCTGATCAATTCGGCTCAAAATTAGTATCAGACATACTTCTTCAATTTCGTTCTTACACATTTTTTTGTCCAGTCATTGATTCAAATGCTAGGATTTCTCTGATTAACTATATACAGAATGACATGCTTGTTATTCCGTTTATAAATGGAACTTTTGCTTTGTATTGACAATTGGGTGTGTTATTTTTGTCTTGTTAGCTTCTTAATGAATAGGTTTTACTGAGAAATTACTTTGCTTTATTATTAATTTGAAATGCTTCATTTTAAAGTCGAATGAAGCTTCCTAAATGATGTCTTTCTAGTCTTAATGCATTTCTTTTTCCGATGGGTTTGAGTATTTGTTTTTCTTATTCAATGATAATCAATGTGGGAGTTTCAAGAGGAAAATTCGATCATTTCTCAATTTTTTTCTCCCCAACAAAATCAGGGCTTGAATAATATCTAATGCACCTATTGTGAACCATCGTTGTACCAGACTAAGCATTTTGATTTTAAATACTTGCTTGAATATATAACCGTCTCTAATTGATGGTTCTGTCTGTTTAATGTAGATGTTCAAGGATCTGACAATCCTATTCCACTTTCACCGCAATGGCTTCTTTCAAAGCCAGGAGAGAGTAAACCTGGAATAGGAACTATGGTATGTTATTATTGTTCTTGTGTTAGCTATATGATTCTGTTATTTGACTCATTGTGTCCTTGTTCATTTATATATGGGTTTCGTGTTATGTGAAACTTTTCCTCCATGGTGCTATCATCATATGGTTTTCATCTCGAGAATAGTTATTCTTCTGTTTAATATTCTTGCCATCTCAGACCTTTTCCCCTTTACTTTCCAATCATCTATACAGGAAAATCATCCTGCTCCATATACAGCTCATAGAGGCCGCTCTGAATTCATGAAACCATTGGGAAATGATGAGGGGATACATGATACCCCGAAGAAGAATGTTTTTAGGCCATCCTTACTTGATATGGAAACTGGTCGGCGAGACCGCTGGCGTGATGAAGAACGAGACACCCACTCATCCGTGCGCAAAGATCACTGGAGAGATGGTGATAAAGAGCTCGGTGACAGCCGCAGGATGGATCGATGGGCGGATAACTTGCCTTCAAAACAATTTGGAGAAGCACGCCGTGCATCCATCGAACGGTGGACTGATT
Source organism: Hibiscus syriacus (assembly GCF_006381635.1). NCBI lineage: Eukaryota > Viridiplantae > Streptophyta > Magnoliopsida > Malvales > Malvaceae > Hibiscus > Hibiscus syriacus. The sequence continues at coordinate 223,072 of NW_024063079.1, forward strand.
CAGGTAACAGGGACTTAAATTATGATCAAAAGCATGATAGGAAATGGAACACACGATGGGGGCCTGATGATAAAAACAAGGAAAGGCCACGGGATAAGTTGGTCGACTTTGGAAGTGATGGTGATATGCCTCTTAACAAAGGGTTGTCTCATCTTTCTAGTCATGGAAAGGATGTGAAGGAGGGTGATCACTATCGGCCATGGAGATCCACCACTTCTCAAAGTCGAGGAAGGGGAGAGGCTTCTCATCACCAAACACTAACTCCAAGCAAGCAGGCTCCCACATTTTCTTACAGCCGGGGACGTGGAGAAAGTCACCACCCTTCAACATTTTCTGCTGGCCATGGAAGGGGAAGTTCTGGTGGAAACTCAGGGGCTAGTATACCTTCTCATCATCAAACTCTAGGAATCATATCTGACAAGGGTGACATTGACCATGGAGAGCCATCCCATTTAAGATATAGTAGGAAAAAATTGCTTGACTTATATATGAGGACTGACATGAGAGTTTTCCAAAAACTCGTTGAAGAGCTTGTATCAGTGCCTTCACTTACACATAATGAACCATTGGAACCTCTAGCTCTTTGTGCTCCTAATCCTGATGAAATGGTAATTTTTTATTTTTATTTTTTATGTATATGATGGTAAATTTTGGTTTAGAGTCCTGTTGATTTTATTGCTTCTTTGATAGCTTGTTCTAAAGGGAATTGACAAAGGGGACATAACAAGTAGTGGTGCTCCACAGATGTCTAAAGATGGGCCTGTTGGCCGGAATGCTACAGAGTTTACTCATTCAAGACCAAACAAGATTGGTATTCAACAAATTCAAGATATATTCTGCTGTAAGTTTGTGTATATTTGGAAGCAGTGTCTAACTTCTGCTGGAACATGTGTATACAGGTAGTAGAGAAGATTTACCAACTGCTGTTGATGATTCTAAAGAGGAGAGGTCTGACATTCCAAACAGCAGTTATTCACAGCTTGAAAAGCATAAGGGATACCCAGATCCTAAATTCAAATTCGAAGGTAGACATAATTACATAAATTGTTAAAGCTTGCATTTGGTAACACATCTGTCAACCATCTTGCAATTATTTCATTGGATATGTTAATGTAAAGAATTCTCAATTGAAATTTTTGAACCATATGATAAATAATTTCATGGATACTTGTAGTAGAAAATTACTGCTACCTGGGTTGAAATAAAAAGAGGACTCAGGTAGCCAACCTGAATCTGTTTGTCTTTGGGTTAAGGGCTAGTGCAGTTTTGATATGGGGAAAGAGATTATTACTCGATGGATTACATTTTTGTGTTCAATGGATTGTTCGTTTAGTTTTCATAATTGAGATTATGTTATCGTTGAATTCCAGCTTCTCTGTAGCTTGAAATTCAATGCACTGCATTACATTCTGTAGGTTTGACACATACTCTCTCTCCTTTCTAGACTTGCCTTTATGTGACTATGAGAAATGATCTTGATTCATTTATATTATTGCAGCTATGGAGAACAGGTGTCCTTTCAGAAGGGATGAAGAGGTGCCCATAGATAGGGAATCAAGTATACAAGTAACACACTCTGTTAATCCTGGCACCATGTGGCGAGCCTCTTCATTTGGAGAACAATCACCTGCTGTCAAACAGGACAGGAAGGAGATCCCAAATGATATTGGGTCAAGAACCCCTGACATGAGCTGGTCACAACCTCGGAATAATATAATTGACCAATGGGAAAGTAGCGTGATGAATTCATCCCATTCTAGAGGTGAAGCAAATTGGCAATCTAGTGAGGATCCTATCCTTAAGAGGCAACCATCTGGAGTTTTGGACAGGGAACATGAGTCTAGGAAGCTGCTTGCTCCCGAGGACCTTATCCTTCACTACAAAGATCCTCAAGGTGAAATTCAAGGCCCTTTTTCAGGGATTGATATCATAGGTTGGTATGAGGCAGGATATTTTGGGATAGATTTGGAAGTTAGGCTTGCAAGTGCACCAAAGGACTCTCCGTTTTCCTTACTTGGTGATGTAATGCCCCACTTACGTTCTAAAGCACGTCCACCACCTGGATTTGGTGTGCCAAAACAGGGTGAACTATCAGATTTTTCAAGCAGACCTAATTTCAGTATCCTTGGGAAAGATCATACTGGTGCAAGTGATATTGATAGAATCGGAAATGAGCCAAGGCCTGCAACAGAAGCTGAAAATAGGTTTTTGGAGTCACTAATGTCTGGTGGCTTAAGCAACCCATCCCAAGGTTGGGTTTTACATACAGACACATTCTTTAATTTATTTATAGTATATAATATTTGTTTGCTGAACTCTGAAGGTAGAGAGTATTATAGGGTTCTTATCCATAAAGCTCTGCTGTGCAGTTCAATCAAATTTTCTTATGGTGTTTTCAAACTGCCTACCTAATGTCTTGTATGGTTTTGCTTTAGGTCTGCAAGGATATCTTCCAAATAATCCTAGTAGCATCCCAGCATCTGGAATAGAAAATGGGAGTGATCTTTATCTCTTGGGCAAGAGAATGGCTTTGGAACGGCAGAGGTCATTACCAAAACCCTACCCTTATTGGCCGGGTATAGATGCTTCATCCTTGGCTTCAAAGCCAGATATCATCTCTGAGTCACCTGCAGCTCAAGCAAAACTCCTCACATCTTTGACTGACAACACTCTTCCGCCACCTCAGTCACAAGCTGCTGATTTGATGTCCATCCTCCAAGGGTTACCTGACCGGTCTGCTCCTGCAGTAAATAATAGTGTTGAGGGTTGGTCAAATTTCCCTGCACAAGGTGCATTGGATCCTCTTCAAGTTAAGATGGGGTTACATCATGCTCAAAATTTTCCTACCCAAGCGCCCTTGGGGATCCAGCAACAGAGGCCGCAAACACCGACCGCACCTTCCTTAACTAATTTGCTTGGTCAAACTATGGATAATCCACCTGGCATTTTAAAACCTGAAAATCTTATCTCCCCAACTTTATCTCAAGACTCTCAACTGCTAAATATGTTGCAGCAGCAGTATTTAATGATGCAGCTGCAACCCCAGACACCAGTACAACAAACACAACAGATATTGCTTCTTGAAAAGATCATGTTGCTTAAACAGCAACAAAGACTGGAGGAACAACAAAAGTTACTACGGCAACAACAATTGCTCTCACAGGTTTTGCAAGAACATCAATCCCAGCAGCATTTTGGTGAACCCGCTTATGGACACTTACAGAATACAATTCCAATAGGGAATTCATCAATGGACCCCAGTCAAGTTCAGCCATCGTCACAAGAAATTCTTCAGATTGGTTCGCAGATCCCAGGAACCCAAGATGAACATGCCTTTAACTTAATGAATATGCCTCCACAAGTTTCCAGGGATACAAGTTATGCTGTTAGTTCTGGATCCCCTTCTGTGCTTCTACCCAATGAGATGCTCAGTACTATCAGTTTTGAGAAGAGCTTGGGGACTAATGCACCAGAACTAGTAAATGGCATCCGACAGTCTTTGCCAGTGACGACCACCATTGAAAAATCACCCTCATTGGAAGCAAACACATCCTCCCAAGAGGCTTCTCTTGTTAAAGAGCCACTCCTTGCTTCCGACTGCCATGCTGTTACCGTGGAGCAGCCACAAGACTATGCTCAGAAAATTGATGAAATTGTACCAGCTGTACCCCTTGTGAATGATGCAAGTTGTGGAAACTTGGAGCACCATGAAACTGCTACTGCTAGAACCCGTAAAACTGATACTCCAAATGAGGATGTTCAGCCTACTGCTGCTATCGATGAACTGCAAGTTCAAAGAGAGAAAAACAATAATCAGCCTTCTGTGGTGAGAGAAGTTAAGGATGCTGAAGCTCATGAGGTAAGAAAAACTTCAGAAAAGAAGTCCAGAAAGCAAAAGGCTAGTAAAACACAAACCTCTGACCTTGCAAAGGGACTTTCAAATGCATCCTCTTCGGTGCAAATAAAACCACCTGAAACTGAAGCACCAGTTGTTGGTCAGACTAACAGTACTGGACATAACATTGATGTGATGTCTCCAGGAAAGGCAGAAGAGAACAAGTCCGGTATTTCACCCATAGATTCTCCCGATGCTAAAAGCTCTTCAGCTGCTAAAATTGTTGTGGTTGATGATGAAACCAAAGAACAAAAGGGTGAGTCCCGACTTTCTGGTTCTTTCCCAGTGCTGGAACCAATTGCACAGCCTGCGGAAAGTGCTTGGAAACCTGCTCCTGGCTTTAAGCCAAATTCATTATTGGAAATCCAACAGGAAGAACAGAGGAAGGCTCAAATGGAGATGGCGGTATCAGAGGTTACTTCTGTGAATTATTTGAATTTGTCAACTCAGTGGGCTGGGGCTGTGTCTAGTTTAGAACCCAATGTTTCTAGAGAAAATCAAAGAGATGCAGATTTAGCTGTGTCAGCTGTTGTGAAACCTGAAAGTTCTTTAAATCCGACTAGTAAAAAGAGCCAAAAGAGCACATTACATGACCTGCTGGCAGAAGAAGTGTTGGCAAAATCCAGGGAAAGAGATGCAGATGTTCCTGGCACTATTTGTACATCTTCTGACAATGTAGCCACAACAAATGTTGAACCTATTGATGATGACAATTTCATTGAGGCTAAAGAAACTAGAAAGAGCCGAAGAAAGTCTGCCAAAGCTAAGGGCACGGGGGCAAAAGCTTCGGTTCCTGTTAACACTGCTGATGTGCTTCTTGTTAGTGCAAGTACCGTTTTTTTTTGATAGGAATAGGATGTCTCATTTAAAACCTCCTTCTAAGTAGTCCATTGCCGTAAGGCAAGAACCCTCTAGAAAAAGGAGGAAAAGAGAACATCAATTTATTAAAAATGAAACACTTACCAAATAACATACAGAAGAAAACAACTCCTACAAAATACTTAAGACAAGAACACTCCTACAATACCTACCACATAGAAACACACTCCAACTAAAATACCAAAGACTAGAAACACTCAGCCAATACCCTCCTTAGCCAGCTTATCCGCCTCACAGTTACAACACCTAGGGATCCACCTGATAACGATCTGATTTCGAGAAACAGCAGACACTATCTCCTTCACAAAAATAGATAGGTACAAAGGGACAGAATTTTGATATTTAATCCATTCCACTGCTGTCTTTGAATCACTTTCAACAATAAGCCTACCCTTCGAAGCCCAAACAGATGAAACAAAGATGTCAATGCCTTTCTTGATAGCCTTTAATTCTGCTAGGATGGGAGTATTAGGACCAACATTTATCGAAAAAGAAGTCAGAATCACCCGATTCCAGTTCCTAAGAATACCCCCAATACCAGCCACCATCCCAAACTACTCACCGCTCCATCAACATTCATTTTAAAATAATCCATAGGAGGAGGAATCCAGCAAGACCCAATGCTGTTCAAAACTTGAAGTCTGGAAAGTTGTCTGCCACAGAGGGGTCACCAATTAAAAAATCAACTTGAGTTGAATACCGAGGAAACTTTGCAACAAACCACTTAGCTAGTCTGAAACGAACAGTAAAAGATAAAGAAATTCTGTCTAACTTTCCTTGTCGAAAATGATCTCGTTCCTTACTTCCAAATGGACCAAAAACTGCCCCTGGAATGAACTTCCAAATAACTGATTTTGGCCTCAAAACAGCCCATGAACTGAGCAGTTTAGGGGGGTCTTGTGAATAGCAAGCCTGAATATCCCAGTACCCTATAATTTTCATCCATAATTCCCAGAAACAGGACAAGAGACAAACAAATGTTGAACTGATTCTGCCCCTTGATTACACAACGGGCAGAGAATGATCCCCCCTACATCGATCCCCCTTCTCAGCAACTCCACTCTCACAGCAACTTTGATGAGACAACTGCCAAAGAAAAGTCTCCACTCTTGGTGGAACTAACCCCAGCCAAACAACTTTCTCCCCTGAACTGATTCATCAATAAAAACAGAAAAGGAATTCCTACCACGCTTTAACAGAAAACTGCCCATCTTCCGAACCGACCCACAACAAAGAATCCTCCAAAGACTGAACCAGATTGATGTTTTTAAGACTGTCCAATAACCCAACCAACTGCTCAACTTCCCAATCACACAGGTTTTCTCCTGGTCATAATGTTCCAAACCCACCCAGACGAGCCGAAACTCCCAAAATCAGCTACCTTACCCAATTATTTGAGGAAAGAGCAAATATTCTGGGAAACAAGAGTTTCAAAGGAAATCCCCATTCCACGTATCACTCCAAAAGTAATCGACTTACCATTACCTATTTGAAGCTTAGCGTGAGATCTAAGGCAGCTTCCAATGACATCATCCTTTAAATAGCTGTTCCACAATACCCCTCATATCCAAGAGTCCTTTAAAGAAAAACTCTATTGATATCCATCGAATGACAGCTTACATTATGTTTACTACATAAAAATTTCTTCACATCGAATTCTTATCATTGGCAAACTTCCAAACCCACTTTCCCAACAAAGCTCTTTAGTAACCTTCAAATCCGCCACTCCCAATCCTCCTCCACTCAACGGCCTACATACATAATCCCAGCGCACCCAATGCATTCTCTTCTTGTCTTCCCTACTCCCCCATAAAAATCCGACACAATGAATTCAACTTTTGAGAAATAGTAGCAGGCATCTTAACATAGATAGGAAAAAAATAGGTAATGATGATAATACCGACTTTATTACACCAATCTACCAGCCAAAGATAAAGAAGTAACTTTCCAACCAGCAATTTCTTATTTAAATTGGCAATAACCGGATCCCACAACTTTTCCGAATTCATTCTTGCCCTAAAGGAAGGCCTAAGTACTCCGTTGGAAAAGAACCAATAGCACAGCCATATTCGTAGCCCATTCTTCAGGATCACTTTCCACATTAATTCCATAAGTTTGCTTTTAACTAAATTTAAATGGGCCCCGTCATTAAGCCGAAAATCCTCAAAATTCTTCTAACATTCTTAATCTGTGTAATAGACGCTCTACAGAAAATAATTAAGTCATCTGCAAACTGAAGGTGGGACAGGAGGAATTGAATCCCCTCAGCGTTTTTGTTGGAGTAATGTCAATTGCGGTACAAGTGGTTTACTTTTATGGGAGAGGTTTATTTATAAGTAGTAACCTTGATCATACAAAATGAGTAATATGTGCTTGGTTTAATTGTTTCATCAATTGATCACAAAAGGATACTTTTGAAGGCCGAAGGGATAAGTTTGAAGAGCTCAAACCATTCCTGATGCTGTATAATACCAATTAGCCATTGCCTGAAGACAAATTAGATTAAACAACTAAATTCAACGGAAGATGATATTGATGACGCCTAACAGGTTCCTTTGCCATAAAAAAGTACAAATGAAGAAGCAAACCTTATCACCCCCATCATACAAACAAACAAGCAAGGCTTGAGAATAACATTTTCTGAAAGAAGTGAAGGGTTAGAAATGATCAAATGTGCCTTGTGTTTTTATGGATTCAGTCCATCTACAACAATGTGATTGTTTCTAATCTTTTTTAATATTTGAAATATATATCTGCCTTAATTGATTCTAATCAGTATTGAAATTTTTTTAGGTTACCTTTAGTCAATAGAATTAATAATATGTTACTAGAATGGTACTGATAGTTTGAGAACTAATATGAATATTATAAAATTAGAGTTTATTTTAAGATAGATCACAATTTGAAGATTAATACAAAATATTTTAAAGTTTAGAATTTTATTTAAAATAGAAGTTATATTTAAGGACGTCTTGTATAATTACCTCAATATATTTTTTATTCTGAAGCTATTTTTTAATTCTATCAAATATTTTAATATTATTTTTTTTAAAAACAATATAATGACGTGGAATATACCAGTTTATCATATATTTTTAAAAATATGACATCCAATCATTTGATATAATTAATAAAAAATTGGGTAAAGTATATAAATGTTTCCCCGCATTGCTTTGTTAAGTACCTCGACTATTAAAAGTTACAAAATAATCTCTCAACTATAGGGAATTGCTCTGTTGAGTCCCTCAATTATTAAAAATTACAAAATGATCACGCGACAATTCATATGTTGCAAACTCGTCCTTTTCCGTTAAAAAATTACTCTCGTCTAGGCTGAACATTAGCCTGGTGACTAGGATGTGATAAAATATTATTTCAGAACCTTTTGAATTGTATAGTCGTTTGAGATTCTGAGATCAAATCTTATCATATCCCCAGTCAGCAGTTTAACATCCAACTTAGACGCCCATCAATTTTTAACAGAAAATGACGAATTTGAAACATATGAATAGTCGGGTGATCATTTTATAACTTTTAATAGTTGAGGGACTCAATAGAGCGGTGCCTTATAGTCGAGGGACTCAATAGAGTGGTGCTTATAGTGGAGGGACTATTTTATAACTTTTAATAGTTGAGGGACCAACAAAGTAGTATCCTATAATTAAGGGACCATTTGTGTATTTTACCCTAAAAATATCCTTAAACTAATAATACACATTTCAAAGGTAAAGAGATTAAAAACAATCAAATTAATACATTAATTCGTCCAAAACTTTTGACCAATGCATATCATAAATAATAATTAAAAAAAAGGAGAGAAGCGGACCGCCTCTTGTACGGTCCCGCGCAAAAGGCCCAAAACTAACAAATTTAAGCGGTTCAAATTCGGTTTACACGGATCAAGCCAAACTAAGATAATTAAAAGAAAAATACTTGGCGCCTTAATTCATTTTACCTCCAATTTTCAAATTTTTCACCGACTACATTAGAATAGAATAATAGATCTGGGCAGTTCAAAAAAAAGAAAAAAAAGAATCATAGATCTGCACATCTCTGAGATTTTCGGCATTTTGCATCATTAAGAAACAAAATCAAATACATTCTCTTCTCTGCCGCCGTTCCGGAAAATTAAGGACCGCCGACATGGACAGCAACGAGGATCTAGAGCTAGTTTCGCATTCCGACGAGACATCTTCTCCTATTCAAGAAAGAAAGTTTAAACGATTGGAGAAGGTGAAAACGATTTCGGAAAATACATCCCCATTTGAAGCCCTGGATTTTGGCACATCGGAGCCCCGAGTAGTTGAGGAGCCGAAATCGGGATCCGGGTACGAGGGTTCTTTTGACGAGGAAAATGAATCGAGTTCTGGCTTTGATGAAAACGGGTCGGGTTCAGTTGCTAAACGGGCTTTGGATTTTGATTCAATGACTGAGGAAATTGATGGAAACGTTGAAGGTCAGAGTCAAGAGAAAAGAATTAGGGATTTCGAACCGGAGGAGTCAGAAAAGAAACTGCCTAGTTTCGAAGAAACGGAGAGTAAAAGAACGAAAAAGAAAAGGAGAGTGAAAGGCGTTGACGATGGGGAGATGCTCATCTTACCTGAAAGAAGAACAGCGAAGGTGCAGAAAAATATTTTGTTCTTATTTTTAGATAACAATTTCACATGAAAACATAAAATTCTGTGTTGAATTATTTGTTTCGGAATGTTATTTGTCTGCTTTTTCGTGGTTTATTATTAATATTTTTTTACAGGAAAGAAGAGAATATCTTGTCCAACTTCGTGCTGAATCTCAGAGACTGCTCCGAGGTATTATGAACAATAAAGGTTTATGTACAATTTTGGTATGTAGGTTCATAAATGATTTTGATGATAACTGTCGAACTCTTGATTTATGTATGGCTCTGGGGTTAGAAACTACACATGCTGCATTTCAACCAGCACCGATTGTTCAAAAGCCCATATCATCAGTTTTAGAGAAGATTCGGCGAAGGAGGCTTGAGGTTGCAAAGAAGTGAGCATTTAGCTTTTGTAGTTTGCCTCTATGTTGATTAAGGCTTGGTATTTTTGAAGGTCTTATAAACTTTTACATGTTTTCAGGACATATTTTGCCATTGATGATCATGATGGGATTTCAAGCAAAGATATGGCAGGGACTTTATTTGAAGATGTATCTGAGGACGAAAGAGGCAATGAAAGGGAGTTTATGGAAGTTGAAAGCGAGGAGACAATTGTAAAGCATGGAATTTCAGATACCTTGTGCTCTGATGAAATAAAGAGTGCTAAGAATGTCTCAAGTCATGAAAATCTTTCACCACAGATTGTGAGTAATTCATATTGTATTTTAACAGTGAACCTGATTATTGCATGTTCGAAAACTTTATAGGTTTCATGATTTTAAGGCTAAAACATATTTTGGGTAGGCAGTATTATTTCAATTACATGTGATTATCAGTCTGATAAATTCATATCAAATGAGTTTTGCATCATGTTCAGTTAGAGTTGTATATGTTCTGATGGTAGCACTTGTTACATTACAGGCTGCTAGTGAGGAACCCAAACCTGCATTTCGAGCTCCTATAAATGATACTGAGGTTTTCTTTTCTCCCTCTCACATTCAATCAGTTTAAGAACCACTTTTGGAATCTAATTGCTTGACTGTTTGCATATTCTAGGATCTATTTTTTGATTCTCAAACAAACAACTCCAAAGATGAACTTGCGGATGAGACCCCTAGTAGCCCTTTAGAAGTTTTGGCACCATCCGTACTTGCAATGAACTTGAAGCTTGACACTGCTCCTCTTGATGACATGTGAGCCTTATAACTTTTATATTAGTATTTGATTTGAGAATAATGTCATTTACTTTGGGTGGGCTTATAAGCTTCCGTCCAGTACTTGTGAGAATTTATCAGGATTTTAGTCAATGGATTTAGGTTCATCATGAGAACTAGCTTAGAATTAGAAAGGATTTGTGATATGTGAAGGCAACTTATTTTGATTATATCTTGTAATCATTTAATCAACCATTGCCCTTCATAAATTCTGGTTGATCTAATATGTATATCACCTTTCTTGTAGTTCCTCTGACTATGAGGACAATGACAAAGAGAACATTGATCCACAACCACATGAGTTGTCAACCAATGGCGACCCTGTTAAAGCATTTGTTGATGAAGAGGCTGAAGAAGAAGATGACAGTGACCATGACTTAGATCGCTTCCAGGATGATGACAATGAAGTTGATGAAGATGCAGAAGATATAGAAGAACTTAGAGATATGATAGCAACTGGATATGAAGAAAAACAAAGTGATATTGATAGGCGAATGGAACTCCATCAGAAGCTGCTTGACCAACAGGATGCTGCTAAAACAGCGCACCTATTACGAAAATGGGGTCCAAAGCAGAGAGAAACAGCCTTGCTTGATGATGAAGGATTTGAGGAAGAGGAAGAGGATGAAGAGGATTTTTCTGAAAATGAGGAAGATTCACGTCCAGTAAACTTGCGCGCATGCATATAAAAAAGATAAAGGAATGATACCACAAATGTTCCGATAAGGATGACAATACATATCATCTGATGATGAAGAAGCAAAAAAAAAACTTGTTGAACAATCCCTGTCTGACAAAGCTGTGAGTTATTAGCAACTTTAGATTTCAGCATGCATAGCCTTTTTCTGGTCCATAGATATGCATTTTGTTTTGCTTTTGATCATGAGATAGAAACTGAATTTAGTAAAACATAATAGAATCAGAAGGCTGGGCTCCTGCCTCCAACAAAGGATGCAAGATCGAAAGAAACTCTTTGGTTATATAAAGGTCAACAATATGCCTGAAACCAGAAAAAAAGCCAAAACATCACGTAAGATTCTTACCTACTATTTTTTCCCAATGAAATTTGCTTTTCACCACCCAGGTTGCTTTGCTGCAAATAATATTTCCTAATGACCATTATCATTGCTCTTGATTTTGGCAGCCTTTTCTAACATGCTGTTCATGGGGAAAAAAGGGAATGAGTCCTCAAAGGTAAGCTATTTTTCCATCTTATAGGAAAACTTTGAATAAAGTGGCATTGCATATCAATTCTAAAGGCCACTAAGTACTACTTTGTTGGCAAACATTGCAGTCATTCATTGGTAGGGGGTCAAATTGTTTTATACCATCATCCACCAAGCAAGGATCAGGTATCATACGTTCATTCGTATTTGAACGTGAAGACAATAATAGCAAAAGCACAACCACAATGGCTGAAAGTTCTGAAGTGGTAGGCTTGCTTAATTTACAGCAATTTTTGCTAGCTTCTGTCATCTTATAGTTAGCTTTTGAACATCTTTATCAAGTTTGAAATTGGGAGTCGCTTTGGTTCTTATAATAGGCTTCATCTATAGCTCTACTGCATTTTATTTCCTCATATTAAACTGCTAAAACTGTATTGTTATTGCAGAATCAATGGAGAATCGACCAAAGAAAAATGGTTGCATCAGCCAAGTTCAGCAATTCACATCAGATCAAGTACTCAACGAAGAAAAGAAGAGATGGAAACAAGTTCAGGAGCTCAATTATTGGAAATATTGAGGCAGTCCTCTTCACTGCAAACAAGTGAGTGCAGTGGTAGTAAGAGAAGTATTGTTGGCCACACCGAATCCTTATATGCTGCATTCAAGCTGGAAAAGAAATCAGTAGGAACTAAAAGGCCGAATGTATGTAAAGATTCTCTAGATTATTTAGCACTCAACAATTTTATATCAAATGCAAAGTCCAATTCCAACTCAGTTCTCTATTAAGTAAACGTACTTGCTCTCTCTAAAGGCTTAGTGTTTTTTTGTTTTTTTATTAATCTTACACAAGGATTTTCTAATCAGTTTGCTATTGTATTATTATGTAACTCAATGCGATATTCGAATAAAAAAATCTAATGATATGTTACCATGTGTAATAAAAAAATTAAAATAATTTTAATTTGGGAAAATATAAATTTGAGATTTTTTACTATTTTTTAAAAGATTTTTTTTATTGCTCATGACAGCTATGTTTTATGGAAAATTACGATGGGCTAACTGGGTCACTCATTTTTTAACCGGGAAATATGATAGACTAACACAATAAGGAAATGATGGTATAATAAGGAAATGATAAATAATATTTCAAAGTACCAAACTGATAATTTAAGTAAATAACATATGGACCACAACAGTTATTAATCCTTCTTTAAATTTGGCATGTAGGCAAAATCTTGGTCCGTGTTATATCTATTATCTATAATATAAAAAGTTTGAGTTTTGGATAAATTTTTAAATCATTAAAGGCATTCTTTTATATTAGTGACATTTAAAAACTGTTTTTAAATAATAAATAAAAAAGTTATTATTATTAAAACCAAGTCATTAAATTTGAACAATTAACCTCTTAAAAAATAATATAATATTTATAAATTTTTTAATATTGAAGCTTATAAATATCTTTAAATAAAATATTTTTCAAGTATAAATTTAGAATATATATATATATAATTAACGATATAATAAATTTGGCTCCTTATAAAATATTGAATTTTGTTTTATCTACATATGATTTAAAATTCGTCGATTTTTATAATATCTATTTAAGTTATTTTAATATAGAATAAAATAATTATTTAATATAAAAATAAAATCGTATATGCATGTCTATTATGTTAAATATAAGAGGTGTAAGTCTAATCCTCAAGGGGGAATTTTGTTTTGAAAAGGGGAGCCAATTCCCTACCGAGAATGATAAATGATTATAACATGAAATCAAGCAAACATTATCTCAAGGTTCAGTTGATAGTATTATGCAGCAAATGTTGCAGGTCAATTTTATAAGGTTTTCCGGTAACGATAATATATGATTTGATACATATGGATTGTCATGATTGGGTTGGAACTTGAGTGATGGGTCATATGTTGGACTTTAAATGGCATGCTTTAATTACCTTTAGGTCAAATATTATGTGAGAAATGGAAAATGGTGGCTGCCATTCATTCTACAAGCACCAAAATGTTTCCAACTTATCTCAAGTTGACAGGGGATGAACAGTTTTCTTCTAGGCTGAAGGCCGAATCCATCATCTTCTTGTCCTTATTAAAGTGGAGTTGATCAGACAGAACCGCCATACCATCCTTGCCATGCCATCTAGTATATCGTTCAGAGCTTGACATACCCCAACTATCTGCAAAAAAAAAAAAAAAAATTAGGTGAGAACGGGCCATATTGACAGTGACACTCTTTGTTACCTGTTGATCCCACTGTTGCAGCTCCTCCTTGTCATCTTCAAAATGTATAACCGCTTCCACTGTTGCATATCAAATGTCTAGATGAGACATTGAATCCATTAAAGTGGGAAGCAGGATGGACCAAGGGGACCTGAGAGATAATGCCCTTGAAAGTTTTAAATTTTCGTATATTTTATATATTTATTTATATTTTTATTGATAATCTATTTTATCCTTTCAAATTTTGTAAGTTCGTCATCTAACATAATTCTGTCCACCGTGGGAACTGTGAAGTAAACAAACTAATGTGGCAAGCAATTGAAAACCTGGTCAATTGAGCCCCTTATTTTATCCTCAGAAATCATTCTTGATGCGATTTTTCAGCCTGTAAAGAAGTATCAGCCAACCATCTTCTCTGTTAACTACATTAAATGAAAGTATTTCCTCGTACGGAGAAAAAACACAAGCCAAAACAAGTGGGTTAAAATGTTGAAAATAAATTGTGCCACTGAGGAATCATACCTTATGGGGAGGAATGCCCAGTAAAGTACCCAACTCAGCAAAACTATTCCAAAGATAGCAAAACTTTGTTAAAGTTTACCAACTTTGAAGAAGGCTGAAAATCGATTGTGTTACATTTATAACCTTATTTGTGTAAGTTGCTTGCACTAAGAAGATTATGCTCTATCATGGCGCGGTCAGCACAGTAAAATTGTCGGCAAGCACTGGTTCTGTTGGGAGACAAAGGTTCTAAGTCAATAGAATTTATTTTAATGTAAACAAAACATCTAGGACAGTCTAGCTTATAACCTGATGAGGTTTAAGTTCTTCAGCAAATGCATCAATTTCAGGTTTTCTTAAATCCTCTCCGAATAAACCTGTCATCTCCATATAAATCCCCATCAAATAGAAAAACATGCAAGCATAGTGCACACAAGGATCCATGAGAGAAGGAGGAGAACCTTGTAAGTCGGATATATGAGGAGAACCTTTTGTAATGTCGGATATATCTTTAACTTGGAGCATCGTTTATCCTGAAATATTACCAAATCAACAACATAATTAGAATCTCAGTTTCAAACAGTAAAAAGGAATTTCTCATATTAATTCCATCATGAGAAGTGTTTACGTTGTACAGGATGGAAAGAAGTCGAGAGCGTTGAGGACCAGCAGCTGCTAAAATTGTACATGTTACCGCAGCAGATAGAGCTTGCTCCAGTTCATCCTCATCGATTATTCTGTAGTAAGAGAACATTGATAACTTCTGTACCAGAAATCCTCAAACATATCTCAATATCAGAATGGGAGAAATAAGTTACAAGCTAGCTGGTAATAGAACAGCCAGGCAAAGCATGATTATTTTCAAAGAGAATACAATTGCTAGATCAAGGTTCTCTGTATATATCAGCTAATAATCGCTTCATAAATGGAGATACAAGCAAAATTTCTACATAAAGAATATATCCTAAAATTTCGTACCATCTCCTATTTTTCGCTTCTCAATTTGAGATATGTCATAGTACCGCAGTGCTGCTTCCAGGAACTTCCTCTTTATATCCAAAATCCTTGCATAACCAACCTGAAAATAAGAAAAAGAAGTAAAGAAACAAATGACAAGTGACAAAACTTTCAAAATCTAATAATACTGCCTAAAACTTGTACCAAACCTTGTAGTGTAAAACCAACATTTCATACTGACGGTTGCTAATCAAGAATGACGCTTTATTAATAAAAGCTTCAGCATTAACAGCATCATCATCCTGTAAATTTTCAAGTAATGGTTTTGTCAAAGTTCAAAACGAATTTCAAATGTCAAAACAGAATGAATACACTACTCATTGACATTCTAACCCGTCCAAACTGTCTAAATTATGATAGCATTCAACAAAACAATACCAAAAAGAAATTCAATACCTCAAGATATAGACGAACAATTCGGATACATTCTGACAATATGAATGTGTCATCAATAACCCCGAGAGCCAGATCAGAAACATGAAAGTATCAATAGGAACAAAGAATACAACTGTATATGTGTGCGTGTAAGTGCATGTGCATGTGCATGTGCATGTGCATGTTGTGCATGGTGCATGCATGTGCATGTGTGCATGTGTATGTGTATGTGTACATATACAAGCATACACATATATCAGCTATCATCGAAAAATTAAAGTGAATCTTTTTCAGACCTCATTCCAGAATCTAAATCAATCCCACTTAGCATCTCTGCTGCTTTTGACCACTGCTGCTCAGATTCATACAACTCGCAAGTTTCTCTCTGATAAACAATACCTGTATTACTCGTACAAAATAAGCAGGTTTTGCTTAGAAGTAAAACGTGAGGCTTTAGAGAATAAAAAAAACAAAACAAAAAGGCAACTTAAGGCTTGGTATTTTTGAAGGTCTTATAAACTTTACATGTTTTCAGGACATATTTTGCCATTGATGATCATGATGGGATTTCAAGCAAAGATATGGCAGGGACTTTATTTGAAGATGTATCTGAGGACGAAAGAGGCAATGAAAGGGAGTTTATGGAAGTTGAAAGCGAGGAGACAATTGTAAAGCATGGAATTTCAGATACCTTGTGCTCTGATGAAATAACAGTGAACCTTTAAGATTATTGCATGTTTTGGAAACTTATAGGCATGGTAGCACATTGTGATTATCAGTCTGATATCATATCAAATGATTTTGCATCATGTTCAGTTAGAGTTGTATATGTTCTGATGGTAGCACTTGTTACATTACAGGCTGCTAGTGAGGAACCCAAACCTGCATTTCGAGCTCCTATAAATGATACTGAGGTTTTCTTTTCTCCCTCTCACATTCAATCAGTTTAAGAACCACTTTTGGAATCTAATTGCTTGACTGTTTGCATATTCTAGGATCTATTTTTTGATTCTCAAACAAACAACTCCAAAGATGAACTTGCGGATGAGACCCCTAGTAGCCCTTTAGAAGTTTTGGCACCATCCGTACTTGCAATGAACTTGAAGCTTGACACTGCTCCTCTTGATGACATGTGAGCCTTATAACTTTTATATTAGTATTTGATTTGAGAATAATGTCATTTACTTTGGGTGGGCTTATAAGCTTCCGTCCAGTACTTGTGAGAATTTATCAGGATTTAGTCAATGGATTTAGGTTCATCATGAGAACTAGCTTAGAATTAGAAAGGATTTGTGATATGTGAAGGCAACTTATTTTGATTATATCTTGTAATCATTTAATCAACCATTGCCCTTCATAAATTCTGGTTGATCTAATATGTATATCACCTTTCTTGTAGTTCCTCTGACTATGAGGACAATGACAAAGAGAACATTGATCCACAACCACATGAGTTGTCTCCAACAACCAATGGCGACCCTGTTAAAGCATTTGTTGATGAAGAGGCTGAAGAAGAAGATGACAGTGACCATGACTTAGATCGCTTCCAGGATGATGACAATGAAGTTGATGAAGATGCAGAAGATATAGAAGAACTTAGAGATATGATAGCAACTGGATATGAAGAAAAACAAAGTGATATTGATAGGCGAATGGAACTCCATCAGAAGCTGCTTGACCAACAGGATGCTGCTAAAACAGCGCACCTATTACGAAAATGGGGTCCAAAGCAGAGAGAAACAGCCTTGCTTGATGATGAAGGATTTGAGGAAGAGGAAGAGGATGAAGAGGATTTTTCTGAAAATGAGGAAGATTCACGTCCAGTAAACTTGCGCATGCATATAAAAAAGATAAAGGAAATGATACCACAAATGTTCACCGATAAGGATGACACATACATATCATCTGATGATGAAGAAGCAAAAAAAAAACTTGTTGAACAATCCCTGTCTGACAAAGCTGTGAGTTATTAGCAACTTTAGATTTCAGCATGCATAGCCTTTTTCTGGTCCATAGATATGCATCTTTTGTTCCTTTATTGCTTTGATCATGAGATAGAAACTGAATTTAGTAAAACATAATAGAATCAGAAGGCTGGGCTCCTGCCTCCAACAAAGGATGCAAGATCGAAAGAACTCTTTGGTTATATAAAGGTCAACAATATGCCTGAAACCAGAAAAAAAGCCAAAACATCACGTAAGATTCTTACCTACTATTTTTTCCCAATGAAATTTGCTTTTCACCACCCAGGTTGCTTTGCTGCAAATAATATTTCCTAATGACCATTATCATTGCTCTTGATTTTGGCAGCCTTTTCTAACATGCTGTTCATGGGGAAAAAAGGGAATGAGTCCTCAAAGGTAAGCTATTTTTCCATCTTATAGGAAAACTTTGAATAAAGTGGCATTGCATATCAATTCTAAAGGCCACTAAGTACTACTTTGTCCTTGGCAAACATTGCAGTCATCTTTCATTGGTCGGGGGTCAAATTGTTTTATACCATCATCCACCAAGCAAGGATCAGGTATCATACGTTCATTCGTATTTGAACGTGAAGACAATAATAGCAAAAGCACAACCACAATGGCTGAAAGTTCTGAAGTGGTAGGCTTGCTTAATTTACAGCAATTTTTGCTAGCTTCTGTCATCTTATAGTTAGCTTTTGAACATCTTTATCAAGTTTGAAATTGGGAGTCGCTTTGGTTCTTATAATAGGCTTCATCTATAGCTCTACTGCCATTTTATTTCCTCATATTAAACTGCTAAAACTGTATTGTTATTGCAGAATCAAATGGAGAATCGACCAAAGAAAAATGGTGCATCAGCCAAGTTCAGCAATTCACATATCAGATCAAGTACTCAACGAAGAAAAGAAGAGATGGAAACAAGTTCAGGAGCTCAATTATTGGAAATATTGAGGCAGTCCTCTTCACTGCAAACAAGTGAGTGCAGTGGTAGTAAGAGAAGTATTGTTGGCCACACCGAATCCTTATATGCTGCATTCAAGCTGGAAAAGAAATCAGTAGGAACTAAAAGGCCGAATGTATCTGTAAAGATTCTCTAGATTATTTAGCACTCAACAATTTTATATCAAATGCAAAGTCCAATTCCAACTCAGTTCTCTATTAAGTAAACGTACTTGCCTCTCTCTAAAGGCTTAGTGTTTTTTTGTCATTTTTTTATTAATCTTACACAAGGATTTTCTAATCAGTTTGGCTATTGTATTATTATGTAACTCAATGCGATATTCGAATAAAAAAATCTAATGATATGTTACCATGTGTAATAAAAAAATTAAAATAATTTTAATTTTGGGAAAATATAAATTTGAGATTTTTTACTATTTTTTAAAAGATTTTTTTTATTGCTCATGACAGCTATGTTTTTATGGAAAATTACGATGGGCTAACTGGGTCACTCATTTTTTAACCGGGAAATATGATAGACTAACACAATAAGGAAATGATGGTATAATAAGGAAATGATAAAATAATATTTCAAAGTACCAAACTGATAATTTAAGTAAAATAACATATGGACCACAACAGTTATTAATCCTTCTTTAAATTTGGCATTGTAGGCAAAATCTTGGTCCGTGTTATATCTATTATCTATAATATAAAAAGTTTGAGTTTGGATAAATTTTTAAATCATTAAAGGCATTCTTTTATATTAGTGACATTTAAAAACTGTTTTTAAATAATAATAAATAAAAAGTTATTATTATTTTATATAAAACTCAAGTCATTAAATTTGAACAATTAACCTCTTTAAAAAATAATATAATATTTATAAATTTTTTAATATTGAAGCTTATAAATATCTTTTAAATAAAATATTTTTCAAAGTTATAAATTTAGAATATATATATATATATAATTAACGATATAATAAATTTGGCTCCTTAATAAAATATTGAATTTATGTTTTATCTACATATGATTTAAAATTCGTCGATTTTTATAATATCTATTTAAGTTATTTTAATATAGAATAAAATAATTATTTAATAATAAAAAATAAAATCGTATATGCACATGTCTAGTTATGTTAAATATAAGAGGTGTAAGTCTAATCCTCAAGGGGGAAATTTTGTTTTGAAAAGGGGAGCCAATTTCCCTACCGAGAATGATAAATGATTATAACATGAAATCAAGCAAACATTATCTCAAGGTTCAGTTGATAGTATTATGCAGCAAATGTTGCAGGTCAAATTTTATAAGGTTTTCCGGTAACGATAATATATGAGTTTGATACATATGGATTGTCATGATTGGGTTGGAACTTGAGTGATGGGTCATATGTTGGACTTTAAATGGCATGCTTTTAATTACCTTTAGGTCAAATATTATGTGAGAAATGGAAAATGGTGGCTGCCATTCATTCTACAAGCACCAAAATGTTTCCCAACTTATCTCAAGTTGACAGGGGATGAACAGTTTTCTTCTAGGCTGAAGGCCGAATCCATCATCTTCTTGTCCTTATTAAAGTGGAGTTGATCAGACAGGAACCGCCATACCATTCCTTGCCATGCCATCTAGTATATCGTTCAGAGCTTGACATACCCCAACTATCTGCAAAAAAAAAAAAAAAAATTAGTGGAGAACGGGCCATATTTGACAGTTGACACTCAATCTTTGTTACCTGTTGATCCCACTGTTGCAGCTCCTCCTTGTCATCTTCAAAATGTATAACCGCTTCCACCTGTTGCATATCAAAATGTCTAGATGAGACATTGAATCCATTAAAGTGGGAAGCAGGATGGACCAAGGGGACCTGAGAGATAATGCCCTTGAAAGTTTTAAATTTTCGTATATTTTATATATTTTATTTATATTTTTTATTGATAATCTATTTTTATCCTTTCAAATTTTGTAAGTTCGTCATCTAACATAAAATTCTGTCCACCGTGGGAACTGTGAAGTAAACAAACTAATGTGGCAAGCAATTGAAACCTGGTCAATTGAGCCCCTTATTTTATCCTCAGAAATCATTCTTGATGCGATTTTTTCAGCCTGTAAAGAAGTATCAGCCAACCATCTTCTCTGTTAACTACATTAAATGAAAGTATTTCCTCGTACGGAGAAAAAACCACAAGCCAAACAAGTGGGTTAAAATGTTGAAAATAAAATTGTGCCACTGAGGAATCATACCTTATGGGGAGGAATGCCCAGTAAAGTACCCAACTCAGCAAAACTATTCCAAAGATAGCAAAAACTTTGTTAAAAGTTTACCAACTTTGAAGAAGGCTGAAAATCGATTGTGTTACATTTATAACCTTATATTTGTGTAAAGTTTGCTTGCACTAAGAAGATTATGCTCTATCATGGCGCGGTCCAGCACAGTAAAATTGTCGGCAAGCACTGCGTTCTGTTGGGAGACAAAAGGTTCTAAGTCAATAGAATTTATTTTTAATGTAAACAAAACATCTAGGACAGTCTAGCTTATAACCTGATGAGGTTTAAGTTCTTCAGCAAATGCATCAATTTCAGGTTTTCTTAAAATCCTCTCCGAATAAACCTGTCATCTCCATATAAATCCCCATCAAATAGAAAACAACATGCAAGCATAGTGCACACAAGGATCCATGAGAGAAGGAGGAGAACCTTTTGTAATGTCGGATATATCTTTAACTTGGAGCATCGTTTATCCTGAAATATTACCAAATCAACAACATAATTAGAATCTCAGTTTCAAACAGTAAAAAGGAATTTCTCATATTAATTCCATCATGAGAAGTGTTTACGTTGTACAGGATGGAAAGAAGTCGAGAGCGTTGAGGACCAGCAGCTGCTAAAATTGTACATGTTACCGCAGCAGATAGAGCTTGCTCCAGTTCATCCTCATCGATTATTCTGTAGTAAGAGAACATTGATAACTTCTGTACCAGAAATCCTCAAACATATCTCAATATTCAGAATGGGAGAAATAAGTTACAAGCTAGCTGGTAATAGAACATGCCAGGCAAAGCATGATTATTTTCAAAGAGAATACAATTGCCTAGAATCAAGGTTCCTCTGTATATATCAGCTAATAATCGCTTCATAAATGGAGATACAAGCAAAATTTCTACATAAAAGAATATATCCTAAAATTTCGTACTCATCTCCTATTTTTCGCTTCTCAATTTGAGATATGTCATAGTACCGCAGTGCTGCTTCCAGGAACTTCCTCTTTATATCCAAAATCCTTGCATAACCAACCTGAAAATAAGAAAAAGAAGTAAAGAAACAAATGACAAGTGACAAAACTTTCAAAATCTAATATTACTGCCTAAAACTTGTACCAAACCTTGTAGTGTAAAACCAACATTTCATACTGACGGTTGCTAATCAAGAATGACGCTTTATTAATAAAAGCTTCAGCATTAACAGCATCATCATCCTGTAAAATTTTCAAGTAATGGTTTTTGTCAAAGTTCAAAACGAATTTCAAATGTCAAAAACAGAATGAATAACACTACTCATTGACATTCTAACCCGTCCAAACTGTCTAAATTATGATAGCATTCAACAAAACAATACCAAAAAGAAATTCAATACCTCAAGATATAGACGAACAATTCGGATACATTCTGACAATATGAATGTGTCATCAATAACCCCGAGAGCCAGATCAGAAACATGAAAGTATTATCAATAGGAACAAAAGAATACAACTGTATATGTGTGCGTGTAAGTGCATGTGCATGTGCATGTGCATGTGCATGTGCATGTGCATGTGCATGTGCATGTGCATGTGCATGTGTATGTGTATGTGTACATATACAAGCATACACATATATGCAGCTATCATCGAAAAATTAAAGTGAATCTTTTTCTCAGACCTCATTCCAGAATCTAAATCAATCCCACTTAGCATCTCTGCTGCTTTTGACCACTGCTGCTCAGATTCATACAACTCGGCAAGTTTCTCTCTGATAAACAATACCTGTATTACTCGTACAAAATAAGCAGGTTTTGCTTAGAAAGTAAACGTGAGGCTTTAGAGAATAAAAAAAACAAAACAAAAAGGCAACCAAATTCAAAGTTAAAAAAAATCGGAAGAAATGTAATTGAAGAATTCACTAGAGTTCTCAACCAAAAGATTTCAACAACGGAAAATATTGAACAATGTGGTATCTAAAGGTCAAAAGGTACTTCCAAATTCAATAATTTCCCGTAGCTTTCAGTAAGTGGGTGGCAATCAAAAGCAAAACGAACATGTTTTTCGAATGAATCGACACGAGGCTGAATCTGAGCAAGTTCACAATGAGCAAATTCCTTTTGAGTATCTGGCTCCAATCTCAACAATTTTTGTGCAAAAGTTTGCAAAACCTGCCTCGATACGACCGGTGGAACGACTTCCGATAACACTGAAGCAAATATTAGTCACCAATTAAAATCACTAAATCTAGGCAGAGAAAAAGGCCCTAATTAACCGAACCAATCAAGCAAGAGTGAGGTAGTTACTATGATCAATGAATATCTTGGCATCGACGATGTTGTTTGTCGAGAAAGCATATGATAAAATGCGTTCGTATTGGTCGATTTGCTGCTCCTGATGTACGAGCTCCGAGGCTTCTGCTAATGCACTCTCCATTGTCATTCAGTTGCCGCTTCAAAATTTGAAACCCTAAACTCTATTTTTTCTCCCTTTTTCCTGAGAAAAGAAAGATTTAATGAAACCGAAGGCTTACTGTCTACGGTGATTTTCCTGTGTTCTCTGGACTTTGCCGCCGAGTCACAGAGGTTTTTTTATATAACGGTACGAACCGCTCTTGTTTGGCGATTAGAAAACAGCGAATTAAAATCTGACACGTTTCCATCTGAATTGCGTTTCAACTTGTTAAATGGGCATTAGTTGCAATGCTACCAAAGGCCACAGTTCTCTTTTTTTCTTAGCTTAAATTGCTATAGCAAATCTCAGAGAAGCTCTTCACTCTCGATCCGATCGCCGGAACCGTAAACGGCGCCTGCATTGGTGAGGTAACTTTTTCGCCATGAATTTGTGTTTTTGTTTTTCTTTCTTTCTTTTTTGAATTAATCACTCATATATGATATATTGATCAACTAATCTAAATCGAATACTGCAAAGGTAAGGACGACCCTCCCAACCTAGTTTACTCCATTCGCAAATGCTCTTAAGAAATCTAATGTTTCATTCTACTAAATCAATTGATTGTTAGTAATGATCATAAAAGAGCATATCATAAAGATTTTAAAGGTCACGAGAGTTTAGAGAGATCAATTGGTATGAGTAGTTAACTCGATTTAAAAAAATAATATTAGAATTCACATTAAAAAACTTAATATGATTGGACTCAATTAGTAATTTCATAAACTTGATTTAACTAAAAAAAAATAAAAGTTGAGTTATAAAATAAGACTTGGATAACTCAAATAACTCAATTTTTTTAGTAATTAATATATTGTTTTTAAAGTTTGAGTCGAATCTCTCAACTTCGTATGATATATGTATATCGTATATGAAAAATTGTGAATAAATATATATGTATATCATAGTTATTGAAAATTGTTATATATGTATATACAATTAAATTTAGGGTAAAGTATAATAATGGTCATTGAACTTTCTAAAGCTTTCATTTAGGTCCCCTAACTTTTAAAACTTGCAATACAATCTCCCAACATTTAGTCCATTTATAATATGGTCCCTAAACATTTAGTTCATTTTTAATATGGTCTCTGACGTAACTATTGGGGGACCATATTACAAACAGACTAAATATTGGGGGACAGTATTGCAAGTTTTAAAAGTTGGGAGACATAAATGAAAGCTTTAGAAAAGTTCAGTGACCATTATTATACTTTATCCTTATTTTAATAACATAATGTTTTAATTGGTATTGATATATAGTTTAAACTTGTAATTATAATATTTTAAAGTTTGAAAATTAATATAAAATTAAAGTTATAATTTGAGAATATTTAGTACAATTAACTTCTTAGTTTATTATTAAATTTCATAAACACGTAAAAATTATTATAATGATATTTATTACTACCTTAAAATTGATTTTACAATATTAAAACTAAATTAGTCTCTTTTCAACTCGTGTCATTAACTTAATCAAATATTATACACATATACCATATATATAATATAAGTAATAATTCAAAGGCATTTATAATTTAATTTTAAAAAGATTTTTTACATTCTAAAATGAATTTATCTATTAAAAAAAACTAACTTGAATTCTTGAAAAGAATTTGGAGATATGATGAATTCATGACATAAGAAGTTATTAAAAAAAAGGCTTAATTCAGAATTTAGCCCTGTAAGTATATCTTTTATTTTATACTCTAAACTATTTTTTTATTTGATTAACTCCTAAACTATCATTTTTGTCCCAATTTGCTCAAAAAATTAAAGTAAACAGTAAGAACTGGCATGTGAAAACATTACTATTTGACAACGACAAAAATTATTAAAGGTGAAAAATGTATATTTTAAGGGTTAAATTTGATAATATTCATTGGCAATTTATATTCATCCAATAATTTTAAATCAAGATAAAACCTTTTATTTTTATAATGTGTATAATCCACTTACACATTATACATTTTATTGAATAGTTAAAATTAATTATTAATAACTATAATCAAATTCTTAAATTAAATATAATATATATATATATATATATATATATAAATTTATGCATATATATGTAAAAGAGATAAACATATATAACTCATAAATTAAAAATATATATAAGTTAACCTAGTTTTCTCTAATTTTTCTTTGATTACTGTTAGTTTTTTTTTCTACTTTATTGTTGTGGCCGGCGATGACATCAATCTTAGTATTGATCTTCAACGGTTGATATTTATTTATTTTTTATTTTATTACATTGTATCTCTGTTTTTTCTTTCTTTTTTTTAAATTTTTAAAACTATGCTCTTATGGTTCATTTTCTTCTGTTTTTATAGTTTATTTTTTCTACCTTTTGACATCTTTTCGATTATTTAGTTGTTGTTTTCATTTATCCTTTTTCTCATTGTTGGATTTAACATCACCACGATTGATTAATATAACGCTTATTTGTTATCATGTTGATATGTCATGCTTTGGACCTTCAAATTGAATCTAGATACTCGATTTGCGATTGTAGATAGTTTTATAATGTCACTCTACTTTAATTTGTGGTTTATCAATTATCTTTCAATATTTTGATCTTTTTTATGATTTGTTTATCGATACAATCAAATTTGTTCATATGTTCGAGTTTATTTGATTATATTTTTTTACATTTTTCTTGTATGATCTTAAGTAGTTAGTTTAGTTTACGATTATAATTGTAAATATTTATTGTGATTTGAATATTTTATATTTTTAATAAAATTACCATCTTCTATAAAATAAATATATATGTATATATAACTCATATAAAGAGGCATGATTCGTCAAACATTATACAACTTAAAAAAAATATTTCAGCTATTAAATTCAATTAATCAATGATCTAAAACATATGTAAAAGTTTCAAATTATATAATTATGTAAGTGGATTACAAACTATATATATATATATATATATATATATATAATGAGAAGAAGAAGAAAAAACCATAGAAAACTAGAAACAATGGGCCATAACTAAATTGCAGCTAATATCCTTTTTATGTCATCGCAGATAGATAATCGCCATCCCATTCAATTTTTCTAAAGATATTTACTTGTTAGTATTTATTTTGTTCTTTAAGCAACGAGTGAGTTAAAGAATATTGTCACCAAGACTATGACACAGGGCGGACCTATGTAACCCACGAGGTAGTAATTGCATATCTATTTTTCTTTAAAAAATATTAATACTTAATATTATATTAAAATTTAAAAATTCTGCACACCCTTTTTTATTTTTATTTTGACTTTTTTTGTATATTTATAGTTAAAATTTGTGCTCTTTTCTGCACACTTTATTTTGTAGTTGAAATTTGTGCTCGGAAATTGTCAATCTATTTTATATTTTTAATTAAAAAACTAATTAAAATAATATATATCATTTAAAAACCTTTCATTTCAGTTATTACTAATACTAAAGCTTATGTTTTGCGTTCAAACCCACAGACTCCAACCCCACTACTACTCAATTCTTATTTCTCAGTCTTTTGTTTGTGCCTAAACCACTCGTCACGACGCCATTCACCGGTGATTTTCCGGTGAACTTCCTCAATCAAGTCGTCGATAAGTTGTTGCTCATTTATTTTGGACCCCCATTTTTTAATTCATGGATCCGCCATTGCTATGACATTTTCTTCTAGTTTTCCAAGCCATGTACTCTTTAGTATATGATTTTGTATTATTTAAATTACGATATGTACAATGTTATAAAAGTTTAATATTTTCAAATTAAATTAAGGGTAAAGTATAGTAATGGTGTAACATCCTCCATGCCGGGTTAGTGATTAATTTGCAAAGTTTCAACATTTGGTGATTTAAGTAAAATGATGGAAGAGTGTAATGATCTATTTGAGTTATTTGGTGTAGGATTGAATTATAAAGAAGGGGAATTAAGAGGGCAAAAGAGTAATTGAGTAAATGAAATAATTAAATATTCCTTAGGGTGATATTATAAATCACGTGGGCATTTGAGATAAGCATTCCAGACTCTTCTCTTCTTCTCTTCATTCTCCAACCGTGAAGCTTGCAAGTAAAGGTAAGAATCTGAACCTTGGTAGTTCCTTTGATTTTTAGCTTGGAAATTGAAGTTTGGATGTTATATAAGCTAAAGGAAAGCTTATATGACATTAAGACAACAAGATAAGTGTTTTAGAGATAGATTTGGAAAATGAGTTTTTAGATGAAATTTTGATATGGATGAGTTTTTGAAGTTTGAATAAGATTTTTGACTTGTCAATAAGCTAACTAAGAAGCATGAGGTGTTAGAATTCAAATTAGAACATGTTGGAATTTGGGTTAGATTCTTAAATTCTACATGGAGAATTAGATTTCTAAGTTTTAGAAATATTTAATGGATAATAATTAGCTTAAGTAAGAGTATGCAAGTTAGGAAATAAGAAAGAGGATGATATATGAAGTATTAAGCTGAAAAGAGTGAATTTGCGGGCATAAAAGAGGATTCTGGGCAGAGTGCATCGATGCATATTCATAGTAAATCGATGCATAAAGTATAAAACCCAGAAATTATTTGAAGGTGTATCGATGCATTGGTAATGCATCGATGCACTCTTTTAAAATAGAAACATCGAATGCAATTAGTGCATCGATGCATAAGTCATGCATCGATGCATCCCAATAATAATACAACATCGAATGCATTTTATGCACCGATGCATCAGTAGTGCATCGATGCATACCCTCATTAAAGGATGAAATTGGCTTTTCTATGAGTCTAAGGAATGATAGTTTAGAATATATTAATTAGTATACTGATAAGTATCATTGAATTATTATGTAGATACTGAGCCTACACGAGTTCGGGAACAATCTACAAGTAGGATCGATCGAGGAAAAGGCAAAGAAATATAGGTGAGTGCATATGCATAGCAATAATTATAGAAATATACTCCATTCTAGACTTGTGATAAGTCTAGATTTTATATCTTGGTACATGAGCATATTCTGTATTATGAGACATGACATGAGTTCATATAAAAAGCATTATATGACATGACTATGTGGGAAAAGTTATGAGCTATGTGAAAAGGTAAGAATTTACATGTCTACGCGATATAGACTCCGTGAAATGTAAAAGCCCATGTTATGTAGATGAGAACTATAGGTATAGTTGGCATGCCAAGGGTAGAGGGTCTACGCGGTCCTTCGGGACATATGTATATTCTTTGGAACATGTGTGAAGTCTTGAAAGACACATACTTGATCCCTAGTATATGTATATGATTCTTAAGGAATTCTATGTGGTCCTTATGGACATCATTATATGGCACTACGGTGCAATTCTACGTGGTCCTTCGGGATATATATATATTCTTTGGAACATGTGTGAAGTCTTGAAAGACACATACTTGATCCCTAGTATATGTATATGATCCTTAAGGAATTATATGTGGTCCTTATGGACATCATTATATGGCACTACGGTGCAATTCTACGCGGCACTTCGGTGCATTTATACGAGCTGTGGTGACAACATAGTGCACAACCTCACATTACTCAGATACCTTAGGTTCTCAGTATGATATCATGGGCCAATAAACTTATTAATACAAATTCATGAATGTTAAAGTCATACGCTTACAGGTATGGATATTGATGATGTAAACTACATTAATTAAGTACATGTTTGCATCTTATTTCATATGATCATGACATTTTCATTACATTGCCTTGTTATTATTATTGCCTCACTAAGTCGATGACTTAGCGTGTGAGTGTTTCACACGTAGGATCCGAGAAAATAGACGAGACAGGTGAAGCAGTTTGACAACGTTACTCCTGCAACCACCAGATCAGAAGCAACTTAATCAGTAGGTCATTTTGTTATGTAAATGGCAGTTGGCATGTAATTAAAGAGTTAAGTTGTGTATGCTCTAAATATTTAGGTAAACTTATATTACAATATGTATATTATCGTATTTTCTTAATATAAGTTCAAATATTTTGCTATTATTTGTTAAAAGTTGTGTTTTAAAGTCAATGTAGTATCTCTGACTCATATCCGGGTCGGGTACGGGTTGGGGGTGTTACATTTAATGGTATCAGAGCTATGGTTTAGCCGATTCTAGGCATAAACCAGAGTCTATAGAGTCTTTAAATGGAATACATGCCAACAAATAGTGAGAACTTCTGATCTGGTATAGTATGAGTATGCTGTTTTGCTAATAGAACAATGTGTTTATTCTTATTAGATGTCCGGACATAATAGCTCCCGAAGTGAAGCGGGAGAAGATAGGCATGCTGAAAGCAGTAATTCACCTGCCCTGGCCAGGCAAGGTGAAGAACAGGCATCTCAAGGAGTGCCTGTGCAAGATCAAGACACGTTCTTCAGAACGTTAGACGCTATTCTGACGCGTCTTCAACCTCCTGCTCCACTAACTCAAAGAATTAATGTAGCAAAAGAGTTGAGAGGTTTAGGAGCTCCCGAATTTAAGGGAGAAGCTGAGGAAGGTCCAGTGTCAGCGGATCTTTGGTTGAATGATTTGAAAATCATGTTAGATGGTCTCCACTATTCCGAAGTGGAGAAATTAGATGGAGCTGTGTCTTTATTGAGGGGTCAGGCGAGGATATGGTGGACGAACGTCACCATGAGGATGTCAACCGACCAGTTGACTTGGTCTATGTTTTTAGAAGAATTTAAAAACAAGTATATTGGAGATCAGTTTATCCGACAAATGAAGCAGGAGTTTATGAATTTGAAGCTGATGAGCCGCTCTGTATATGAGTACGAATGTGAGTTTAATAAGCTGAGCAGGTTTGCAGCTGAGCTTGTGCCTACTGAAAAATATGCTTGCGAATGGTTCGTGGAGGGCTTGCGCCCTAGACTTAAAGAAATGTTGATAGTATTAAACTTGTCCTCGTTCCAGGAGGTGATCAATCGTGCAAATGCTCTTGAAAGGGCTCAGAATGAAAGATTTTGGGACTCAAGAGTTCAGACATCAAAGAGGACGACTACTTCTTCTAGCTCAGTACCAACAAAAAGGGGAAGAGACTCGGGATTTCGATCACAAACTAGATCAGAATCAGTTGCATCGTCTGCTAGGGGAGCAAGTCAGGCAAGACCTAGACAGACGCAATCAGTGGAATCTGGTGCTGGGAGATCTACTCCGAGTCAAGGGAGACAGTGTCAGCACTGTGGGAAAAATTATTATGGGGCTTGTCGGATGGCTGCTGGGACTTGTTTTCGATGAGGAGATGCCGGACATTTTATCCGGGATTGTCCATTGATTGTTGGTGAGCCTGCACCATCTGGAAGAGTTGGTTCTTCCTCACAAAGAGGACGAGGAAGAGGCAGAGGAAGGAACCCATCTGAATTCTCTGCTCAACCTGAAGTTCGATCCACTGCTCGGGTATACAATCTAAAGACAAGTGAAGACCGTGATGACCCTGATATTATAGCAGGTACTTTTCAGTTGTATGATAAATTAGTATTGGTGCTGATTGATCCGGGTTCTAATTATTCTTATATTACAAGTAAGTTAGTAAAGGAGTTGAGGATTCCTATAGAAGCTACGAGTAATGTGATGATAGTAACTAATCCGTTAGGGCATAGTATTCAGGTGGACAAAGTCTGTAAGGGGTGTCCCATAAAGGTTCAGGGAATTGAATTCCCTGCTAATCTGATGGAATTACCCTTTGACGAGTTTGAAGTGATTCTGGGAATGGATTGGTTGTTTCATTATTATGGGAATGTCGATTGTAGATTGAAAAAGGTAACCCTGAAGAGTCCAGAAGGAATAGAAGTTAATGTGATCAGTGAAATGTGTAATCCTTTAGCAAATGTAATATCAGTGATGTCTGCCAAGAAATTATTGCTACAAGGATGTCAGGGTTTTCTTGCAAATGTGATTGATTCAAGAGCTCAAGAGAAAAAGTTAGAGGAGATTCCAATAGTTCGAGAGTTCCCTGATGTTTTTCCTGCTGAACTGCCAGGATTACCTCCGGATAGAGAGGTAGAATTTCAAATTGAAGTAATGCCAGGAACCGCTCCAATTACAATGGCACCTTATCGGATGGCTCCGAAGGAATTGCAAGAGTTAAAGAATCAATTGCGATAATTGTTAGAAAAAGGATTTATTCGACCAAGTGTGTCACCTTGGGGAGCTCTGGTGTTATTTGTTAAGAAGAAGGATGGATCAATGCGTCTCTGTATTGATTATCGACAGCTTAATAAGGTGACCATTAGGAACAAGTATCCCCTTCCGTGCATTGATGACTTGTTTGATCAACTAAAAGGAGCTTCGGTATTTTCGAAGATCGATCTACGTTCGGGTTATCATCAATTGAAGATCCAGGAGAAAGATATTCCGAAGACAGCTTTCAGAACGAGATATGGTCATTATGAATTCATCGTAATGCCATTCGGAGTAACGAATGCACCTGCTGCTTTCATGGATCTCATGAACATGATTTTTCAGCCCTATCTGGACCAGTTTGTTGTTGTCTTTATTGATGACATACTGGTTTACTCGAAGTCCATTGAAGAGCACAGCACACATTTGAGGCTAGTTTTGAAAATTCTCATGGATAAAAATCTCTATGCGAAATTGTCTAAATGTGAATTTTGGCTAGATGAAGTAATTTTCTTAGGGCATGTGATCTCGGCAGTTGGGATTAGAGTAGACCCTCAGAAGGTTAAAGCTATAATGGATTGGGAAGTTCCTAAGAATGTGTCTGAAGTTCGGAGTTTTCTTGGACTTGCCGGTTACTATCGAAGATTCGTTAAGAATTTTTCGATGATTGTGCTGCCTCTAACAAAGCTAATGAGAAAGAACGTACCATTTGTTTGGACTTCTGAATGTCAAGAAAGTTTCGAAGCTTTAAAGAGAATTTTGACGGAAACTCCGATATTGGTTTAACCGGAATCTGGCAAGAATTTTGTAGTATTCAGTGACGCATCCCATAACGGGTTGGGGTGTGTATTAATGCAAGAAGGAAAAGTGGTAGCGTACGCATCGAGACAGTTGAAACCACATGAAAGGAATTACCCCACTCATGATTTAGAAATGGCTGCTGTAGTATTCGCTCTCAGGATTTGGCGTCATTATCTTTATGGGGAGCGTTGTTACTTATATATGGATCATAAGAGCCTGAAGTATCTGATGACTCAAAAAGAATTGAATTTGAGGCAACGTAGATGGGTAGAGTTCTTAAAGGATTATGATGTGATAATTGACTATCATCCCGGAAAGGCTAATGTGGTAGCAGATGCTCTGAGTAGGAAGACGTTTGCAGCTTTACGAGCTATGGATGCAAGATTATCTTTAACGGGAGACGGTGGTCTTTGTGCAGAATTAACCCTTAAACCAGCATGGTTGGAACGAATAGGAGAATTGCAAAGTAAAGATGAAATGTGTTTGAAAAGAATTGAACAAGTAAAGAACAAAGAGATTAAAGATTTTGAGATTAAGTCAGATGAAAATCTATATTGTAAAGGAAGAATTGTAATACCCGACAATGACGACTTGAAGAAAGAAATTTTATCAGAGGCTCATTGCAGTCCATTAACGATGCACCCGGGTGGAACCAAGATGTATATGGATTTGAAGGATCAATTTTAGTGGTCAGGGATTAAGCGAAGCATCACCGAATTTGTGTCTAAGTGTTTGATATGTCAACAAGTCAAAGCCGAGCATCAAGTTCCATCAGGATTATTGCAACCGCTTTTCATTCCTCAATGGAAATGGGAAAATGTTACGATGGATTTTGTTTCAGGGTTACCCTTGACTTCGAACAAAAGAGAATCAATCTGGGTAATTGTTGATCGATTAACTAAGTCAGCGCATTTCCTTCCGGTTAGAACGGATTTCTCTATGGAAAAGTATGCAGAGCTGTATATTAGAGAAGTTATTAGATTGCATGGAGTACCTGTTTCCATAGTCTCTGATCGAGACCCTCGATTCACTTCTAGATTCTGGAAATCTTTGCATGAAGCGTTGGGAACTCGTTTAAACTTTAGTACGACTTTTCATCCTCAGACTGATGGGCAATCAGAGAGAACTATTCAGATATTGGAAGATATGTTGAGAGCATGCGTAATGGAATTTAAAGGATCATGGGAAAAGTATTTACCGCTGGCAGAGTTCGCTTACAACAATAGTTATCAGTCGAGTATTAAAATGGCTCCCTATGAAGCTCTTTATGGAAGGAAATGTCGTACGCCTTTGAACTGGTATGAGCTCAAAGATAAAGAAGTGCTTGGTCCTGAGTTGATTCAGGAAGTAGAAGAAAAGGTCCAGATAATTCAGAGTAATCTCAAAGCTGCAGCAGACAGACAGAAATCATATGCAGATCTAAAAAAGAAAGAAATTGAATTTCAAGTTGGAGATAAAGTGTTTTTAAAAGTGTCTCCATGGAAGAAGGTGTTGAGATTTGGTCGAAAAGGAAAATTGAGTCCTCGGTTTATTGGACCATATGAGATTGTAAAGAGAGTAGGACCTGTAGCATATCAGCTAACTTTACCACCTGAGATGGAAAAGATACATGATGTCTTTCACGTTTCAATGCTTCGAAGATATAGATCTGATCCTTCCCATATCGTAAATCCAGAAGAGATCGAGGTACAACCGGATATGACTTATGAGGAAGAACCGATTCAAATTTTAGCACATGAAGTTAAGCAATTGAGGAACAAAACTATTCCTTTGGTCAAAGTGTTGTGGAGAATCACAAAGTAGAAGAAGAAACGTGGGAGCGTGAAGAAGATATGTGACATCAATACCCTCATTTGTTCGTGCAATGAAAATTCGATGACGAATTTTCTTAAGGGGGAGAGATTTGTAACATCCTCCATGCCGGGTTAGTGATTAATTTGCAAAGTTTCAACATTTGGTGATTTAAGTAAAATGATGGAAGAGTGTAATGATCTATTTGAGTTATTTGGTGTAGGATTGAATTATAAAGAAGGGGAATTAAGAGGGCAAAAGAGTAATTGAGTAAATGAAATAATTAAATATTCCTTAGGGTGATATTATAAATCACGTGGGCATTTGAGATAAGCATTCCAGACTCTTCTCTTCTTCTCTTCCTTCTCCAACCGTGAAGCTTGCAAGTAAATGTAAGAATCTGAACCTTGGTAGTTCCTTTGATTTTTAGCTTGGAAATTGAAGTTTGGATGTTATATAAGCTAAAGGAAAGCTTATATGACATTAAGACAACAAGATAAGTGTTTTAGAGATAGATTTGGAAAATGAGTTTTTAGATGAAATTTTGATATGGATGAGTTTTTGAAGTTTGAATAAGATTTTTGACTTGTCAATAAGCTAACTAAGAAGCATGAGGTGTTAGAATTCAAATTAGAACATGTTGGAATTTGGGTTAGATTCTTAAATTCTACATGGAGAATTAGATTTCTAAGTTTTAGAAATATTTAATGGATAATAATTAGCTTAAGTAAGAGTATGCAAGTTAGGAAATAAGAAAGAGTATGATATATGAAGTATTAAGCTAAAAAGAGTGGATTTGCGGGCATAAAAGAGGATTCTGGGCAGAGTGCATCGATGCATATTCATAGTGCATCGATGCATAAAGTATAAAACCCAGAAATTATTTGAAGGTGTATCGATGCATTGATAATGCATCGATGCACTCTTTTAAAATAGAAACATCGAATGCAATTAGTGCATCGATGCATAAGTCATGCATCGATGCATCCCAGTAATAATACAACATCGAATGCATTTTATGCACCGATGCATCAGTAGTGCATCGATGCATACCCTCATTAAAGGATGAAATTGGCTTTTCTATGAGTCTAAGGAATGATAGTTTAGAATATATTAATTAGTATACTGATAAGTATCATTGAATTATTATGTAGATACTGAGCCTACACGAGTTCAGGAACAATCTACAAGTAGGATCGATCGAGGAAAAGGCAAAGAAATATAGGTGAGTGCATATGCATAGCATAATTATAGAAATATACTCCATTCTAGACTTGTGATAAGTCTAGATTTTATATCTTGGTACATGAGCATATTCTGTATTATGAGACATGACATGAGTTCATATAAAAAGCATTATATGACATGACTATGTGGGAAAAGTTATGAGCTATGTGAAAAGGTAAGAATTTACATGTCTACGCGATATAGACTCCGTGAAATGTAAAAGCCCATGTTATGTAGATGAGAACTATAGGTATAGTTGGCATGCCAAGGGTAGAGGGTCTACGCGGTCCTTCGGGACATATGTATATTCTTTGGAACATGTGTGAAGTCTTGAAAGACACATACTTGATCCCTAGTATATGTATATGATTCTTAAGGAATTCTATGTGGTCCTTATGGACATCATTATATGGCACTACGGTGTAATTCTACGCGGTCCTTCGGGATATATATATATTCTTTGGAACATGTATGAAGTCTTGAAAGACACATACTTGATCCCTAGTATATGTATATGATCATTAAGGAATTATATGTGGTCCTTATGGACATCATTATATGGCACTACGGTGCAATTCTACGCGGCACTTCGGTGCATTTATACGAGCTGTGGTGACAGCATAGTGCACAACCTCACATTACTCAGATACCTTAGGTTCTCAGTATGATATCATGGGCCAATAAACTTATTGATACAAATTCATGAATGTTAAAGTCATACGCTTACAGGTATGGATATTGATGATGTAAACTACATTAATTAAGTACATGTTTGCATCTTATTTCATATGATCATGACATTTTCATTACATTGCCTTGTTATTATTATTGCCTCACTAAGTCGATGACTTAGCGTGTGAGTGTTTCACACGTAGGATCCGAGAAAATAGACGAGACAGGTGAAGCAGTTTGACAACGTTACTCCTGCAACCACCAGATCAGAAGCAACTTAATCAGTAGGTCATTTTGTTATGTAAATGGCAGTTGGCATGTAATTAAAGAGTTAAGTTGTGTATGCTCTGAATATTTTGGTAAACTTATATTACAATATGTATATTATCGTATTTTCTTAATATAAGTTCAAATATTTTGCTATTATTTGTTAAAAGTTGTGTTTTAAAGTCAATGTAGTATCTCTGACTCATATCCGGGTCGGGTACGGGTTGGGGGTGTTACAAATGGTCACTGAACTTTTTTAAAATTTTCATATAGATCCCCCAACTTTTAAAACTTATAATATAATCCCCTAATATTTAGTTCGTTTGCAATATGATCCCTCAAAATTTAGTCCGTTTGCAATATGGTCCCTTACATAACTATTGGGGGACCATATTGCAAATTGACTAAATGTTGGGAGACCTAAATGAAAGCTTTAGAAAAATTCAGTGACCATTATTATACTTTACCCTTAAATTTAAGATTTAATATAAAAAAAGTGTTCAAACTGTACATCTTTTATTATTTAGGTATCTAAATATTTTTCGATTAATGTATGTGCAGGGATAGATGCACTAAGCCTCCTAGGGGGCCAAATACATCCCTATTATTTTATAAAAATTGTTCAAATGTCTTAAAGAAAAAAGAAAAAAAATGAAAATTTTGCAAACACATTATTTTTAAGATAATAAAATAAAATTTTAGACCTTTATTTTTAAATTTTTGGACTGTGTAGGTATCTAACATTGTGATGTTACCATTTAAGTGTATGATCCGTAATAGTCACTAGAAAAATCACGTCAACCACTCAAAATGTGACAGGTAAAGCTTTATAAATTTTAAAAAATTTAATTAAAAATCCTTAAAATTATTATTACTTTTTAAAAAACCCTAAAATTTCTTTTAAATCTAAAAAAATCTTAAAATCCTTAATCTCAAACCATCAATTCTATTTATCAATCATCCCCCGCTTATCCATTCGTTGTTGGCCGCCTCTCTATATGTCGTTGGTGATCATCTCTTTGTTGTAGGCTCAATTCCCAAAACTCCTAAATCCTAAATCTTAAATCTTAAATTCTTAAATCCCAATACACAAATCCCTAAATCTCAATTGGATTGGTTTTTTTTGTTAGTGATCAGTAGATGAGTGGGTGATCGCTGACATTAATGATGATCGATGATAAGATTTTAGGGATATTTTAGAGTTTTATAAATTTTATAGTATTTTTTTAAATAAGTATATTTAGAATCTTTTAAAAAGTTATGAATTTTATTTTTTTAAATTTAAAAAAAGTAAAAATTAAGCCACATCTTAATCACTAATTGGTTGAGTGGTTTTTAACAGATTCTTTAATGCGTGACAGACCAAACACTTAAAATGATAACTTAAAAAACGTTAGACTCCCATATTGATTGAAAAAAGTTTATGCACTCAAACGAGAAAATATATAGTTTGGATATTTTTTTATGTTAGGCCTAAATTTAATCATAAACTACAACAACTAGAAAAAAATTATTTAAAATTTCAGTTATAAAATAAGACTCGTCAACTCGACTAATTAAAAAATTTTAACTTATTTCGACTTCACTCGATTGAATGCTCACATATCAACCGGGTTCAGCGCAAGATCTTTCTCTACAATGTCACCTTTGGTGTTTACATGTTGGATTGGTGGCAACATTACCGGTATCCTATTTCATTTCCTTTTATCTAAATAGATGCAGTCTTATTAATGATTTTCAGGATTGCACACGATAAGGGTTGTTAAACTATTACAACAGAGATGAAACATCGTCATCTTGCGGAAACCTGAGATTGTATATGTCGATATCGTTGTAAATGGGGTTGTCTTCTTCTTCTACTACTATTTTTTGATCAAACGTGTCGTGTCATCAATTTAACACTGTCGGTGTAACACCCTTAATCTATATACGTCTTGATATACAAGTTAAAGATGTCACATCAAACTGAAAACATTTACTGAATTGAAAGTTCCGTAAAAAATTATTTCTTTTGAAAATACTCTTGTTCTTACTTTAAAAATCTATTTTAAAGTATATTTCTGATTATAATTTATTTATTACAGGAAAATAAATTCATTTGTTAATCAGTAATTTTACTAAACCATGTCTTTTCGTGAAGTTTTAAAAAAACATAATAACATAATATATTCTTTTCATGCATAAATACTGATAACACTAATTTAAGTAAAATAAACTAAAATAGTTCTAGTTTACTATTACATATTATTAGAAATAAATACGATAAATAGAAATCACCGACATAATCATACATGCCACTATAAGTCAAAGGAAACATCATAGATGTCTTACTGATACTGATGATATGTATGTCTTTCCAAAAGATGCTCCGATAGCTCCTTACTGATCGTACTTATCCTTACTATAACCTACGCATGAAAATCATCACGCGCTAAGTATAACTTAGTGAGTCAGTAATACTAAAGGTGAGAATAATTAAATAAAATATCAAAATATATAAAATCATTAAAATAAAACAGACTGAAATTCTTTAGAACATTCAAACCAGATATCTCATCTTGAACTTTATCATAAACCTGAAAATAATCATCTGATAATTTTCACAAGATCATAAATAATCAGATTAGACAGAATAATCAGTTCATAATTCTTTGTAGTCGGACACTTTTTAGAACTTTCTTATTTCATTTTTATAGCCCAAAGTATATTTTAAGAGAATATAAGATACGTGAGTAAGACGAGTGTGCGCAATACATATATCATATCATCAGTCGGAACAGATAATGACACACAATGCTATCACATCAGAATTAACAATATGCACACCAAGTGCATTCAGATCAGAATATATATATACTAATGTACACTCCGGTATACCATAATATATCAAAATCAGAACAGATAATCACTCCACCTCATGGCATGCCAATTGTACCTTTGACTCTCAATATAACATACAGTGGGCTTTTAGTTCATTTCTTAACCATTTGATAAACATCATGTCATAGTCGAAAAGATACTTAATTCACATTCTTAAAATGTGACATGGACAATTCATGTTCAAAAACTTTCATAAAACTTATTAAAGAAATTATGGATATAATTTCATAATTAAAACATAATTCATATCTTTGAAATAAACAAGGTGAGGTTGACTTATCGCAAGTCGTCATCGATCAAAATAATTAAATAAATAAATTGCACTCACCTTTGCCTCACTTAAGAACTTGTATACGATAATACTAGTCACAAGCTTTGTCCTTTCCTTTCAGATTGTTCGGATTGTTAGTTTTATTGTAATCTGACAATACCAAATTATAACACAAAATGTTTAAACTACATATTAGTATCATTCTAACATAAGCTCATTTTTGACATTTGAGAATCTATAAAATAAAATCGATATCAACCTAACTCATAACTCCATTATAACTTCAAATTTCTCAAAACACTTATTCAATTCCACAAATAATTATTCCCAACATGATCTTCAACTTTTACCAATTATAAAATCAAACTACATATTTTAAATTATTTCCAGAATTAAACTCAACTTTTCCTTTAATTTCATAATAGATATTTACTATTATGATCATTTCCCATTAAATATATAAAATTTCCAGCAACTAAAATAAAAGTTCTAATCAATACTTCAACCTTACAACTTGATAAACTTGAAATTCAATCTCAACTTAATACTTAAACTCCAAAAATCAGCACACTTTCCAAAATTTCCATAATTATTCTAACTCACCCAAATGGTACTTTTACATTTAAAAATTACTCTTCATCTTCTAATCTATTTCAACTTAAATTCTAAAGTTTCCATATTCAGATAACTTGCACTACCTTTAAAGAATCAATATTCTGTATTGATACACTCACTTAAATTTAATTCCGTTTCTTCCATTGAAAAATATACTCGAATAAAAATCTATCCATATAAATAACTCCTTCTAATTCAATCTGTAAAATTTATGGTGAATTTTCAAAGTTGATTGACAAAATCTGTTTTATGCAGAATATGCTGCCCATTTTTCTGACCTTTTATCAGTTAAAAATTCATATCTTTTTGTATACACCTTGAAATTGATCCCCGTTTGTTTTAAACAAAACTAGATTGATATATGAACATAATATATACAAATAACTTCCAAATAATTTTTATAGAATTTCTGGTGAATTTTCAAACTCACTGTCAGATTCGAAAATCTAAATTGTTTTCATTAATTTGCATCTTTGGTTCTTCTTCAATTCTTACAACACTTCTAATATCAAGAATTGATCTTTAATCATAAAAATAACACTTCCCCTTCATCAATATCTTACCAACTTGAGCATAAAACATGAAGATTTTTATGTCAAATGAAAGAGAAATTCATGTAAGCTATTTTATCTTTAATAACCTAACTTAAAATTCTAATAAAATGAACCAAAAATTTAAAAGCAAGTTCTCTCACCTTGTAATTTGAGTCTCACGGCTGCTGGAGAAAGAAGAAACTGAAATTTTCTTCAATTTGCTAGACCTTATCCCTTAATACACATGTCATTATATAATATAAATGAATATTAAATTCATTTAATACACTTTACCATGTTGCCCTTAATAAATCTTGAAAATTACCAAATGCCATTGTATTATCTTCCAATAAAATATTCCTTGGTCAAATATGATACAACTTGACTTTGACTTTCAAAATTGACCATGCAATTTTCAAAAATTGCATTTTAGTCACTAAAATTCCATTGTTCGGTCAAATCTGAAAAATTGCACTGTTCTGAGCCAAATTTCTCTGATCGAAAATATGAAAATAATATTTCCAATCATTTTATAACACCCTTCAAATTTTCGTAAAATTCCGGTTCGATCCGATTATCTGATTTCAATACCGAAATTTACTGCTTTATAGCTTT
The DNA here is from genome assembly GCF_006381635.1 of Hibiscus syriacus. Classification (NCBI taxonomy): domain Eukaryota; kingdom Viridiplantae; phylum Streptophyta; class Magnoliopsida; order Malvales; family Malvaceae; genus Hibiscus; species Hibiscus syriacus. The sequence continues at coordinate 264,357 of NW_024063079.1, forward strand.
TATCACAATTCTCGTACCAAAAATATGATTCCCACGAAAATCCTTATTTTAGACCAACTTATTCATTTCCGGGCTAAACTATATAATTTTTTTGTTTCAAAATTGTACTTTAATCACAAAACTTTCAAAACTTACACTTTAGTCACTAGACAAATTTTGGGGTATTACAGCCGGCTGCTTAATTTAATGAAATTTGATAATTCGAGATATTTAGGCTTTGTTTTCTGTGAGTTCATAATAGATTCAAAGGATCCTATTCGCTTATTTGTTCATCACATTGGTTTTTATGTTCATGTATCAGTTCTTAAACTATGACAGATATGTAGGTGGTTGTGTTGATCTGGTTCGTATTCTACGTCAACTCACGATTTGGAGTCTAAAAGAATAGAGCGTTTAACAAACTTTTTGTGAATTATGCGTATAATATTTATTTATGTTCATTTATTAAGCTAAATAAATGAATATGAACAAATATTTTATGCTCATTTAATAAATGAACGAACATAAACAGAAGTGTTATCGATTCTTTTATATTCAAGAACAAGCTCATTTATTGACTTGTTTATAACTCGTTTATTCGGTCCTCATTTTCTTTTTAATTTTTTATATTTTAAATATTGATTAAGATAGAGACTAAATTTAACATAAGATGAATTTTGAAGTTCAAACTGTGAAACCTAAGAAATATAAGGACTAGTGTTGTTATTTCACTATTTTTTTGGCTTGAAATAAGTGTATGTTTCTAAACATTTAACTAAATGAATATATTCAACAACACTAAACGAACAAACAAAAACTTCGTAACATAAACACCTTAAAAAATAAATAAATAAAGACAAACATAACTTTATTCGTTCAAGTTCTATTCATGTACATCCTTACTCATGATATACAATTAAGTCCTTCAAGAGTAAAATTTTATGCCTAAATAAGCCTTTATATCAAATAAAATAGGTTGAATGGTTCCAAAAGCCTTAATTTTTTTTAGAAAATAGAGCAATTAAGCATCTAAACTTTTTTTTTTTACATCCAATTAAGTTTTTATATTTCAAAATTTAATCAATTCACCCCTATAATTTGTATTTTATTGAGTATTATTTTCACTGATAAATGATTTTATAATTTATTCATTTTCTATTTCAACTAAAAAATAATAAAACTAAAAATAAAATTACCTTCAAATATCCGAGATGAAATTAAATCTAGAACATTAAAGATACTTATTCGGTAGATAATTTATAAATAAATTTATAAAAATAATTTCTTAAAAATTGGTATTCTCAAAGAGCCAATCAAACCTGAACATATTTCATCAGTAGATCAAATATTTAATCGCAAAATCCAATCTAATTAAAAATCAAACTTATTAAATATAAAAAAATTAAATAGCGTGAACAATCATTTTGTAATAAAGCAATTTGATAGTATTTTATATATGTGTGTAAGAAGCAAATTTGGTAGTGGAATAATCTTTTGGCTTTCCTATAATTTGCAACTTATTTGTGTTCCGTCTGTCAAAAGAAGAGAAAAGTGATCATTTCCTTCGGGAGAATTTTGGTTCCCTATTAAATCCCCCAAACAAACCCAACTGTCGAAAGGAAACACAAGATTTCAAGGATCGGAGTAGTTGCAAGTACCGCGCCGGAGAAAATGGACTGTCATCCTGGTTAGTCTCCGTATTTTGTTTTCCTTATGCTTCTATTACTTTCACGAATTCACTTCCCTACCTCCGAGTTTCTGTGCCGTTTTCATTTAATTCATCTTCCAACAGTTTAATTTGTTAGTCTCCGATTCTTAGTGTTTTCTTTGGTAGCTGAGAAAATCGAAATGAAATGAAATAAGAGATAAATTAAAACCGAACTCGGAAGCTAACTGCTATGCTTACTCAGTACAATATTCTTTGCTTATATATATATGGATATGTATATATTACTTCTTTTCTTCTGTTGCTTTTCGGTTCTCTGTTTTTTTCCTGCTTAATTGCGTCTTGTTTAGTGGAGATATGTGGCGGTTATGCAATTGAAAGTCGTCTTATAACTTTATAGGTCCGATGATTGTAATTTAAGGTTGAATTCAGAGGAACTAACTCTAGGTATCATTTTAGTTTTTGAAGTACGCTTTAGGTATTGTTAATTATTGAATATGAGGTTTCTTTGGGGTTTGATCGTTCTTGATAAATATGTTAGAAATACAGGCGGATTATCGATTAAATCAACTCCAAACGAACTTAAAACCATTATGTGATGTCTTATGAGCATATTCACCAATTGGTTACACCAGAAAGAGGATGGTATATAATGCTTTATATGGCTAATTTATACTCTCTAACTTGGTTCTTGAGATGAACTAAGTTAGGGTATGATACCAAGTGACACAGAGGAACAGTTTCGTTTTCATTCTTATCCTTTTCTTGTCAATTTCAACTTCCACGGCATTGCAAATATAAATTTCGGAGCATTATATTGGTTTAATGTGCACTTTTTGGAATTGTACAACTTGTAGGAAATTCGCAAGATATGGATGTTCCACCAGTTGAAGGTGTTGCAGGGGGAGGAACAGCATATGGATGGAATGATGCTGGTTTACATGTTTCAAATTCACTCAAGGGCTCAACTGACCCAGCAGAAGTTCAAACTGCTGATTTAGTACACGTGTGGTGCCTCCCCAGCACAGCAAATGTTGGACCACAAGAAGTGCCTAGAAACTTAGAGCCTGTAAGTCATTGTCACACCTTCCTATTTTTGTTTAACATCTCATAGGCAGTTTGTTTTAGGGGTACATTCATGCAGGTCCAAGGGGTAGATATGGATAGTCTTTATTTTACAATCTTATATTTTGAGTAGGCTTACAACTCTGTTTGTTCACTACATGCATGCTAACGCTAGTCACAGCTTCTTGTTTTGATTTAGACTCACATGTTTGTATATATTATATCATTATCAAATTATGGTTAATAATTAATGTGCTCATTTTCATTGACCTGTTAATTTTTGTATGGGGGGAAATTGTTTCTTTTGACATTCATTTTCATCCAAATAGAAATACAAATTGAATTCATTTCCCATACTACTGTTTTGCAGTTCTGTGTTCATCCTCACATCTTTATAGTCTATGGGGCGGACTTCAGAATAGATTTCATTGTATATGATTTGTATATTATAAGTTTATGTTTCCTTCTCAAGAGATTTCCTTTTAGTAGTATAACATGTAGGCTGAAATAAACACTTGGATTTTTGTGCATAATTGATTTTTTTACTTTTTTTTTCTTTCCTTTTAGTTTTGTTTTTGGACAAATTGAGTACGAAGAACAAATTTAAGGATTGATTACTACAAGAAATGACTCGGATGTTCTTTGAATGGATATCTTCCTCTTGACTTCTAATGATATTTTTAATCTTGAAGATAAACCTTCTGGCAGCTAGAAATGAGAGGGAAAGTGTTCAAATAGCTATCCGTCCAAAAGTCTCTTGGAGTGGTTCTTGTATTGCTGGAATTGTGCAGATTCAATGCTGTGATTTATGCTCAGCATCTGGTGATCGGTTAGTTTCTAGACAATTACAGTTCTTTGTTTTGTGATAGTTTTAGATGATATTCTCACTATATTCCACTGTTGGCAGGTTGATTATTGGTGAATCAGTAAAACTGCGACGAGTAGTTCCCATATTGGGTGTACCTGATGCTCTTGTACCTCTTGATCTCCCAATTAACCAAATAAGCCTACAACCTGGGTACGGCTCTGTTCTAATAGTGCATGTTTTGGTGGCATGAACAAATGCTGAGTGGTCCTTATTGCTCAGCACTAAGAGGGTTGTGTTTGTTTTTCCCCTGCTGCAGGGAGACAAGTGCTGATTGGCATTCAATAGATGTACCAAATACACAGCCTCCAGGTTTATATGAAGGGGAGATCATCATTAATGCTATAAAGGCAGATACAGAGTAACATTCCTTCCTCGTTTTACACTGTTTACCTTAGCTTTTGTTCTGCTCTTTAAAATCAATGATTTGCATCTGCTAACAGAGTGTGCTCAATAGTTTGTATGCCATTTGTATGAATCGAGTAGTGTTTCCCATATTATCTCATACTTCTTATTATAAACATGTAATCTCAAGAATTCGTACCTATAATTCAGATCTTCAACACAATGCTTGGGCAAGGCTGAGAAGCGTCAACTATTCACAGAACTTCATAATTGTCTTGATGCTGTGGAGCGTATAGATGGAAAGCCATTGGATGAAGTGGTGAATATCCGAATCTGTTCATTTTTGCGGTTCCTATAAATTTACGTTTCCTTTCTCTTTTCAAACTGTTCATATGATTAATTGCTTCGTAGATTGAGAGAGTGAAATCTGCAACTACATCTTTAAAAAGAGCTCTTCTTTCTCCTTCATTTTCTGAGTTCTTTAAGGATAACGGGCCAGTTGATGTGATGGATGAAGATGCCATATCAAACCTTTCTGTACGAGTCAAGTTAAGTTTGACAGTTTGGGACTTCGTTATTCCAACAACTCCCTCACTTCCTGCTGTATTTGGTGTATCCTGTTTTTTATCTGTATTTATGATTTTTTTAGGCTGCCACTTATGACTGAGAACACAGACTAAAGGGTTTTAGTCTTCCCTTTACCCTTGTCTAATAACTCAATTCAGATTATATTTGGAATGGCTGATGACAAGTTATAGGTGTTTCATTTTCTCCTCTCTAGAAAACTCGTTGTGTGCTTAACCATGTATCTAGATATCTGACACAGTAATTGAGGATCGGTTTGGTGTTGAACATGGGAGCAGTGAGTGGTATGATGCATTGGAGCAGCATTTTAAGTGGCTTCTTCAGTACAGAATCAGCCCCTACTTTTGTAGATGGGGTGATAGCATGCGTGTTTTGACTTACACATCTCCCTGGCCAGGTAACATAGAATTGTCATTATCTGACCTTTACAGTTGTGATTGCTTCCTCTTATTCCCTCTTTGATATATATTTACCACTTCTACTCTGCAGCGGATCATCCAAAATCAGATGAATTATTTTCAGACCCACGGCTAGCAGCATATGCTGTTCCACACAGTCCAGTGGTCTCACGGTATAGACTTAGTTGCATGCTCACTTCTCTCTGGTATTTTAGTTACAGAAACTGATGGATATGTTTATTGATGTGCAACAGTAATGAGGCGGCAAAGGATTATTTGCAGAAAGAGTCGAGATATTGAGGACAAAAAGTCATTGGAAAAAAGCTTACTTTTACCTCTGGGATGAGGTATTACCTGTACTTCAATTGGCTGGAAAATTAGCTGTTTTATGCCCTATTAATGAGACTTATATGTCCTTGAAAGGACATAACGTCTTGACTTTTCTCTATTTGTGATATTTGGTCTCTGCATTTCTGCATCTTTAGACTTCTTTTTGATGTACTAGAAGTCTTTTATGATAATTATTGTATATCCAGTAGTTGGTGTTGTTTCAGTCATTAGCAAATTGAGTGCTGGATATTAGCATTATATGATACTCTTGACACAATGATGAGAATGTATTTCTTTCTGCAGCCACTGAACATGGAACAATACGAATCTCTTTGCAACCTTGCGAGTGGGATTCATGCTTATGCTCCTGATGCTTGTGTTTTAACAACTTACTATTGTGTTAAGATTTCATGCTCCTCTTTGTTAAGTTTTCTATTAACATGCCAGCTACCTCTTTCATATATCATAATTTGCCCTTGAGTAATTTTTTGTTAACTGTTTGTATGTGGAATCAAATATTTGCAACCACCTGATATGATAGTGTAAAGTTTCCCCCTCTCTCTGAGGATACTTAGTAACTTCTGCATGTGGTAAAGAGGTGCCATGGTCATGGTCTGACTTCTAAAGGCTTATTGATCTGCTGCCCTAGTTGACGGGCTATAAGTATCAAGGTTATGTATTTCAGGAGTCATGTTGCTATTTTGACCTTACAGAATTAGCAAGGCATCCTTTTCTTAACTGTTGCGATGTTTCACCTGGTTTGCTTCTTTCATGCAGGACCAGGTGATGCTCCTCTTGCACCAACTACTTTTGAGGCTTTTCTAAAAGTACCAAAGTTCCTACGCCCTCACACTCAAATCTATTGTACAAGGTATCTCTTGTTTATTATAGCTCAAAGGGCTCTTCCTTGTCCTGAAGAATAAGTAAAACTTTTTGTTTTTGTGTGCAGTGAATGGGTATTTGGTAATCGGGAGGATCTTGTTAAGGATGTTATTTCTGAATTGCAACTAGAAAATGGAGAGGTAATGCACTTACTGGTGATTTCTGCCTATTTCTTTGTCTGTTTAGTGGGGTTAACAAACAAGTCTCTCTATAATTATTGTCATGATTTGAAATTAATCATTTTCTTATGATTCTTTGTGGGAATATTTCCTCCTATCAAGATTTTAGGATTAAAATGTTATGTAGTTACTTTCATCCTAGCAAAGTGAACGAATTCCTACTGGCTTCTTCCTCAAAATGTTTAGTGTGCTTACCACCGGTTGAGTTGTGTCTTTGTCCTGCAAGTGTGGCATTGTACTGCGGGGTTGCAGAGTTCATATTCTGTATTTTTTGTTAAAAACATAACCATGTCCCAGCATGAAAGTTCTGAGCACTATGAAATGTGATGTTGATGGGAGTGACCTTTTATGTTAGGAATGGTGGACATATGTTTGCATGGGTCCATCCGATCCTCATCCAAACTGGCATCTGGGAATGCGAGGAACACAGCATCGTGCTGTTATGTGGCGTGTATGGAAGGAAGGTGGAACAGGCTTTCTTTATTTATATTCAGTCAGCATCTAAGTCCACAATAACATATCTGAACTCTTTCAAAGAAAACAAAAGATTCCTGAAAATGCAAAACACTTCTTTTTGCGCAGATAAGATTTAGGCGAGGCCTTCCCCCAGGTGATGGCGTTTTATACTACCCAGGTGAGGTGTTCTCATCCTCAAGTTAACCCGTTGCTTTGCTTTGCTTAGACTAGAGCGAATTCTCAGTGGCTTGCAGGTAAGCCAAATTTCCACATCTTTATCAGTGCCGTGTTTTAAATTTAGTAAGATAAAAGTGTGGTTAATTTCTCGTTTACCAGTCTTGCAACCAATTCACTTATAACTGTATTTATTCCGCTTGAATAGGACTTCGAATACCTGAAGCTTTACGCGTCAAGATATGGAAGGGAAGAAGCTCTTGGTCTTTTAGAGAAGACAGGTGTTTATTTAGGTCCGGAGCGATACACCATGGAACATATGGCAATTGACATGATGCGAGGTGAGATTTTCAACGCCTGCAGATCATCATCAGGTTCATAAATCATTTTATGTTATTCCTTTATTTTTGTGATCCCATCTTCCTTTATATATTAGACATTTTTTGTACTCTTAGATCAGTATGCAACAGTAAAAGACAAGCTTCGTTACTCGCCCAACAATTTATATTTGTGTCAAACTTGCAGTTAGGATATAAGTCGAAGTCCCATTCTATGTCGTCCTTTTTTTTAATTATAAATTTATGTTTGACAAGTATTTGGATTTGGGAGCGAGGTACTGAAAACTTAAAAAGTTCGAGAATATAAACTTTTCATGGTATATATATTATTTTTAAATTAAATTATTAGGATAAATTTTACAAAAAGAGTGAACATGATAAACATATACGAATATGTAATATTCTAAATATACAAGTACAAATACGGTAAATTGGTGATTAATTGAGTAAATATTTTTCATTCTATCAAACACTTTTAAAATATGGTAAATTATACATATGATCACTTAATTATGAATGGATTTTAATTTAATTATTGGTATCTTTTTATTTTTTAATAAAAATTTAATAAGATTTTCATCGATTTTGAATGAGTTCCGTGGAAAATCAATCTTAGGAGAAGAGAAGGAAGATGAGTGGAATGTAAATGTTTCGGTATTAATCTTAGTGTAAATGATAATCCGTAACTGGAATGATTGCCTGTCAGTGATGATAAAAAAGTATAGTGTCAAAAATGAAATGGTTTAAAAATTTAGTGATAAAATTGAAATAGTTTTAAAGTTTAATGTTTAAAATAAAGTTATTTTAGGTATCAATAGGCGTCGTTGAAATGACGTAATTTGCTGATATCATTATAGTGAATAAAGATCCACCCATGTTATCATATAGTTAACATTTAACGATCTCATAGAATAATTAAATTTAAAATCAAAGTTCAATGTTATAATTAAAGAAATTGAAAATTTTAGGGTATAAACGATATATAATCCAATTTTTAGGATATCTGATGTAGTTTACCCTTACTTTATACTGAAATTTGTAAATATTTAAATAATTAAAATATTATTCAAATCTAGAATATTCAAGTAAAATTAAAAAATATATATATGAGTGTGTAATATTGATTACCATTAATAGAAGATGGCAGGTCAGTTAAAACGGAAAATCTCCCGATCTTTAGATTCCAGCTACTTTGGATGATCATTAAATATGCCAATTCCAACTGCAATACGTAATAGCCTACGGAGTACCGTTAAGCATCATAAAGACATTTCTACCCTCATCGAAATCCCCCAAACAACCGATACCCGTAGTAAATTTTAGGTTATCAGAAAGTCAAATCCGTCAGTTACTTTCAATTTTTGCCACGTTTAGGTCAAAATTTTCCCTAAATGATCGGCTTTAGGAAAGCACGGCTGCCTTTTTTTATGGTGACTTCCCTTATTACCTGTGTCTAGGGTTTCATTTGCATTTGGTGAGCTTCGCCGCCCCCAGAATTTTCTCGACTTTAGAGAAGATTCTGCATCTCTAAGATTTGGACTCTTTTGTTTCTTTAAGGGTTTCATCATAAGGGTAGCTGAGAATAACTGGTTTCTGGCGGTTAATTCTAAACCGATCGATTCATTTCTGTTCCCCCTCTTTTTTCTCTTCAAAACTTTTGGGAGTGGTGTTTTCGATTTGATGTTTTTGGTTTGATGGCTCTGTAAAGGTGAGTTTTTTTTTTGCCTTGTTAATTTGTTGTTCTTTCTTTGAATTTTTTACTTTCTGCTATTCAATTTTTGGTTTCTTTGAATTTAGGATTTCTTTCTATTTGGTTTCCAGTGGATTTGGAAATAGTTAAGACGTATCTGCAAACTTTATTTGGTCTATTTGTTTCGTTGTTTATTTAATTGGTTTATTAACTTGGTATCTGCAAACTTTTGTGTTTCTTTCCAGGTTTCTAAATTCCTGCTATATTTTCAAGGGAGAGCAGGAATTATCTATTTTGTTTTAGTAATCTAAGGATTATATGTGTTAAAAAGTTATGAGATATTTTTCTGCATATAGTAGTGACTTTAGTGTTCTTTGTAATAGATTGTTCGAAGCAAAATTGCTTTGCCTAGGAAGATAAGATGCCACTTACTTGTTTTTGGAGACTGAAGAGTGCAGTTCAGAGTCGCATTCAGAGAACAGAATGTGGGATTCAGGATTCAATAGAAGTTCTGATAGGTACTGGGACGCTAGGGTTTGGCAATTATAGGCTTTTTCATTCTTTAGGATTTTCGACACTCTGCAGATTTGCTAGGATTTCTGCAAACAGGGACTCTTTTGGCCGCAAGATCTGATTTTCTCCTAGCGAATCGAAGAAGGAACATTTCTGTTGTGGGAGCAGTTTCTCGAACCATTTCTGTTCCATCTGTTTTAGGTCCTGCTTTCCAGGTTTGTAGCTATCATATTGATAGCGCACTTGCTGATGCTAGTCAAATACCATCCTCAGTGAGGAAACTACTGAGTAAACCTATGGCTGTTTCTGGTTCTAGAGTTGTAATCGTGGGATATCTTGTTGATACAGCAAAACTAAAGCACGAGAACCTTTCATTGTCAACAAGTAGTGCTGACATCTTTTACAGCAACAAACGTTTGAATAGCTGCATAAAAGCTAAAATGAGTTTGAAAAACCCTGAGAAACCTAACAATTCACTAATATATATCATATATGGATATTTCGTGTATAGTTTTTGAACGGCAACAAACGTTTGAATAGCTGCATAAAAGCTAAAATGAGTTTGAAAAACCCTGAGAAACCTAACAATTCACTAATATATGGATATTTCATGTATAGTTTTTGAAAAAAATGGTGCAACTTCAATACTTTGCCAGGTTCAGGTTCCAGGGCTTTCCATAGCTCATTGCCTTCTTTTTTGTCAGCTGGAACTGCGCGTGATGTTCCCTTTGATAATTCTGCAAGTGAAGAGCAGGTTAACAATTCATCCGCATCGTCAGAAGAGTATGTTCTCTGTGCAGTTTTGAATCTTCTTTTGCTAAATTATTTCAGTATTTTTTGCGATTTATATTTATGCCATGTTTGAAAATTGTGACAGGAAGATTTCTTCTGGAAAAACTCTGAAGCTGCTTTCAGGATCATGCTATCTTCCCCACCCTGACAAAGAAGATACTGGAGGAGAGGATGAACATTTCATATGTGTGGATGAACAAGCAATAGGAGTAGCAGATGGACTTGGTGGCTGGGCTGATCTAGGTGTTGATGTAGGGCAGTATTCTAGGGAACTCATGTCTAACTCTGTATCTGCTATTCAAGAGGAGCCCAAAGGTTCAGTTGACCTGCAAGGGTCTTAGAGAAAGCTCACTCTAGCACAAAAGCTAAAGGTTCCTCGACAGCATGCATCATAGCACTCACAGACCAGGTAAATTGTTCATGTTCTGGGCTTGGGTATGATGTTTGGTTTCTATTTACATCATGGGTTGATTTTCCTGAAATAATTATTATGAACACACAAGAGTACTCATCTTAGCCTAAATTGTGCTTTCTGTGCTTAACATGAACCAAGGAAGTAATGACTTGCAATTGGATGTCTTTGTCCAAATGAATTTGTAAGAGGTTTCATGAAATAATTATTATGAACTAAGGAATTAATAACTCGCAATTGAATGTTTTTGTCCAAATGAATTTGTAAGTGGTTTCATCCTCTTTGTGGAGAATGATCTGTCATAGTGCCTGCCCAGAGGTTTCCCCCTTACAAATTACCTTAATATGGGGTAAAATTCTGCGCCAGTGACTTTTAGTTTGGTAAAACTTGAAATGTTGTCAGAACCTAAATTCGAGACTTTTGGTATTAATCTACTTTTGTCTTTGAGCAAAATTGTACTTCAACCTTCTTCTGGGATGACTGAATTTTTTGGTTGTTGACTTGCAGGGTCTTCATGCTATAAATCTGGGGGACAGTGGTTTTATGGTGGTTTGAAATGGATGCACTGTATTTAGGTCCCCTGTTCAGCAGCACGATTTTAACTTCACATATCAACTTGAGAGTGGAAGTAATGGTGATTTGCCCAGCTCTGCTCGGGTAGTTAACACATATTCCACTTGTGCTCTTGCTGGAAATATGTCTTCTATTTTGACTTTATGATGTTGAAATTTCAATTATGTTATCTTATCTATGGTTGAATGGATATTTGCTTAGGTGTGCCCTAGCATGTTATATGGTTGTTTCTATTGACTGTTTCCTGCTGATAATAACTTAAATATTTAAAATAGGAAAGGATATCCTTTTATATTTCTTGATAATTGAGAGGTCAACCAAAATATTTATTAAGCACTGGTTTCCATGCTTTGATTCCTTTTGCACATTTTATCCCCCCCCCCCTCTCCCAACATCATTTTTTCCGTATTAAAGAACAATTTCCAGCTTGTTTGTTTATGTCATGCTTTATTTTATTCTTTTGTTGTGAAATATCTGAATGACCTAAATCTTCTGTCCAACTCAGGGCTTTGCAGTTCCTGTTGCTCCAGGAGATGTTGTCATTGCTGGTACAGATGGACTGTTTGATAACTTGTACAATAATGAAATTACTGCAGTGGTGGTTCATGCAGTGAGAGCTGGTTTGGGGCCTCAAGTGAATGCACAGAAGATAGCAGCGTTAGCTTGGCAACGAGCACAGGACAGAGATCGACAAACACCTTTCTCAACTGCCGCTCAAGATGCTGGATTCCGCTATTATGGTGGAAAACTTGTTGATATCACTGTTGTTGTGTCATACATTACTAGCTCCGAGGAAGTATGTTCTTTCTCTCTTGCATTTGCTCTTAATTATTTATTTCTTTATTTAAGGGAACTAAAAAGAAGTAAATAAAGAGAAATTAGTGGGGTACACACACTCTCTTATGTTACTTTTTAGAGTTCATGCTAAAAACCATTTTCTCTTTTAGTTGGCTAGAAGAACTCCTGGTTTTGTATGCTATTCTTTCCGAACACAAATGACTTTTCCTAGCTAGCCTTGCATCTTGGGCATTTATCTAGGCTTTAGGAAGAAGAGCTGAGTTTTGGGCTATCTCCTTACTGTTTGATCTTGTGTCGAAATAAGCATCAGGGGGACTCCATTTGGTTGGTTTTCAAAAATAAATGTAGATCCACTTGCACTATGTCGATTGATTAGATTACATAACCATTAAAAGGAGAACAAGTCTTGATGAAGTCCTTTATTGTTTTGAATTCATATTTACTTGTAAGATTGTTATTGTGTTTTAATTCTTAGTTAATGCAGGAGAACAAGTCTCGATGAAGTTAGTGAAGCTGGGTTTGCGTGATTTATCGTTTGGGCGATCGTAATTTTGTTAAAGAAGGATTGTTGATCTGTTGGAATTGGACAATGGGATGGACTGATGGATCTTTTGTTCTATAGTTAGGAATCAATTGTGCCTTTTGTTTTTGATGAATTCTTTTACTATTTGTTTCTTCCATATTCCTTTATGGTCTCTCTGTCTATCAAATGAATCCATGTTCAAAACCGCAACATTCTTGTAAATATATATTACTAGTTGTATTTCTTGACTCGAATTTATTATAATTTTCTACTTTTTTTTTAACAATTCCTACCTAGGGGAGGGGGAGGGGGAGGGGGAGGGGGAGGGGGAGGGGGAAGGGGAGTTTCGTCCTAATGGATTTTGAACCCACACCAGAGGGAGTTTATTATAATTAAATGTTGCTGGAGAAATTAATAAAAAAAAGGGTCTTCCTCTGTCCCAATTCTTGTTAAAGTGATTAGAAAGTTAGCTTTGATCAGTTCAAATGAGAATTGAAAGTTTTGTTTAGTATGACGCATAGAATGAGATCTTTTAATTGGTAAAAAGATAATTCAGTTTTAATTTATATAAAAATATTAATTTAATTAAATCAATGGATTGAATTCTTAATACATAAATGAGATAGTAGCGCAGCACCAAATCAAAATATCTTGTCTTCTCTACTAAGAATCGAAGAGGACAAATAAAATTCTAAGCTAGCATTTCAAGCTGCTGTTGATGCAAATAGACTTGTTAAAGGAGAAGACTTTTAACTTCTTCATCCATCATTCTTCGCTTGCATTTACAAAGAAAGAACGGCGGTCGTGGCAGGGCGTAAGGACAAAGAACCGTCACTTTGGGGATCTCGTATTGCCATATGCATTGTTGTCGGTTGTCTCATCGCTTTCTATTTCCCTCATGGCCTCATCATTTCCTATCCCTCTGTTCAAAGTAGTCAAATAGGCATATCCAATATCCAGGTTCTCCTCTTATTTTGATTACTCCCCGATGATTAATGTTCCCTTTTTAAGTGATATTTTCTTGCTAACGTGTCATCTTGCATTTTTATGATATTTATTGTTTTGATGGATACACCATTGTTTTTTCTGCTGTTTTTCAGACTTCATAAGCAGATTAAGAAGCTGAAGTATGAATCCGTATTCGTTATAGGAGAAGAATTCCAAATTACAGAAGCAGATCAGGGTTTTGAAAGATAAGCTGCAACTGGCTGAACAGGGAAAAGATCATGCAGAGCAGCAGTTTTTGGTGTTGGGTGAACGACACAAAGCTGGACCTTTCGGTACCGTCATGGCTTCGCGGACTAACCCGACTGTGGTTCCCGATAAATCCGTGAACCCGAGGTTGGCTAAGACCACGAAGGAAGTTGCTGTCGAGAATCTGAAAGAGACGTTGGAGGTTTGGTTTTGTAGCATCAAGAGAGTTGGTATAAGTAATTATCTGGTTATAGCTTTAGATGATCACACTGGGGAGTTCTGCAAATCGAATGTTGCTCAGTGTTGTAGCAACAACACCTCAAAGCAAAGTCGGCAATTGCATGAACAAAGGGAGTTGCATTGGAGAAAAAAACAGGAAAGAAAGAAAACGAGTCACTTCAATTGAAATCAAATTAAAAATTTAACGATTTAATTAATATTTTTTTATTCAATGATCAAAATAGTATTAATGTGTGACCGTAGTTTACCTTCATTTTTTTATGATGAAAATTTGTTGCATTGTCCGCCGCATAGTTTGCGTGATCGTCCCTCGTAAATTTGTCTTCTTGTTCCCCGAAATTGCTGAGAAATTGTAAGGGATAATAAAGGTTGTCTCTTTGTTGTCAAAAGGAGGCATAATCTAAAGTTGGTTTCGATTCTAGCATCGGTTAAATCTTTGTCTGAATCAAGAGGATTTAAGCGAGGTGGGAAGACATATGAGCGACATGTTTCTAGTTTTCTTTTGGACAAGTGTTTTGGGGTCCTTTTATAATAGTTGTCAAATCTGGATTTGCAGATTATAACTTGGGTTTCTGGGGAAACTTCACTCAGAATCACTTGTATCACAAAAAAAATCGAAAATTTCCCATTGAATTACAAAATAGACTTAAAAGGCAAACCTTTTGTTTTTTTGGCATTTTTCTAAACCTATCCATAGATAAATAGACTGACCATTTTTTTGTGGCTTAGATCTTTTGATTAATCTCTTACTTTTCCTTCAACTTTCTCTATCGAAATTTCAAAAAAAATCCTTTTTTTCTTTTTTCATGAAACTTTCTCAGCTTCATCAACAGAAAACATGTTCTTCAAGCTCATTTATGGTTGCCCTTTTGGCAGTTTAAGAACTTCATCCTATTTCCGCCAATCTCCCATACACCAATGAAGACGATTCAGGGATTTTCACAAAAAGAAAAGCTTTCCTTTAGGCTATAGTCTTTAAAAAAACATTCATGGACCCCAACTCAGACGTAGATTTCAATGATGTCTTCGGTGGTCCACCAAGGAGGTCAACAGTTCAAGAGACAAGGTACAGTTTTGGTGAAAACCTGGATTCATCATCATCTGGTTTTGATGAAGCAGTGATTGCACACCGGAACCCATGGTCAGTTCTGAGCGAAAAGCCGGTGTTCGGAGAAGAAGGGACGACGAATCAAAGAAGATACTCGAAAAACGACTTCTTTTATGACATTTTTAGAGGGAATCAGTCTTTGACTTGTTCTCCAAGAAAGTATGAGGTGAAGGACCCTTTTGAACCAGCTTCACAGCTATTGAGTCCTTGTAGGCCTTTACCACCAAAGGCTGAACCTTTCAGCAGTTCATTTCCTTCTCAATTCAGGTAACAGTGCTTCATATTGTCCCTAAACTGCTTTAAATAATGTCATTTATTTATAGTTTCAAAAAAAAAATGTCCTTTATTTACTTACCATATGCTTTTGATCGATGAAGCCATTGAAAAACTTAGAAAAGGTCGAATATACTCGTATTAGACACATACCCGAATCTGATATTCACATCTAAATCCGAATAACATGGTACATTTTTATTATGTTAGCCAGTAGCTTACTTTTGCCACCTTTTAACTTCCCAGCCTTCCTGCCAAATTGAACAAAGGAATGGACCTCCCCATATCTAAAAGAAAGGATGGCTCTTCTAATGGTTCAAGTTACCATGCATATTCTCCTATGTCAAGATTCTCAGTCCAAGCAAATCAAGATAAAGATCAGGAAACAAGAAGTTCTTTCCAAGGCGATTCGAAAGAAGATACAAGCAGTTTGGATATTACTGGAAATGACAACCGGTTTCACTTCTCGATATACAAATGGGCAGACAAAGGAGGTGTGCCATTTGCAATTCCTCTAAGGGGAAGTCATAGATTCAAAGAAAAGGATAATAAACTGCAGAGTTGCTCAAGTGCTAATGGTTGGATACCTTGTGAAAGTATAGCAATAGAACCAAAAGCGAATTTTCATAACAATTTCAGCTCTACTGATAGAATGTCATCAAATGAAAAGAATAAAGACAGCTTTCCCATTGATTGGAGGAATGAAGTCAATGAACCAGTTCGAATTATCGAGGAAGACAACATTCCAAAGCCCGAGTCAGAAAGTTGGCCTCAAAGTACTGATAAGAAAGTTTCTGGTGACACTGTCTTGCCTAGTTCAAAGGAAGAAAAAAAGACTCGGTATTCCCCTAGGAATTCATGGGATAATAGAAAAGGCAGGGATAGAGGAAAGGTCAAAGAGTTCATTAAAATTTTCAACCAGGAGACTTCACCAAAACCCGGAGCTGACATTGTCTCTGAGAATCATAGCTTTCGATTGAAGCAAAGACATAATAATGTAGAGCCAGAGACTGGACCAAGAATTAGTATGACGCAAAAGGACGAGAAAACTCACATGCCTAACATGCAAAAGGAGAACAAAATATCTCCAGACGTTCGTGTCGGCAGTAGTATGTTGAACAGTGCATCAGAAATGAATACTAACGGCTCACGAAAAGATACTGGTTAGTTCTGGTTTTCTCTATGTTCACATCCTTTGACATTTTGTTTTAATGAATATACCATGAATTTTCAAATGTTCAGTACTAATCTTCCACTTACTCCATGCTGGCATCAGTTTCTGATGGCTCCAAGAGTATTGCTGACGATCCAACAGAATCATCCGAGGTCAACTTTTCGGTATGCCATTCATGATTTTACTTCATGTCGATATAGTTCAGTTTTTGATCCGACTGTGCGTTGTATCAATATATGAAAATTGATATTTGAATACATAACGGTTTTTGATGTTGAGATTTTAAGGTATATGATTTAGGCTGAGCCTCTAATGGACTGCTCCACTTTGAGTGATGAACAGATAGAAGACCTGACACTAGTTTCGGAAGAGAAAATTTTTCCAGAATATGGCATGGATCATGAAGAAATCCAGGTAACAATAGTACTCTAAAAGCAGCTATAAACATATCCACAAACACCTACGTTGCTTCACATTTTTTTTCAGCTGGCTACTTCATTGCATTGCAGGCCATTGATGCTAAAATACGGCAATGGTCGAATGGAAAACAAGGAAATATCCGCTCACTGTTGTCAACCTTACAATATGTAAGTTATGTTGCTCCTGCTCTTTAACTTTTTTCTCGAAATATTTATGTCCGATATTTGTATTGAACACATGAACATTGGATACGACTTCCAAGGATCCTCGAAATACATTGAAAAACATATAAAAATACCTTGCCTACTCATACTTGTATCCAACACTCGAAATGAAGTCTCGAGTAACATAGTTGTATGAAACAGGTTCTTTGGGCCGATAGTGGTTGGAAACCAGTGCCACTTACTCATATAATCGAAGGACGAGCTGTTAAAAAATCATACCAAAAAGCTCTACTGTATCTTCATCCAGATAAACTACAGCAGAAGGGAGCTGCCTCATACAAAAAATACATTGTAGAAAAAGTCTTCGACATTCTGCAGGTAATGTATGATTCCTGTAAGTATTTCTTCTCATATTGATTGCAGTAAATATCTGAATCCGACTATACCGAAACATAAAAAATGAACTTACCCGTAACTAAAACTTGCATCCAAATGGTAACTCTTTGTGATAACAGAGGTGAAAGCTTAGAAATTTGTCCATGGAATTTGTGTTGGCCTACCAAATGTGTTTGGTATGATCAATTATTGTACTTCAAATAATCCCCAAGCTGTTTATACAACTGGATAAGTGCTCCCAGACAGACCACATAGGAAACTGCACAGGCTGAAGTTTCATACACATGGGATGACTGGTTGTTTCCCCACAATCTGTTTAACCTACCTACATTTCTGCTTATAGGACAAAAGCCCTAGCTGCAACTTATCAACATGTTGGTCCAGACTTCGAGTTTTTTCATTTGAAGTAGTTGTGTCCGACACTTGTATTCGACAAAGGATAATATCTTTCGATAACACTTTGAATACATGAAAAAGAAAAACCTTTCGGGATGCATGTGATCATGTTTTAAGTTTTAACATCTATGAGTTGCAAGACAAATTTGGTTTCAGTTCAACTCTTTGCCATTGCAGGATGCATGGACTCAGTTCAACTTGCTCGATTCGATCTGATTTACTATTTGTTCGATCACGACATTTCATCTATTCAAAAATAAAACAAAATGCAAGAGCTCGGGAGAAGAGGAGAATGAACATGATTAATACATCCTGAGATATCTTTTACAAATCATGTTTATAGTGACTGAAAATTGAACACTGTTCTACAGAAAGGGCTCTCTTTTTTTTATTATTGTTTAACTGTTTTTTCTGTACTGCAATTGAGTTTAAAGAAGAATTCAAATTCAATCTTTAGTAAATAAAAAAAATCATTGGTTGATTGAATAAATTAGGACGGGGAAAATGGAGATGGAAAGAAAGGGTCCATCAGAGTTTGGCTTCATGTGAGCAGAGCCAGCAACAATGCTGATTAGTGAAGAAGAGATGAGAAATATGCAGTCTCGCTCACTCTCCTCAATTTTCATGCCGTTTTGACTGTGACACGCTTGTCGTTTTATATTTCCTCTTACTGTGGGGATTACATACAACTTGCTGCCATATTTGTATAAAGTATCTTAATGTCCTTTGCTTAATATAAATTTCAATTCATTGATATCAATCCAATCTTAATTTAATTAGTATTATTGTTATTACAATAACGATCAATTCACAAATAAAATTCTTATTATTTCTTACCTTTTGAATTTTTCAGTATTTATGTCAAATAATTATTTTTAAGATTCAAAGTTATTTTATTTTTAGATGAGATTTAAAGGATTGTATAACTTTTCAATAGATTAACATTTACATTAGATAAAAACAATTTAATTAATTAATTAATTTATAATATATTCAGTTTTAAGTAGTTGAATCACATCATAACCGGAAACCGATTTATAATTCATAACTAACTTATAATTTTATTAATTATTATTATTTATTTATTTGAGGTAAATATAATATAATATAATATATGTTCAAATATAAACTCTTAGTTATTTAACATTAAATGTTCATACTCCTGACATTTATGATGTCGCTCAAAAAATAACAATAATTTTTTGTTGGTAAAAAAATAATAAAAATTATTAAGCGAACGTGTAACGTGAATCATGTGATACAGTTTGTTTGTTTTTATTTAACCAAAGAAAATTCCAACTGATACTAAATTTTAAATGAGATATTTGAATAATGGGTAAATTACACAGTTCATAACTTTACTATTTTTTATATTTCACTAATTAAATTTTCAATTTTTTTAATTTACTTATTAAATTTTATAAATTGATTTTTTTATCATTTTGTCGTTAATTTTATAACTGTATTATGACATGGTTCAATTAAATGATTTTCTGTATTATGACGTGGTTCAATTAAATGATTTTCTAAATTATTAAATTCTATGTCAGATAAAAGAAAATGGTTAAAAAATATATGAGGAAAATAGAAATTATAGCGTGAAGTCACCTCCTCCTCCAACATTAGCGTCGCCGTTACAACCGCCGCAATCCCACTGTCCTTTTACTTCCCGTTATCGCCACCCTAAAGAGCATTTCACTGGCTTTTGTCCTTTATGCCTCTGCGAACATCTCCATATTCTCGAGTCTTCTTCTATTGCTTCATCTTTTTCTCGTATGCCTTCAATCGCCGCCACTACTTCAAAGAACGAGGGATTCTCAGGGGGTTTTGAACCTCAAAGAAAATCTTGTGACGTTAGGGCTCGGAATACGCTTTGGTTAGTCTTTCATCACGACATCGAGAGGAACCCACATAAAAAAGCAACGAGAAACATAAGGTCTTCTGAAATTATAAAAGCTAAAGCTCCAAATTTGGGTTCTTCTTCAAGCTTCGTTCCAGGTCCCGTTTTTGAAAGCAAAAAATACCGTCAAATCGAGAATAAAACCAATTACGCATATGATATAGAGATAATAGAAGAAGAAGAAGAACGACCCAATGCGGCTGTTGTTGCCGTCAAACCCAATTACGCATATGGTGGTGCGTTCACAATGGCCTCAACCACCATATTCTTCCCAAGCTTTAGCTTCAATAATCTCAAATGTGATGAAATTGTTATTTAAAAACAAAAAGAAATGGGGGAAATTTTCAGCAGCTACAGTTTTTGGGTTCTCTAAAAAAAAGGCAAGGGTGGGGATTTGTGGGTATACTGTGAATAGGGATGAAAAAAATCGGATTTAAATCTGATCCGGATCGGATAAAAACTGATCCAGTTTTTTCACCTACCAAAAAACCGGATTTTAAAAAAATCGATTCGGATCCTAACTGGTTTGGAGGGTCGGATAGTGTAATTGGTGTAACCGGTTTTAGTTTGAAAAAAATGGTTTTTAATCTGGTATAAAAACCGGTCATCCAATTTGTTTTCAAACCAGTTATACTATCCGGTTTTAAAAAAATCGATTTTTCTCAAATCCGATTTCAAATATTTTTTACACAAAATCGAATATTCGAATTTTTTGTACACTCCTAACTATGACTTTGATGAGGTTTGGGGGTTTTTTTTTGAGGTTACGAATCAAGTGGACGGGAGGTAGATAGTAAAAAAATATTAATAATATTGATAAAATATTAATTAATTAAAATAATAATAATAATAAATACTACATCATAACAGAGTTAAAAAGAAAACAGTTGAATTATAAAAAAAATTAATCTATAAAATTTAATGAATAAATTAAAAAAAGTTAAAAATTTGATTAATAAAATAAGAGATAGAGTTCAGTGATGAACTACGTAATTTACCCTTGAATAATTCGACCCACAACTTTAATGAAAAAGTAATTAAAAAATGTTGGGGGAGGGGGAACAGAGAAATGGGGGAGAGAGACACAGGCAGAGGCGTGGTTGAGGGGCGTAAGGTGTGGGATCGCGCAGGCAAAATTTTTGAGATAATATTACGAAACAAATTAATTCACGAGTTAATACACTCTCAAGATTAATTGTTCAAATAATGTGAAATCTACAGTGTTGGCCGTAGGTTGCCATGCCTTTCGGGCGACCTACTAGGTCGTCATGTCTTCTCGGCGAGCTACAAGAGATTGCATGTGCCATGCACGTTCCAACACGCTGGGCATCCGAGGCCATCCGATCGAGGCCATCCGACCGAGACCATCCGAACGAGCTATGCGAGGGCATCCGAGGGCAACCGAGCGAGCTATGCGAGGGAATCCGAGGAAAGCCGAGCGAGGGTAGGTTGCCCGGAGGGCATGGCGACCTATGTGTTGGGACGTGCATGTGCTATGCAACACGTTCATTCTCACGTTCATTCTCTTTGTTTGATCAAGGGTAGGTCGCCCGGAGTGCATGGCGACCTACGGTCAACACTGTGAATTTCACCCTATTTGAGCAATTAATCTTGGGAGTGCATTAGCTCGTGAATTAATTTCTTTCAGAACATTATCTCGAAAGTTTTACCGATCGCGCATGGTCTTAAAAAATAGAGGCTTTAAATAAAATATATTTATCAATTATTGCTATTAATAAATATAAAAATAGAGATATTGAAATTAAATATATTTATCAATTATTGTTATTAATAAAAATAAAAATATGAGTTCCGAAATTAAATTATTGATATTAAAAAGTATAAAAATAAAAGTCTCAAAATCAAATATATCTAAACAAAAAAAAATCCCTTTATAAGAATTTGCAAAGGCCTTTATACCTAACCACGGCGCTGGACACAGGAGGGAGGGAGACGGGGGAAGAGAGGAAAAGCTTTTGCCTATTCTCTTTCCTCGTCTTCCTTTAACGCTCTGAGCTTTTTCCAGTTTTCAGGCGGGGGGCGAGCTTAAGCTTTTGTCCTTTATCTCTCTTTAACAATAAACTTCTCATCATCATCTTCTTCGTATTGTTTTCTCTCCGTTCGCCGCCATACAGAATCTCGAAGCGTTTCCTTTAAAGGCAACTCACCTTCGATTCTGTAGTGGCGGCTTTCTTTTCGTTGTTCAACGCCGAATGGCCTTCTCTCGACCCGTACGCGCGTTATCTACGTTTCCCATTTTTCATTTTTACGAAAATATGCTTTTGGCCATGATCATTTGATGAAATTATGAGTTTTAATGTGTGATTCTCTGACCTATCGTATTGTTGTTGTTCTGTTTTGTGTTTTCTTCTGGATATGGAATGTTTTCAGTATATCTGAAGTGATTCTTTTCTTTTGTCAAATTTATTTATTTTCCTTTTCGCAGAGTACCAATAACGATTTCTCATGTTTCCCATATATAAAAATAAATAAATATATTTCCATCTGGAAATGTATTTGGAAATATGTAGGTTTGATGGTTAAATTTGCCGCTAAAATTTACTATCCCCCTTGTTTTTTTTATGGTTATACCCCCTTATTTTGGATCATTGTGTATTGTGTTTCTTTTTCTTTTTCATGGCTATTGGTGTTAATTCGTTGATATCTCTGGGAAAGTTTCGCATAAAATGTTGGGTTAATTAATTTGCATCGGGAGTTTTATATGTTATCTTTTACATGGATTTGGTTTTTTTATGGTAACAATAATTATAGAGTATACAAAAAATCAATCATTTATATGTGATTTTTTCTTTGTCATATGATAAACCATTTTGCTTCTCCTTTTATTTGACTTGTTCCACTGCTGGTCTTAGGGCGTGTTTGGTTGAGTAGAAAGTTGGAAAGAAAATTTGATGCGAATAGAAGTGGGAGGAAAGAAAATAAGATAGAGAACCATTTTCCATCCTAATGCCGAAAAACAAATCAAGAAGAGAAAAAAAGAAAGAAAAAAAACGATGTTAGTTTAAAAGTTTCTTTTTCTTTCCTCACATTTTTCAATTCTACCAAGCAATGAATAGAATAAAAATGACCGTAGTTCAATTTCGTCATCTTTCCTACCAAGCAAACCAATGCAAAGAATTCTTTATAGTTTTATAATCCCATTTTCCATCTTTCTAATTTTCTTCTCTCTACCAAGCATAGCCTTACGGATGTTAATTGCTCTAACCAGAGGATAACCATTAACCATTGCACGTTACCTTTGCTTCGGGACGGTTTCTGATATTTGGTATTCGTTGTTGAATGGGGAATTTGAACTGTCAACAAATTAAACATAGGGATATTGGTTTTGTTAGTTCATGGCAGTGTATGCACGGATGCCCCATTATATTGTTATGGTATCTCCACACAACACGGTGGTTTGTCTTAGGTAAAAGATGTTGTGCAGTCTTTGAATACAAGAGCGGTCAATTCTATTAGAGGTTTTTTCCTTTTTTTTTCTTCTTCTTTTCCGGTATCTGTCTTTGTGTTGTTTTTCCTATATGATGATTATGAAGTAGCTTACGTCCTTTAAGACAGATAGCTAATGTTTGCTAATTTTACCCCAGGTTGTGTAGGCATTAATTGAAGTCTGTTATTATCATTCAAGAGTGATGGAATTTGAAAAAAAGAAGAGATGGAGATCTGCGGTGCCACGCCTTTTCAAAAATAAATCAGCTTCTCGATGCTTTTTCCCAAAGGTTAAGCCGGCTACTTCAAGTCCGAGCAGTACGCCTGTGTATCTCAACGTATACGACCTAACGCCCATGAATGGTTATTTTTACTGGGCAGGCCTTGGTATCTTTCATTCTGGTGTCGAAGGTTGGTTGATAACGGGTTTTAGTATAAAATATTTTAATTCTAATTTTTCCTTATATATAATTTCCCAGCTAGTTAATTGAGTTGGAAATATAATGGTAGAAACAATAGGAAGTAGTCGGCATTATAACATTTTATGAATGCAGTGCGCTTAAATTATGTCATAAGATGAAGCAATGCACTTAAATTAAATATGCAATATACAGACATGAAACTCATGTCGTTGCTATTGGGTTTTTGATGTATAGTTCATGGCGTTGAGTATGCATTTGGAGCTCATGACTACCCAACCAGTGGTATTTTCGAGGTCGAGCCACGACAGTGCCCGGGATTCAAGTTTAAGAAATCGATATTCATTGGAACCACATCAATGGACCCTGCACAGGTAAGAGATTTCATGGAGCACTACTCGGAAAGGTACAATGGAGATACATATCACTTGATTGTCAAGAACTGCAACCATTTCTGTGCAGATATTTGTAAGCAGCTGACAGGGAAACGAATTCCTAAATGGGTAAATTGACTGGCAATAATAGGTAAACTATTGCCTCCCCATCGAGCAAGATCGTAAACCGTTTTTCTGATGTCGTCTTCCTTGTCACAATGTTGTATTTGTTACCCGTCTCAAACTTGTCTCTGTGCCAGGTTCAATGCTCAACTGCATTCTTCCTGAAGGCCTTAGAACTTCAGTTGTAAGACACGATCCAAATTACGAACCGCAAGATAGTGAGAAGAAGAGACTACGATCTGCCTTTAGTTGCCTGGCTTTTGTGTCAAGGCAGCGGAAATCTTTGCAACTTCAATCTTCCTCAAAAAACTGCCTACTACCATCATCGGAATCGAAAAAATAGATGGAACAATGTTTTTTGTGGAAAGGAAAGGTAAGAATTAAGGGTTTTTTTTCTTTGGCATTTTGAGTGCATCCCTAGCAAGCTCCAAGAAAAGGCTTTTGATGGTTGAAGATTTGTTTTGGTGTTGTTTTGTTTCTCAGTATGTTGTCATGTTTGTAACACAACACTAATGTGCTGAAAATTGTTAATTTGAGATGCTGATTTATTTATTCCTCTGAGACAGACCAATGAATGTAATTGTCTAAATTAATAAAGTTTTTTTAACCAGTATCCATAATTTTATTATGTGTAGATAATTTTAATCAAAAAATTATGTGTAGATAATTAAGTGATTGAAATTTCATGAAATAAAATAAGAAAAAAAACTACACTAAAATATACTTAGAAAAATGCTGTGTAAATAATAAATGTAATAGTTTTTCTAAATCTTCTGTTGATTTTATTAGAAAAATTAAATTGTTCAACTTTTTATTTAAATTATCATTTTCTCATTTCAATTTTAAATTAGGTAATTAACGTGATATTAAGTAAAAATAAAGCAAATAAATGATCCAATGATTCTAGTTTTTTTTAATAAAGATTTGTTAAATCACTCAACAGATTTTGATTCTTAATATATTCATTTACCTTATCTATTAAAATTATTATTTCAATTTAAAAAAAAATAAAAAAAACATTTATAAGTAATATTTATTGCACCGAAGAAAGTTCAATACTAAATAAATATTAAATAAAATACAGTAAAAATAAGGTATAATGTCCAAAATCAGCTCAACCTTTAGTAAAATGGTATATTTTAAATTTTTTTAGTATTTAAATTTTCAACGTTTTATTTTAAGATAAAAATACTCAAATATTTGATAGAATAATTAGTTTAACTCTTTTTTGTGGAACATTTTAACTCTCAACATTTTATTTTAAGATAAAAAGACCCCTATTTTAAAACATTAATCATGTGTTAATTAAAGATTTTCATTAATAGTGGGGCTTTTCTACGCCAAAATATGTTGGGGTCAAAATACTCTAAAAAATGAGTCAAAATAATCAATTTAATAAATTTCAGTGAGGAAAAAAATTAAAAGATAATTTTTGCAACTGTACGAATTACATTAATATCATCCAAAAAAAAACAATTAGCATTTCAGGAAAATATATATTTATATCCGATAATAAAGGAAACTCTCTTTTTTAACATAAACAATAGAATCAAACAATGACTGTACAGATGGAGAATCCAAACTAGCTTTGACCAAGTAAACCTGCAGGAACCAAAAAAAAAAAAGACATTTCAGATTTACAGTAGTCAACTAACTGTTAATGCGTAATTAGAAAACTCGGGCTCCAAATGAGTGTCGGATATAAATATATATTTTCGAGATGATTTACTTCAAATTTTAACATATTTTGTATATATTTCGAAACAGACATCTTTCCCATGTTCAGATATATTTCAACACAAATTAAAAAGAAAAGAAGAGCCTCAGTAAGATACATAGCTATGAAACCAACAAAAGAACCCTAGGGGTGGCTTATAGCAGATGATCATGGCCATACTTTTCATGAATAAAGTTCACAACATAATTGCAATGGTGTTGTCAGTGTAAACTACGAAAAACTTAACTGAGAATAGATAAACATGCGGAAGCAAGGTTGAAGAATTTATCAATCGTTTCTCTGATGCAAAACACTAGAAAGACTATTATTACCGTCGAGAGCGGCAATGTATATTCGCTTCTCGGCCAACCCGATATCCGAAAGTATCAAACCAACCTGTAGGCAAGAAAAGAAAAGCTATAATGCTTCAACTCTTCATACCATACCAAGTTCAAGCAACATAAAAATGAAGGCAGTTAAAGCAATAGTGTCGTATATACTATAAGCCTCTGATGAATGTCAATGGAGTTGCATTTTATGATTTATCTGAACTTATTAACATAGAATATTTTCTTCAAAGGCCCTGGTTTAGCTTTTATACAAACCGTGGAGAGCAATGTGAGAGACATATCTAAGAGTTCACGCAAATAACATGACAATTTCAAAACAAAGTTGATGGTACATACATACCTCAGCGGCCATCAGTTTTCGGACATTATTAGCATATAGTTGTGGATTATCCTTCTCTTGCTGCGATGGGTGGTAAACAGGTAACCATGTTACCTCCAAGTGATTAACAAATTGACACAGAAGAAAAACCACATGACGCACCTACAAAGGGCAATTTAGACCAGCTTACCAGCATTAATTCCAACAGGAAGCAAAAAAGCTCGTAAAACAAAGCAAACCAACAAAACGTCACCAGAATATTACTGTTACGAACAAAATCAGCATCTTTGTAACTATAGTGCACGAATTATTTGTGTTAAGACAGCCGAATAACTAACAAAAGCAAACCAAAATTTCTCATGTGTTGTCTTTTTATACCCGGTGATCAGTTACATGTATTGATCAGCTACTTAATAAGTAAGAAAAACAATTGATTACCAGAAATCACAAAGCCGTTTTGATTTTGCTTAATGGATACTCACCCCAGATATTGAATCCCAGGCTGGACTAAATCTTTGGTATGGGTACCTTAATATAACAGGCACTACAGGTGCTCCGGCTAAAAAGGCACCAGTCTTGAATGGGAGGAGGAAATCCCCATTAGTTGTTGTTCCTTCTGTTGTCGAGAAGAATATAAATCAAATTTTACTAGTTCTGGATGGGTATAGGAAAATAGATGCTTAGAATGCTAGGAAACACCAACTACACACATAAATATACACTCAGACAGTAGTGCAGGTACCATAAATTAAACCTTGTGATAAATGCATAGAGAATACATAAGATGATTAACCTGGAAAGAGCATCATCATTGGAGCCAATTCATTTTGATGTGCATTACGAACTCTGTCGGTCACAATGCCTGAAAGAGAAAAAGTAAGGCATTGTACTTTTGATCACTTAAAGGCAAAGAACAAGTTGGATGTTGTAAGTTTTTCTACCTGCAACACCTTTGACGTCTGATGATTTCGACTCTCGCTGAACATAGACACAACCAAGACATTTTCTGTAAGAACAAGCCAAATATCATTCATCGCTCCAACTCAAACCAATCTATTTATACTAGGAATGCAACAAACAACACAAAATATAGAAATGGTAGGAAACATACGACACAAAAGAAACATATAACTGTCAAAAGCAAATGGATAAACTGATGCACTCAAAACATTTACCAAAACTGAATATTCTTATTCTAATATAAATGGTTCGCTCGCTAGACATTGCTACAACATAAGATATGAACCTTGTAGATTAGGAGCTTATAGTGAAATAAAGGAAAAAACTATTGCCATAACTCCCATAACTATATCAAGAATTAAAAGGAAAAAAGGAAACAACTTATCAATTTAATAAGAAACAAAAAAACCAACAATGACAACCAAACTGCCGATTGTTTTGCACCAAACCACGGGAGAAATTTACATGGATAAAATGAACTCTCACCCGATAAGACCAATTAAGGGAAGTTTACTCACTGATTTCTTCAGCAATAAAATCCAAGCATTTCAATTCAAAAAACCAAACAAGAGATGTGTCAGTTAAACCAGCAAAAACTTACCTTTTATACCACAATCAACAACCAAAACGAGAAGAGTGGCTAAAGTAAACTGACCTTGGCAACAAAACTTGGAAAGGAAGAGGACATATGATATAAGATATCTAAATATGATAAGTGATTTGATACGATTGCCCCAGGCCTTTCTTGCTCTTCTGACTGTTTGGTACTTCGTAGAAAAATCAAACACCGATAAATAGAAAAATCAGGAAAATATAAAGCAATTACTTCTTATGCATAATTAAATGCATATAAATATCTTTAAAGTTGTCAAATTGGACTACTAAAACTGCTGGATAAGTATAATCCTACCTCAGTTTTTGAATTCTCTTGGGTGTTTGCTGAGTCCTTACGAGTTTCATTAATCCAATAAAATCCTACCGTAAAAAGCAGCAACCTAGATAGAAACCGGCCCGACTGGACAATCACGGCTCGCCTACACCCACCCAAGTGTGCAAAATCTTCCTGCTCTTCCTCCAGATTCGGAACCGAGAATAGCGTAAAAATTCTACAAATCAAGTAATATACGGCCAGAATAGCCATTACCAAAACGAGACGTATAGGGAGAAGCGTGACGAGGGCGATGCCTATCAGGAGTTTCTCTTTCAAGTGCAGCTTTCCACGCCCCATGGAACCGTACACATCATTGCGCACGAAGGCAGCGAATTTCTTCTCGAGCTCCTGGATATCTTCGGCAGCGGATTCAAGGAGAGGGCTGTCGTCGTTGGGGTCTGATTCTCCGGTCTTGGCCGGTTTTGTATTAATGCTATTGAGTTCGGATCCCATGTTGATTCTACGAATCTAATGGTTCCCTAAATATGTTTATTTGTTATATTCAGAGATAATTAATAGATTATATATGGGACTTGGATTTGATCAGAAATGTACGGCGGAGGAAATGAATGTTTAGGATCGGAAACGAAAGCTTTCCTTAGATCAGGGAAAACCGCCATGGATTCTTCTGCAAATCTCTGATCATCGGCCGCCACGTCCCTCGTGAAGGCCTTGGTTTATTACTGGGAAAACCAAATGCCAAAAAATTGGAATTTTCTAAATTATTGATTATTTATTTATTGTTGATAAACAAACAAATATGCAGCGAACGGCAGTCGTTTAATGAAACGCCGATGGAGTTAACCGTTTGATTTCGACTCCAATAACAGTGGGACCGCCATCTAGGCTCTCTAGTTTAGGTAAATTACAAATTTCATCATCAATTTTATCCTCGTTCTATTTTGACTATTAAAATTAAAAAATTTAATTTATTTATTAAACTTTCAATGTATTCTTATTTTGATCACTCGATTAAATCATAAATTTAATAGTGATAGAATGCAAGATGTGCTGATGTGAAACAATTTTTATTATATGAAACCAATATGTCTTTTACGTCATTTTTTTCTTTTTTTCCCCTCCAAAAAAGTAAAATTTTTATAGTTCTATCTATATGTCATATCAATACTATAATTATCATTTTTTGTAGTCTTCTTCAACTACTCAAGATATCGACACACTCATATCGTTGCCTTTTATCACTCAATCAATTTATATTTTACCTAAAATCATTCTAAAACTCATAAAATTTAATCCTAATCTCAAAGCTTGTTAACTCTCAAACCACTTTGATCTATAATATCCAACATTTAAATAATGTGGAATTAAGATATACATCTTGTTTTCTCTTTCTCAACTTTTTCACCGTTGAGATTTGAAAAAAGATGCATTTTTATCATCTAGAAATAAAAAAAATAAAACTAGGTTATTTTTCATATAAAATAAGAAAATATTTTGTGTTTGTTTCATAATTTGTAAAAGAAAAATATATGACCATAATACCGTTAAGTATTAACGATAGAATGACTAAAGTAAAAGTAAATTGAAAATCGAGTGGGTAAATTAAAATATTTAAAAATTTAATTTTAATTATCAACATAAGAGTGAAAATTTGAGTGACGAAATTTTTTATTTATCCTATTTAAATTGAGTAAATAAAACAGTTAACTTTTTTTCACTAGAAAATTGATTGTTGGTAAAATAAATTGAGTGTTGATAAAATATTATCTCTAGTAGACCACTGATTGTTGATAAAATATTATCTCCTTAAACAATAAATTTGTCAAAAAATTTTCTCTCAAAAATAATGATTAAAAAATAATTAAATGAAATTTGAAAACTTAATGAAAAATAAAAACTAAAAGGAATTTAAAATATAATCTGATTAGTTAGATTATATTTTCTATTCAGATTTTCGATTTTATAATAACACATAATTTCTAATTTTACTCCATTGATTCAACCGGTCATATTACCAAATCTGAATGTATCTGGTCCAATTCTGTACAATCATGGTCTTATGTAAGCTTTGGATTCTTACCCTTTCTCAACATTAAGAAAGAGAAAATAAAGGAAAAAGGACTTAACTGCCAAGTGTCGACACAACGCCACCCACCCAATCAGCTGTTTTTCATTACCAAACGAATGCGACGCAAGAGGTCCTGAGATAACTTACAAGTTACGATATTTGGGTGACATTAGTTAATTGCACTATATGTTCCCAAAGTATTCTTATTTTAAATTATTGAATATTTTAATTTCATCCTCAAATTATGAATTTTATTTTAAATCAGTCCTTAAATTTATGTACATTTTAATTTCATCCATAAACTATGACCCTTTTTTAAAATTGGTCCCCAAACTTTTAAATATTCCAATTTCATCCTCAAATTCATCCAAATGTATAATTAGTTTCAACCATAGTTTAACCTAAATTTTATTTTTTTGAAACATATAATAATATAACTTGGCCTAACGATTTTATTATCAAGGGACGTGATTAGTAAATATATGTATTGTTTGGGATGAAATTGAAATGTTCAAAAAGTTTGGGGACAAATTTAAAATGCATGTCAAATTATGAGATAAAATTGGAATATTCAAAAGTTTGAGGATTGATTTAGAATGATAGTCATAGTTTAGGAATGAAATTGAAACATTTAAAAGTTTATAGATTAATTTAAAATGAGGATTGTACTTTAAGGACATTTAATTCAATTAACTCTATATATAACATGCAAATACTTTTTCGATTATAATACATATTAGGGTAACTATATTTTTGTTTCGTTTTGATTCTTAAACTTTTTTTATTTTTCATAATTATATTTAATATTTAGTTCAAGTTTCAATTTAATATACATTATTAAAATCTTAACAGTAATGTTAACGTGTGATCATAAGGTAATATCATATCATCATTGATTTTTTTAAAAAAAAATATCACATCAACTTTTATATTATTTTTAAACAATGAGATATCAAATTAAAATCTAAATTAAACGTTAAGTATGATTTTAAAAAAAATAAAGATTAAGTATCAAAATAGAATAAAATTAATAGTTTAAGCAGTAAACTTATTTTTGTTATGTTTTTAAATAAAACGATATTTTATATTTTTTTCTTAATGTAAAATAAGTGTTTAAATTATAACCAAAGTTAATTTTAGATTCTAGAGAATTTTTTGTTAAAATATGTGTCTAATGTTTTCTCCATTATTTTTAAGTATTTAACGTTTCAGACGTTATATTTTTACGTGTGTACGTCGTGGTAGTCGTCAAAAAATATTAATTGTTATGTGTCACGTTTATATTTATTTGAAAATTTTATTTTTTAATAAAAAAATATTAGAAAAAACATTTTTTTAAAAATCACGTCGTTCCCTCCCTACGCAAACCGCCCTACCCCATTCATCTTCCTCTCTTCCAGTCCATCACTCTCAACTCCTAGTCTTCTTAATACCTAATTAAAACCCTACCCATTAGTTTTAGGGTAGGAGATTTGAGATACCACCCATTAAATTAAGGACTAGGGTTTTAAGAGTTTATGTATTTGGAGCTTTGCAATCATCACAAAAATGATAGTCGGTCAGTGAGTGGATGGTACTGAAAGTGGTGGCGATGACTGAAAATGAATAGTGATGGCTGAAAATGAGGTATAAAATTAGAGGTTTTAAGATTTAGTTTTTTTTAAATTTTAAAGAAATTTGAGGTTTTTAAATAATAATATATTTTTAAATTTTCTAAAATAAAACTTAAAAAAATATATTAGTGACATGTATTAGATAACTGTATTTTTTAAAGATCTTTATAATTCAAACACTTAAAAATATAACGTAAAAAATATTATCATCTTATTTTTAACGAAAAAATCATTATGCACATGAAATTAAATATGAGTATAATTTTAGCATGTTCACGCTTCAATTCAAGATCTGAAAAAAATAAAAATAATTATTTTTATCATTAAGATTACGTAATTAGTTCGAACACATATTTTTATCATAATTAAGAAGGTAAACTGGTAAAGACATGAGCAAATATCCAATCCAACCCGTGGAAACCAAAGCGGTAAAACTTAACCCACAAGCGGGCCATGTCACTGGTACCTTACAATTTACAGGTATCTCTGTTTTCAAAAACCTTCGAGAAGCCCTCTGTCGTTTAGCTTTTGCTCTGCTCTTTTCTCTTACACGTCCTACGCTCCCCAGCTCTCAAAAAACCCAATATCTGTTAATCTCTCCTGACCGTTTTACCCTCCACGCTTACCGAAGACGGTGAAATTGCCGGTATTTGTTGTAAAAATTCAAACTTTATGTTCTTGGAACTCAAATCAGGCGGGAAACAAGCTCACATTTGAAGGTTTCTCACTTTTCGAAGCAATGTCGGTTGCTACTAAGCTTAAGTCATCACAAGAACCGGTGGCGGAACCGCGGGTGATTCTCGGTCAGGCCGGGAACAGGGTTAGGATTTTGGGCGAATTTAAGAGAAGAAACGAAGGTCTAAAAATTCCACAAAGACCGAAAAATGCAGTCTCCCGATGCACACAGTCGATTGTACAAAGAAATGTCTCCATTGACAGTTCTTGTTCCTCTGACTCCTCTTCAAGCAACTCCTCCGTCAAAATGGTAAGCTCTAGGAAAACCGTTAAGCGAAACGGAGTGAAGCCGATCGAAGCCAAGGTTGCTCCAACTTCTAACGAGTCCGTCATGGACTTTTCTCCGGCAATGTCCCCGCCGTTAAAACGATGTGATTGGATCACTCTGTTTTCTGGTGAGCTAGCTATTTTATTTTTAACAAGAGGGAGATATTATTGCTTTGGGATAAAGATTTGATTTTACTGAGACCATTAGTTTATTTTATTTGAACATAGTTGTGCTTTGTTAGATATATGAACATGGTGGTG
Source organism: Hibiscus syriacus (assembly GCF_006381635.1). Classification (NCBI taxonomy): domain Eukaryota; kingdom Viridiplantae; phylum Streptophyta; class Magnoliopsida; order Malvales; family Malvaceae; genus Hibiscus; species Hibiscus syriacus. The sequence continues at coordinate 297,730 of NW_024063079.1, forward strand.
CCTAATAAATGATGATGACGTTGGTGGTTTAACTATTTAAGGTTCATTCAAGTTTTCTTTGCTGGAGAAGTTGAAAGCTTTTATTACATCGCTTGGTTCTTTGGAAATGACACTAAAGTGAAATAAATGTCTGGAAATTCAGGCATATTTCCTTTCCATGTTAATTGAAATATGTTTCAAACTCATTTCTCGGGTTTGAGCAATTGTGTACGAAGGATATGTTTGAAGGGTTCAAGCAGTTGTGTCGACAGAAAACCCTTTGGTTTTGTCTAAAGCTAATAAAGAAATATACAATTTTGTTATTTTTGCAGACCCTATGTATACTTCTTTCCATGAAAAAGAGTGGGGTGTTCCAGTTCATGATGACGGTAAGCTGTTTGAACTACTGGTCTTTTCACAAGCCTTAGCCTAACTCAGCTGGTCAACGATTCTCAATAAGCGAGACATATTCAGGTACATCTCCTTATGTCTCTCGTTTTCTTCTCTCTTTATTTATTCATTTATATCTAAAGCTATCAACTATAAAAGGAGATGAGAAATAGTTTGATGAGTGTTCTGTTTATTGCTGGATTCTTTTTGCAGGAAGCTTTTCAACAATTTTGATCCTTCATCAATTGCGCAGCTCACCGAGAAGAAGATGATGTCATTGAAAGATGATGGTAGCCTATTGCTTTCCGAAACAAAGCTACGTGCAACACTGGAGAATGCTAAACAGATACTTAAGGTAATTATATGATTATCAGTCTCTCATCCTTACTTAGGTGCATGCCAGTGCCGTATTTGTTATAGTAGTTTCATGTTTGATATTATAGCAAGTTATCGATGATAGTTGCTAATTTGTTGTATCTGCAAACTGCAAAGTTGTTTCCCTTCCCTCTGTTCGCACACCAAGCACTTAAGTTTCCTATGGCAGCTTTCGTGAGCGTGATCAGAAAACAAGATGTAGTTGTATGTTAAAACCCTAAGGTTTTGTTAAAATATTGCAGGTTCAGCAAGAATTTGGGTCTTTCAGCAGCTATTGCTGGAGATTTGTGAACCACAAACCATTAAATAATGGATTCCGTTATGCACGTCAAGTACCAGTTAAGACCTCAAAAGCTGAACTCATGAGCAAGGATATGATGTGGAGAGGCTTCCGATGCGTCGGACCTACTGTTGTTTATTCGTTCATGCAAGTGGCGGGAATGGTTAACGATCATCTTGTAACTTGCTTCAGATACCAACAGTGCTGCAATGCCGATGTCAAAAAGGATATAAAGAAGAATCATGAAACAGAAATGGTAACTAAATATGTGGAGAACTTCTGCTTATCTCGTGAATAAGTTCATCTGAGCAACTTATCCTTTTCTTGATTAATCACACAGATCAATCTTAGTAACGAGAAAGATTGTAGCAGGAGAATGAAGGCCAGATGTTCTGAAATATTGGCGGGTCCTTATTTAGGCCGGCAGATGGTATTATAAATCTTTCTTCATCCTCCCATTGTATTCATCTAGCTAACCAGTTAAGTATTTGTACAATGAGGGTCCTAATTGTCATCTCCCTAGTCTTTGCAGATTATTTGTAACATTATTACTTTAAACCTAGCTGTTTCTTGCCATTTGATTATTGTAATAAAATTATGACTTAAAAAAAATCCATTTCATGGTTTGGTTACCACGGCCAGATTTAAAATTATATATCTAATCATTTTATTGCTAGTGGAAAGTCTGGGTTTCTGCCATTGAGGTATTAGCCTTGTTACTTATAAAAATTGGGTCCACTAAGAGTTCCCCCCTCCCCCCCCCCCCTCGCCGCGGAGTTTGAGCGTAAAAAATATTTAAAGACCACATTGAATTTTTTGAAAAGTTTGAGGGCCTAAGATACATTAAGCCTTTTTTTTCAAAGCGTGCAACTTTCGCATCCACATTCTAACGCCGTTAGCTTGCCGATACAAACCACACAGGTCTACGACTAGTCAAGAGAAATTAACCAACCGCCACGTGGAGATTTCAGAACCCAAACGTTATTATTGCGCATTAAAACATAGAAACGAAGAATTATGGGAATCTCTCCGCTGTAAACGCGTCAATAAATAGCTACTAAGTTTCTCCAAGGACATTTCTTTTTTCTGCGATCTCCATTTTTTTTCTTCTAATTTTATTATTTATCTTGACTCTTTTGGATCGGTCGATTGCCTAATCGATAGGTCCTTTGATCTCCTCAATCTCTTTGAAGGTCAGTAATTTTTTTTCTCTTTTTAGTTTTGAATGCTAGATTTGTTTCCTTCATTTTTTATGACCCTTGAATCCCGATGTTCCTCGTTGATTAATTGTTCTGCGTTATATTTTTTCGTTTGTTATGCTGATTTTCATAAGAGATCTGATGTTTTTTGCATTTGAGATTACTTAATTTCTCAACAATCAAATGAGTCTTTAGAGGCTTTGATTTTGATATGGCGTCCTCCAATTTTTTTTATAAATCCAATTATATTGTATTCTTGCATTTTCTGGTGAAACTGATACTAGTGGATTGTACTTTTGGTGTTTGGTTTGGTTTCAATATGATTTTTATAGGAATCCTAATTTTGGAACAAATGGCAAGTGGGTATGGGGAACCAGCGAGCCATTCGCCCCAGAATCCATCTTGCTCTAGCAACAATGCTAATGGTGATGCTGGTAATTTTGAGTGCAATATCTGCTTTGACTTAGCACAAGACCCCATTGTCACTTTATGTGGTCATCTTTTCTGCTGGCCTTGCCTTTACAAATGGCTTCATGTTCATTCCCGTTCTCACGAATGTCCTGTTTGTAAGGCCCTTGTTGAGGAAGAAAAATTGGTCCCTTTGTATGGAAGGGGAAAATCATCTACCGATCCTAGGTCGAAATCTATCCCGGGTGTTAATATTCCGAATCGTCCAGCTGGACAGAGACCTGAAACGGCTCCTCCACCTGATCCAAATCAGTTTCCCCAAAATGGGTTCGGGTTCATGGGAGGCTTGGGAGGCTTTGGAGGCTTTGCACCAGTGACAACAGCGAGGTTTGGGAATTTTACACTATCTGCTGCTTTTGGTGGACTTCTCCCGTCGCTGTTTAATCTTCAGGGCCATGGATTTCCTGAAGCGGCCATGTTTGGTCCAGCTGCTGGGTTTCAACATTCATATCATGGTGGCCATGCTCATGGATATCACCATCACCACCACCACCACCACCACCATCGTACCGCACAAGGCCAGCAGGATCATTATCTGAAGATGCTGTTTTTGGTTATCTTTGTGTGTGTTATCTTTGCAATGATTTATCAATAGGTCAAATCTGCTATCAAAGCATGAATTGCTGACATATTTTAGGATTGTCAGTCCGATATCTTGTGTAAATCTATCAAATGCATTTTCGTTTTTGTTTTTTGCTTGGTGTTTGGGAATTTATTGTATAGTACTTCCGATATCCATTTTTGTTTATTTGATGGTTGCCATTAATATGTGGAATGCTGTTGGTTTGCTTTTGTGTTAGTGTATTGGGAAATATTTTGCTCCTCTATGGTTGAAAAGTATCATTGTGTTATAGCATCTTCAATATACTCTGATTTTTTCCCTCCTGTGCATCTTTGCCTTCTTTTATAACAGTTTCAGCAAAATTCTTGAGTCATGAGAGCAAGGTCATGTATTTTCAGCTTATTTATTGGAATTCTAGTCACAATATTTTCAAGTGTTAGGTGAAAATGAAATGCAGTGGTATTTTATGTGCCTACTGCCTAGCTATTCATAAGTTAGAGCTTCCTGCATTTTAAATAGATTGTCTTTGCCTTCTATATTTCATGGTCACTGGTTATTTCTTTAGTATATAAAAGGGGATGGCAGAGTTGAACTAGATAGATGGTTGAATATCAATAGTGTAGGTGGAGTTTTTTTCTCCCTGCGGTTAAAGCTTTGATATAAGCATTTGCATAGTTATCAACACATCCTCAAAGTTTGATTTCCACTGTTCTTTCCCCTCATTTGAGACTTTATGAACAAATGGTTTTATTTATGCAGTGATAAAGAAATGGTTCCCTTTTTGGACCGGAGTTATAGAGCAATTCCATGTGTTTGCATAGTTGTTCACATATTGCTCGACACCGCTTGAGTTTGCAAACCCAGGTTGTGATTCTAGTGCTAATTGTGCATGGAGCCATGGACTACGAATATCAACTAGAGAGATAATACAGCATTCATTGCTCTTTTTTGCTAACAATGCATATTAGCTTACTTGCTATTTTTCGCCTGTCTACATGGATATGCACATCAGTAGTTATGTATTGCTACAGATGATGGTGTATGTCGTTTCTTGTTGTCAGCGGTCCGCTGGTTGGGACATGGAACTCTACCTTTTCGAAACGGGAAGCAATGCCTTTCTGTGGATCTTCTCCTGTCATGTGTACACACATGCAGGCTATAGCATAAGTTGGTGGTGTTGGTACTGGAAAAGGATCTATATGATCAAAATGATGGTGGCGTCCAGTGATTGTTTAGTCCTTTAGATACTTTCAAACAACCACCACATGATTTGTGGCTATTGCAAGTGTTATTTTTATCCGTTATACTTGTGGATTTGAATTGTTGGTATCTGTTTCATTTACTGGCATGTGGTCCTAAAGTGGCTTCATTTTTTCAGCTTCCTAGTGTTATCTGATCCACCAATTTCAAAGTTTTTGTTGTTGTTGTTGATTGTTATGGCTCTTTAGTTCATCGGATTAAGCTTTAAGCACATGGGTTGAAGGAGGTCTGGTGAACCTGCAGATTTGAAAGTTTTTGCTTCATCTCAGCTAATCTTCTTCTACTATTATGTAAAAATGATATTAGGAGAAAGAAAATTACTTGAGATGATGCAAAAAACTATAATATCCTCAACCTTGATTTCATGGACCTGGAACCATACAACGTTGTTAATGAGAATGTTCAGAAACACATCATGAATGCACACCTTGCTCTGAAGAAATGGCCTTCCATTTCACCACTCCCTGAAATTGATTTTTCAACCTCGGACTTTTGGGTCAGACTCCATAATTGACCATTGAACTCAATGACAATAGGGAATAAATTTCCATCTTTCATTTGTATTGATGAAAAAGACGAAAAGTTGTAGAGAAATTATAAAACATAGTGGATTCAGGCGTTGTCGTGTAGTTGGTTATTACGTTAGTCTAACACATTGCCGGTCTCCGATTCAAGTTCGGGCGACGCCAGTTATGTTCATTTCAAGCATTTTTTATTTCGATAGAAAAGGAGGAAAAATTAAAATTTTGCGCCGTTGCTGGGGATCCGCGTGACAGGCAGAAATACTTGCCACTATACTACAACGAGAGAAGGTTTGTTATTCACGTTAACTATGAATAAACTACAGCTGTCAACGTTGATGGACCACTGCTAGTAGGGCTCAAACTAAAACGGAAAATAAAGATATTGTCGTCCAATTTGCTTATGAGAGAGTACCGGGCTCTTCCTACCATTGTGGGTTCTTAGGTCACAACAACAAAGGCTGTATGCTAAAGCAGTCGAATGACAGGCACAGCTCCTCTTCCAAAAACTTTCGCCCATGTTCCACCTGCGTCACTCTGATAAGTAAAATCGACTCAATTTATCTTTTACTTTTCTTGTTATAGTCCGTTCAATCCTTTGTTTCATGTAAATTTCAGTCCAATTAAAAAAATCAATATTTTTTCTTAGTAGTGATAAGTAGATGTATCCTACTCTAAAATTTTAATTATTATATTTACTCTAATCATTTATTTACCAGTATATTAAATATGTTTACAATATATAGGGAAGCAATCACTTTTAATGATTATTATAATTTATGATTTACAAATTTATTTTAATATTATATTTTTTATTTATTAACATATAAATTATAATAAAAAAGAATTACAATAATTTTGTGGAGATTGAGTCTAAAATATATTAAATGAAATAAATTTATTTTTATATAAATAATAATAATAATCTAATAAAATATATATTTATGATAATCTTATATTTTATCAATCAAACACTTGATCTAATTTCATGTACATTTGAAAGAAAGAAAGAAAATCAAAATGGAATGGCTGTGTGTTTCAACTTTCTCAGTAAGGAAATCTGCCAGTCATCCGAATATGTTCAAGGGTTCTTCCAAGACCAAATTTGTAAACTGCCGAATGGCCTGCTCTAAAACCATCTCCATATACAGGCGATGTGTCTGATTCAATTTGAAGCTTGAAGAACTCCCCTAGCTTCCTCTCGAATTCAGGCCTTTTCCCTTTTCTTAATCTAATAGAGCTTGAGGATGATGTCGGTGCGACATTGCTACTAGGAGATGAATCGAGCTGAGTAACTAACCACATGTGCGCTAATACCTGACAAATTCCTTCTTCGACGTCCTGACGGAGAGTCTGGAAACCTGACAAACAAGTAGAGCACATTCTCAGCCAATGTTTCTATATTCGAAACCGAAATATCTTTTCTTTTTGTACGTATTAAGATAGAAATGGAAAGTACCATGAAGTCGCATCCATGCATGCATCATCTCGTGAGCTAAGATTGACCCAGTCAGTAACCTGCGTGAACAAAATTTTCGATCTTTCATCGACTACATCAACTTGAAGATTAAGTGTAACATCGAAGTTAGCATCATCTGCAACAAATATCCGACACTCGAGAAAGGGGCACATAAGTTAGATAAAGAAGAGGCTATCAATACTACAATTCTTTCAAGCAGTTTCCCTGTTGAGTTCACCCTTTTCGGTTCACTTCATTACTTTTTAAACTACGAACATCATAATTCCTATAGATTTGAAAATGCTAGGTGGAAACAACCATGGAAAATAATACAATACATTGGCAGGCCATATAAAATGAGAATTGCAGTCACTTCGCATCTAAGTGTCAATTTGTAGGGTTCTGTTATTATGTCCAAGGCAAGATTTCCGATCCCAAAACTTGGTCGCCTTAGAATCTGATGATTTCATGTTGAAGATGGTATAAATCTTTGAGCGATACAAAATCCACCAATGGAAATTTTCAAGGTTATATCGAATGTTAAAGCAAAAAAGAATTTCCAATATTCTTACAGTGCTGACAGTTTGTTCCTCATAAAGGCAGAGTCCTCTCGTCTCTGGTATATGATAATGGCCCTGCATAACAAAAATTATAGAATGCAATCATTACACAAACAAAGAAGTGATAACACTTTCTCTCACAAGCTATAATGCTCCTACTCTGCATTTTTCTTAAATTCCCCATATCTAACACATCCAGAAATGAGTATAGAGATATGATCCTCCGAAGACCCTTCAAATACATGAAAAAACTTAAGAAGATTGTACAAATCCGTGCTGGACACATCCATATCCAACACTCACACCCAAGTCATACTAACATAGCTTGAAAGCGTTTCCATTTAGCACTAAGACAAGATTGAAAACATGGTATTTCAAAAAAAAAAATATTAAGCAGAAGCATGCCCAGAGCCGTCCGATTTAAAGCCTTTCATTCCATCTTAAAATCTAAAAACATAACTTACATTCTTTTCTCCCTCTCTGGCTTCATTTAAAGCCTGCCTTTCAACAAGGAGTAATGGAATTTGCTGCTCGACTTTCATATTTAACCCTTCGTAAAACTCTTGTATATCGAGATAAAGGGGTTGGCATTCCTTGTTATCCGTAACTGCAGAATCTAGACACTCCAGGCAAAGCTTCCGCCCATCATCGAGGGCAACATATCCAGTGTCTCGTGGCTGCATACGATGAGCAAAAGTGCCATGCATTCAACCTTTGTTCTCTCCGTCTTCAGAAATAGTAGCCATGATTTTACTCTGTTAGGGGTGTTTGGATTGGGGAAAGAAGATTCCCTGGGGGAAATTTTTTACATTTTCCCAACAGTGGCACTTTGGGATATTTTACCGGAATATCATTCCCCCAATTACCTAAGTATTTATCATTTCCTATGGTTTTGAACTAAATGTCCTAAAATCATTTTTTTAAAAAATATTATTTTTTATCATTAAATTGTTTTAGATTTACAAAAAAGTTCACAATTAGAATTTTATATGAAGTTCAGAGGTTAAAATAAAATTAAACCCTTTCATTAAACCTATTTATCTTTTAAATTTTGTAAAAAATTATATAAATTTTATGAATTTAAATTTTATAAAGAAAATATATAAATTAAAAATAGTAAAATTATATATTTTCTATGATCTTTTATACAAATATTTTCATTTGAATATTTAGAATTCAGCTTGTTAAAAAATAAATATATAATAAGGACAATTTGGTAAAATATACATCCCAGTAATCTTTTATTTATTTAACCAAACACTATAATCTTGCATTCCTGCTAAACAAACCAAATACAATAATGAAACATTCTCAGTAATGAATTAGGTAATATTACATTCCAGTAATCATATTCATAGAGGTAATGCTACATTTCATGAATCAAACACACTCTTAGATTAAATAAGATCCTATCATCATACTCACCTCTATTCGCTCACAGCTGCAACATCGTGGAGTACCATCATGTTCGTGAGAGGGGCAGTACTTCTGGATCCAAAAAGGATGCGCCCTATATTCAATAAGACCAGCAGTGTTTGTTGGAATCTGTCAAAAGTATATATGCCGAGAGACGACACCAACCACCAATGAGCAATATGTAGTAAATTTAAGTTCTTCCATTTTAAAAGTAGTTAAAAAGAAGTAAAAAATGAAAGATTTGTATGTGATAAGCACATAGGGGCTTCCTATATATCAAAGTTCATTTCAAAACTCCAAGTTCCCTTGAATTACTTTCCATCCTTTAAACTCAACACTACATCTGGTGATATAAACTAATGACCTACTCCTGACGCCACCATTTATCCATAAGTCTATTGAATGGTTTTCATATGTACTTGTACTATGACCTTCAGGTTTAGGTTTATTTAGCACTTGGTGTTTCATTATTAGGTAAAAACATATGGAGAACATGAAACACACATTCATAATTTGGTATTACTATAAGTGTGCTGTTGGCATTTAACATTTGTAATATATAACCTCAGTGACATATGCAGAATTCATAATAATCCCACCTTTAACGTTTATGCATAGAGTGACTTACAGATGAAAGAAATTTAAAACAAATAGAAAATAAGCCAAAAAAGCTTACAAAGTGGCTGCAAACGTCACATTTTGGATGGTAACGCTCCTTGTAGCAAGATTTATGAAAACGATAATTCCCAGACATAGAGAACTGCAGAAAAATGTGGACATCTAAATTAGCTTATTCATCAATGAAATATCTAGTGAAAGAACCACAGACAACAACGTTGATAGCTACCAAAAGGTCCGCTAGAAATGTAACTTTGTACCTCATAATCAGAAATTTGAAGGTTGCAAGCATGGCACCGGAAACATTCTGGATGCCAAAATGCATTGAGGCAATTCAGAAATCTCCCATGACCGATCTCAGTATTGCAGCCAGCACAAATCCTACATAAAGATTAATTTTGTCATGGAAGAAAAGAAAGAAATGGAGTCCAAGTTATAGCAACAAATCTTTGGAAGATGCAGCATAATTGATGCCAAAGAAAACCATTTACTAGAATATATTTGCTAGGATAAAAGCTCAAAGATAAATCCATCGATAAACCCTGATTGTATAAGCTGGGGTAAAATATTTATTTGCATATACTTGTATCCCATCGGAAAATGGACTGGAATAGGTAGATACTTATTTGCATTTTCATATTGGGGAGGAGATTCAAAGCACAAGCTTTCTTGTAAAGCTCTTGCAAGTTGCTCATCTTCCTCTAGTTGAGATTCATCATCTACCCAATAATTTGAGAAATTTAATAATTCAACTTATGGCATGCTAGATTACAAGGATAAGTATGGAAGAGAAAGAACATCCTATTGGCAACTAATTCGCTTATATCATAATATACATAAAAAAAAGAACATGCATATCATGTTTCTCCCCTTCTGACTTCCCTTTAGAAGGGATAGGGCAATAGCTCGATCTATCTCTTCATTTTCATGCTCCTGCCACACATCCTACATCGAGGTTGAAACCAAGATATAACATATTAGAAGTTAATTAAACTAACTCCAATACCTATTTGTGCAAGAAAGTATTCTTCGATGCAACCTATGCTTCATAATCCAATTTCAACATGTCTACGACACAACCTAGCCAATCCAGCAAGTGATAGGACCTTTATGCATGTACCAGCAGCAACATTACATGTAGTAGGACGGGATTGATCATCAAAAAATTCAAGAACACATAGAAATAGAAATGGTAAAAGATATATACCCTTGCGCCAGATGGTGCATTAAATTGAGGATCTTCTGCATAATCTCCATGATAATGTTCCTCTGAGTTCTTTTGGCCAGAGCCCTTAAAAATCTTTTTAATCCAATCCATAATGCAAGGTGTTAACCGCTCATAATCAATAAGGTTTCTGCCTGCAAATAGAACATACATTCAAGGAAATAAACACAAAGATACTGCAAAATATATGTTCTCAAACTGAAGTCAATTTAAATATATGCCAAAAGAGGAAGCTTTGCAATTCATGCTTTAAGTGAAGAATCATCAATGAACGAAGCTTGTGTTGTAGTTGGAGAAGAAAGGGAAGATCAAGGAAGTGAGCGGGATTCGAATGAGCATGAATTGGGGATGGAAGAGGAACGAGGGTTAGGGATTTTGGGAAGTAAATTGGGAATTGAATTGAAAGATAGAAATGAAGCACGAGGGGAAAAAGAATGGGTTGAAGCAGTCTAAAGACAGAACAAGGAGGATAAGCCCAACCGGATGGCCCAGTACCTGTGATAACAAAGAATCAATTTGTTAGGCAATCTGTTAGTAAAGTTAGATTCCTGTAACAGCCTGTATAAAAATAAAACTGCTGTGTAAACAATATTTCCCTTATGAAATGAATGATGCATTTTTCTTCTCTATCAACTCTCTCTTTCATCTAAATTCTTCTCCTAAACCTTTTCTTTTCTTTCAATCTATAACAATTGGTAATCAGAGCTACGATTCTGGCAAGGGAAATTTTTTAAGGGCATGCCAAAGAAGAATCAATCTATGGCGGAAACTGATTTAGCTGGGATTCAGAAATAGATTGAGGACCTAGCTGCGTTGGTGAAACAAGGCCAAAATAAGACAAATCCACCTAAATGGTGTGAGACTCAGGAAAATAGGATTACTGCACTGGAGGCAAGGATGAACATGAATCATGGCTATGTGGAGGATATTTTGAAGATCTTAACGGGCAGAAATGGTGAACAAGAGCAATCTGCATGTGATCAGGTATACACTCCTAATAACTCTAAAAATGGAGAGAAAAATAATGTTTTGGTGACGGTAGTGAAGGATAAATCACGATTCAACTATAAAACTGATGAACCTGGAATTTTGAAGGATAAGCCTGATGCTTGTTTAGCCCTTAAGAACAGTTGTAGGCCTGAGAATCAAACGGGGGAAAACAGTAACACTAGACCTGTTATGTGGGGACTGGAAGCTGAAAAAAGGGGTACATGGGGCTCATTTAACAGTTCAGGAAGTATGTGGCACAGACCAAAAATAGAACTTCCTTTCTTTGAGAGAGTTAATCCTAGAGGGTGGATCCAGAAATGTTTGAAGTATTTTTCTATTTGCAGTGTGCTTATGGAACAGAGAGTGGAGGTAGCCAATATGTATTTAACTGGAAAAGCAGAAATATGGTTTGATGGGTATATAATGCAGAAACACCATGTCAATTGGCATGAATTTGAAGCTGATATATGTCACAGATTTAGTGATAGATCATTTTCTGATATTGTAGTGGAGTTTACTAAGTTGATACAGAAGGGGTCTGTAGAGGATTATCAGGAGAAGTTTGAAGAGCTACAACCTTATATGCTTTTACAGAATCCTACTTTGACTGAAGAATTTTTTGTGTCACTTTTTATTAGTGGACTCCGAGATGATATTAAGCATAGGGTTAAGGCCTTAGACCCTAAGAGCTTGTGTAAAGCATGTAAACAAGCCAAGCTATATGAACTATCAGTAGAATTTGAAAGTAGATGATTCAGGCATTCTTTTAAGGTCCCACCCTATCCAAACCCCATACCTACATCCAAGATAAAAGCCTTACCAGTAGCCATAAAACCTACTTCTATGTCAAATCCAAAACAAAATCTGATTGATTATAGAAGGCAAAACAGTCTCTATTTTAAATGTGGTGAAAAATATATTCCAGGTCATCAGTGTAAAACCTGGCAGTTAAATATGATTACTGAGGAAATTGATACTTCTCTAGTAGAAGTATGTCCTACTGAGACAGAGCAGTTTCAACAAGAAGAAGAGGAGAATCTAGAAATCTCTATGAATGCTATTACTGGTTGCATTGGCCATAATACATTAAGAATCCATGGTACTATTCAAGGAAAATCATTGAGTAACTTAATTGACAGTGGCAGTACACACAGTTTCTTGACTCCTAAATGGGTTGATGTTGGCATACAGGTTAATACTGCTTATCCTTTGGCCATTACTGTGGCTAATGGACAACAATTGTTCAGTTCTGCTAGATGTAACAAGGTCCAATGGGAAATGCAGGGTCATATTTTTTTTACATGATTTTAGGTTGCTTAAATTGGGAGGAAGTGACATGGTCTTGGGAGTTGATTGGATGAAATTATTCAGTCCAATTTTGATGGATTTCAATAATATGACCTTAAGTTTTGATCATGGAGGAGAAAAAATTTGTATTCAAGGTCAACAGCTTTCAACTGAATTACATCAAATATCAGGAGCTACATTACTTAAAATGACTGCAAGGGATTCTGATGTTATGGGTCATATTGTCCTATTAACTATGGCAGGAAACTATTCCTCTGTTCCTATTGAATTGCAACCTATCTTGGATAAATACAACAAGGTTTTTGCTGAACCTAAAGGACTACCTCCTCAAAGGACACATGACCATACAATTCCACTGGTATCTACTGCCACACCAGTTAATCTAAGGCCTTATAGATTTCCTCACAATCAGAAGACTAAAGTTGAAAAGCAAATAGCTAATATGGTTTCTTCTTCTATTATTCAACCTAGCAGGAGTCCTTTTGCCTCTCCTTGCCTTCTTATTAAAAAGAAGGATGGTACTTGGAGGTTTTGTGTGGACTATAGAAAACTGAACAGTTTGACAATCAAAGATAAATTTCCTATTCCTATAGTGGAAGACTTGTTGGATGAGTTACATGGGGCAGTTTATTTTTTCAAAGATTGATTTGAGGTCAGGATATTGGCAGATCAGAATTCAACCAGATGATATCTATAAGACAACCTTTAGAACTCATCAGGGGCATTATGAGTTTAAGGTAATGCCTTTTGGCCTTACTAATACACCTGCTACATTTCAATCTCTCATGAATGAATTATTCAGTTCTTTTCTTAGAAAATTCGTTTTAGTTTTCTTTAATGATATTCTGGTGTACAGTGGCAGTATGAAACAACATGTTGAACATTTACAGCTTGTTTTGGAAGTTTTGGCAGTGAATCAGTTATTTGCAAAAATGTCCAAGTGTTTTTTTGGACAGACTAAGGTGGAATATCTGGGTCATATTATTTCTGCTGCAAGAGTGTCTACAGACCCTAGTAAGGTGGAAGCTATGCATACTTGGCCCAAGCCTAAATCCCTTAAAGCTCTTAGAGGATTTTTAGGGTTGACAGGTTATTATAGAAGATTTATAAGGAATTATGGCATTATTAGCAGACCATTAACACATATGTTAAAGGAGGATGGGTTTCAATGGACTTCTGCTGCTTGTTCTGCTTTTGAAGAACTTAAAAGGGCTATGAGTTCTACTCTAGTATTAGCTCTACCAGATTTTTCTAAGCCCTTTTATCTAGAAACAGATGCTATTTATGGAGGTGTGGGGGCTGTTCTATCACAAGAGGGTAGGCCTATTGCTTATTTGAGTAAAGCTTTAAGTCCTAGACATTCAACTTTATCTATCTATGAAAGAGAATATCTTGCTATTCTCTTGGCTGTTTCTAAATGGAGACATTACTTGGAAAGTAAACCTTTTGTGATTAAGACTGACCATGAGCCTTTAAAGTTTCTTCTAGAACAGAAACTAACTACCACTATTCAGAAAAAAGGGTTGACAAAGCTGTTGGGATTAGACTATACTATTCAGTATAGAAAAGGAAAATTGAATGTAGCTGCTGATGCTTTATCTAGGAGATGGGAGGAGCAAGCTCAGTATTTGGCTATGGGAGTGACAGTTTTGGTGCCTACTTGGATTCAAGATATTGAAGAAAGCTACCAAGGTGATTCTTTAGCTCAGAATTGGATTTCAATTCTGACTATTACTCTTTCTGCTGACTGTAAGTGGAAATATTCTAAGGTTGTTCTTCGATATGATGGGAGAGTTTATGTTGGAGCTAATGGGAGCCTTAGAGTGAAGATTATACAATCTCTACATGATTCTGCTCAGGGGGGACATTCTGGGGCACAAGCTACATATTACAGAATCAGGGCAAATTTTTATTGGCCAAACCTAAAATCTATGGTTGCTACTTATGTGAGATGTTGTGAAGTTTGCCAGCAAACTAAGGTTGAACATGTAGCAAAACCTGGTTTGCTACAACCCCTACCTGTTCCTAATCAAGCTTGGCAGATTATAACTATGGATTTCATTGAAGGGTTGCCTACTTCTTTTAAGAAAAATTGTATTTTGGTTATTGTGGATAAGTTTACAAAATACAGTCATTTTCTGCCCCTATCACATCCTTATTCTGCAGTAGAGGTAACTAAACTCTACTTAGACAATCTCTATAAATTACATGGTCAACCACAAATGGCCATCTCTGATAGAGACAAGACCTTTACTAGTTTATTTTGGAAGGAATTGATGAAGCAATTGGGTACTAAGACCCTTTTCAGCACTACTTATCATCCTGAAACGGATGGACAAACAGAAAGGGTGAATCAATGCTTGGAACAATATTTAAGGGGTATTTGTTTATATCAAACTAGACAGTGGGCTAAATGGTTACCCCAGGCAGAGTGGTGGTACAACACCACTTACCATACTGCTTTAAAACTGACTCCATTTCAGGCTTTATATGGGTACAAACCACCTATTATGGTTTGGCCTACAGATACTGCTCTACAGTCAGTCAGTGAAATCATGCATAGCAGAGAACATATGAGGCAATTGCTTAAAAATCAATTGGACTTAGCTAGCAACAGAATGAAGCAGCAAGCAGATAAAGGTAGATCAGAAAGAAATTTTTCTGTTGGAGATTTGGTTTACCTCAAATTGCAGCCATATAGGCAGTCTTCAATTGCCTTGAGAAAAAATTTGAAATTAGCAGCTAAATATTATGGCCCCTATAAGGTATTGGAAAAGATAGGGGAAGTTGCTTATAAATTAGACTTACCAGTCTCATCAAGACTCCACCCAGTATTTCATGTCAGTCTCTTGAAGAAATTCATCGGGGACTCATCGCGTGCTGCAACAGATCCTCCTTCCATAGAAGATGATGGTCAGTTCCGAATCAAACCCTTAAAAGTTGTTGGGAGACGAATCGTAAACAGAAATGGAAAACCAATCACTCAACTTTTGGTTCGATGGAAAAATCTGGATGAAGCAAATGATACTTGGGAAGATTATTCGGTCTTACGAGGGCAGTTTCCTACGTTTGATCCTTGGGGACAAGACTCATCTCGTGGGGTGGGTATTGTTGTAGTTGGAGAAGAAATGGAAGATCGAGGAAGTGAGCGGGATTTGAATGAGCATGAATTGGGGATGGAGGAGGAACGAGGGTTAGGGATTCTGGGAAGTAAATTGGGAATTGAATTGAAAGATAGAAATGAAGCACGAGGGGAAAAAGAATGGGTTGAAGCAGGCTAAAGACAGAACAAGGAGGATAAGCCCAACCGGATGGCCCAGTACCTATGATAACAAAGAATCAGTTTGTTAGGCAATCTGTTAGTAAAGAATGCCAGCTGGCATTTGTTAGATTCCTGTAACAACCTGTATAAAAATAAAACTGATGTGTAAACAATATTTCCCTTATGAAATGAATGATGCATTTTTCTTCTCTATCAACTCTCTCTTTCGTCTAAATTCTTCTCCTAAACCTTTTCTTTTCTTTCAATCTATAACAGCTTGACAGATGATCATAAATCAAAGTGGACCAGAAACAGCCAAGAAGAGAAGAAGGCTAATTTAATCGTACAAGTTAAGCAAATATGCTATTTTATGTTTAATAACAGGTCCTCATACATACTGAAATCATATCCCAATGCCTACAATGGATTACATCAGTTCAGCTGACAAAAGTCAAACCAGGAAAAATAAATGGCAATCAAAACCAACAACCTAGCATTGTTCTACCCCAGAATGCTTAAGCTAAAAATTTGTTTAAAACATCAAATTTCTCCCCCAAACCAAGTAGATATAAAGAGAAAAGGAAGGAAAAAGAAAAACAAAATATTTCTAGCTAAAGATTCCAATAAAATTCATGATAGGGACCCAATTACAGGCTCTTAAAGAACCAAAGGTAAAGAATCAAACAAGTGGAGAAAATGACTTACCTCAAACAAATCAACAGCCTGCAGCAAAGGGTGGAAGAAATTGCTAAAAAAAGACAGATCATCATCTTAAAATTAACCCAAAAAAATTGCAATTTTTTTTAGTTCTTCTATAAAGTTATATATATTCCCTCTCACCCTTTTGCATTTTTTCTTTCTATTTTGTGCATAGAAATTGAAAAATATATTCAACCGTGCAAAAAGAAAAAACAAGAAAAAACAAGAAAAACAGTCCCTTTATTTCCTTGGCTCCAAAGAATAAACTATAACGCCCAAACCCCTCAAAAAATTTCTTAAAAATATATAAAATTTAAGTATATTTTTTGTTTCACTATTGAAGTTTTAAAAAGTTATAAAATAGACACTAATATTATCATTTCATAACATATCAATCATTCAGCTGTTAACAGCCGTCACTCCAATCACAGAAGGATGATATGGCATGTTTACTTGACTTATTTGGCATTGTTTGCCCATGTCGGACTACTATTGACTGAAAATTTAACTAAAACAACAACAAAAAATCAACTTTAAAGAGGATCTCAATTTATAAATTCCAATTTCAAATAGAAAAGAATAGAAGAAGCTCGTGAAGAAAAAAAAATGAAAAAACAAGAATGGAGAAGGAGGTTAGAATGTAGAGTTTGCTGAATTGTAGGATGAACTGGTTCTTAGGTAGATGTTACTTCCTCCATGTGAAATTCCTGATTCTGAAATAATAGAGACATGCAACTGTGTGAAGAGAAAACCGAGGATTTGGCATTAGCTTTTATGGGTGATAAATATTTTAAAGGCGATGGTGATAGAGGGTGGTTAAGATGAAAATTGGAATCTGGAACACTCAAAACCAAATCATAATCTTCAATCTTTAGTATTGAAATCTGTGTGAAAATAGTGAACCATAGGCAGCTTTCATTAGTGTATTTGATGCCCCAAGAAAGGCTCCCTTGACTCTTAACCTTTTGTTTCTGCATGAAAAAAACAGCAACCAGCAGTGACTTGAAAACGTTTCACAGAAAAAGGAAGACTTAGAGCAAGTATTATTAACACTTTTTATATTGGCATATGAAAACAATAATGTTACAACAGAGCCTTAAGAAAGCAAGGAAAAAGAAAGCGAACTTTTCCCTGAAATGCAGCAGCCAAAAGATACTGGGGTTTGAGAAACGTTTCACATTGTAACACATACAGTGTGATCTTTCTTTTTGACATGAAAATAATGTTTCAGCACTTTCAGTGTCACAGCAAAGTGATTGTTCTTTAAGCTTTCCAACCGTCGATTTCCATCGAAGAAAATGGTGTAGCCGACTTTCTCTGCGGGAGAATGAAGATCTCAGAAGCATCAATCAATAAATTGCTTCTATTTAGATAAAGATTATATATAGTTTTCAGAAATCTGTCATGGGATCATACAGATCAAACCCTTTGGTTTTCTGCAGTAAGCTTTGAACGGTGTTACGTATGAAAATTCAAAGATACCTTGACCTACAAGTCAATTAAAATGGGATTGAATAGGCTTGACAAATACTCATTGTTTTACTTTTTTATTTTAAGGTTTGTTAAGCTGCCATATCAGCCTTCTGTCACTCGGGAGTTTGAGAAGCTCTTGAAGTTGGTTCAAAGTTTGTCCTGTACTGTAAATTAAACATTGTAGATTGTTAATTAATTTTTGAACCGTATTATAAGCCCAATTAAATAATCCCCCAGAATTATTGGACTAATTTTACTTCATAAATATCCATTCATGACACCAAAGCATGAAACCGTCAATCTCAATGGTGGTAAGATTTTTCATGACGATAAAAACAACATATATTAAAATTTGTTTTATCATACAATGACAAAAGAGATCATAGATTTTAATGTCGAAAAATCTTGATTTAAATATATGATGATTGATATATGATTTGATGAAACGGACTTCAGATCAGAGCTCTACATGTTAAAAAGATTTAACCTTAAATCTTTAGTAAGAGATAGTCGTGAGTAACAGTGGTTAGTAAACAAATAATATAACTAATGTTGTATTTTGAAAAATTTTAAGAGAAAGAAGAAAAATAGGGGGAAATGGTGAAAATAAGGCTTATATACATGCCTAACATAATATAATTTTGGGCTTCCAAAAGAGGCCTTTAGTGATGATTCACGACCCAACCCGCTTCAAAATGAAACCCACATGTTTTCAAACAAATAAGGGAAATTATCTTTTGTGACATTCCTATTTTATAGGTTATTCAATTTAGTCCCAATGTTGCAATTAAATTGATAGTTTGGTCCTTTAGCTTCTGGGTTTTATAATTAAGTCATTGAATTATAGATTAATGTTGCATACTTTTAGTTTGTGATTTGTTAAGGGTGAATCGGTAGGAGAAGGCCATACGAGGAACTTGGAAGCTTTATTAGAAAATTTAAACCTATGATTTTAAGGTGATTACTTGAGAAAATTGAGGTGGGATTAAGGGAACTACAATGACTCCAATAGAATCTAAAATAACCATATGTGGGTATTGTATGTCAAGATTCTGGTCCGATATCACAATCTGCTAAAAAAAAGATCTTAAATATATGAACCTTGTATGTGGATTATTTTTCTTTTATTGTTATTAAATATGGAGGCTAACCTTGAAGGAAAAGGGAGGACAAAAGTATGTAAGCCCATTTTACCAAGGAGAGCAAACTAAACTCAAAAGCACGTGAGCCCATTTTCCATTAAATTACCCTACACTTGTATATGATGCAACGCTTACAAAAATATAGGGTAAACTACACATTTTAGCATCTAAAATTTATTTTTCTTTCAAAATTATACCTGATATTTAATTTGGGTTTCAATTTGGTATCTCTTCGTTGAAAGCTTAATGACACCGATACCGTGGAATTTATATTACAATACACATGGAATATTGAAAAAGATAAAATAATTCCACATCATCGTTGCTGCAAAAATTTTAACGGCGGTGTATCAAATTGAAACATAAATTAAACCTTAGGTATGATTTTAAAGAAAAAAATAAATACTAAAACGGAACAAAAGTAATAATTCAAATACTAAACATGTAATTTACCCAAATATAATATTAAAAAGTATCAAATATATTTGATAGGGATATTCATGATCTACCTTTCTTCGAGACTTCAACGATTTTGCAATTCTTTAAGTTTGCTTCATTCAAAAAATCTATATTTATGTGCTACAGTCATCACGTGTTCGACCAACATAAGAATTGGTATGTGCTGTACTAAACTAGCTTATAAAAATATTAGCTTAAATGAGCAATATGACGATGCCAATGATTAGATAGATTTGTTTGTTTTTTCTTTTAATATTTTTAAAGGGAAAAAAAACTAAATACTCTGTTGAGTTGCAACAGTGGTTGTTAACAAGTCAATGTCAACAAAAACGACTTGTTTGTTTTCAAAAAGTTAAATTTCTCTTTTAACGTTTATCAATATTTTTATATATTAATTTTATATATTGTCATATTGAAATAGCTGAATTTTGGGCGAAGTAAGAGAAATTTCATGCAATTCACATTCAATTTTATTATTATTCTTATTTTTTATCATTTTATTATTGGAATATTGACTAAGATCATTCCAATGTTCTTTTTTATCACGCATAAACTAAACTAACAATTAGGATAAATACAAAAATGAAAACTTCTATGAATACAATTACTCTTAATACATCGAAACTCGTTACTTATTAATAAAGAAAAATCATTTCAGCATAAAAAAATAATAAAAATTAGAGCAAACATATAATTAGGGGTTTTCTGTCCCTGCAAGAATCAAGTGACATAAGTTTTGAGAATTCTAGAGAATTTTACGACAAGACGAACCGTCTATCATTACGCTAGTTGTCAAGTAGAAGTGTAGTGATATATGTAGCTGAGACATCCTAACAAATTGATAGACTTAAATCTTGTTTCCATATGACCCGATCAAGCTTATTTAAATTTTAACATTTAAGATTTTAATTTATACACTTTATATATTAAATAATTCAATATATAAGTTATACAGTTTATACTAAATTTTAATATATGATTTTGTCAAAAAAATATTATATATATATATATATATATATATATTACGGATTCATCTGTATTCTCCATACATTTGCTGGGAAATAATTGATCCAAAAGGTCAAACATATATAGCTAGCGAAATCATAATGCCTTTCTACCTATCATATTTACCTAAACTATTCGTACTATATAATTTATATTTTTGTTAATTATGCTACAATAAATTTATTCATACTACATACATTACCAAATATGTATGATTTCCCTCTTCTAATTACCTATCATCTTTAAATTAGAGTGATATTTTGTTAATTATTCATAATACAAGGATATTCTTTTTCTTTTCATGTTTCAAATAACTATGGCAATCTTATAGTATCACGAATTTAATATTGTGGCCTCCTAACTTATTAGAATGTTATCTAGTTTAACAAGTATATTTGGTCAGATAATCAAGCTGATCATCTTTGTTCCATCATATTCTCTTAGATCATGAGTTCTAAGTTGACCAGGAACATATATCTTCCTTCCTTTAAAGTCCTATTCTCCTCTCTTAAAATCTGATTAGATTATATTTAAATTTTGTCAAAACAAAAGAGTGTTATCTAGTTAATTATTTGTGATGGGCTTACATCATTTTTATGTTTTAAAATTTCCAAAACAATATTACTATATTACAATAATTAATGAGGTAATCTCTTAATTTAGTGGAGTGTTAGGGTAAATTATACCATTGGCACTTAATTATTTATCCCTTTTACTTTAATCACCGCTCTTTCGATTTTGTCAATCAAACCACATAATTATTTAATTGTTGTCAATCAAGTCACTAATTGCTAACCTTTAACGAAAGTGCTAATGTCGCAGTTAATAAAATTGGTATAATTACACATTTAGTCCTTAATACTTATATATTTTATCAATTTAATCGTAGTTTTTATTTAATTCAATAAATTAATGATTCAATCAAGAGGTAACCCGTACTAATACATGATTGAAAAGTTTTATTTATTAATTTTAATTTATTTAATTAAATAATTTTTCTATCTAATCAAATGATAACATGTGTTACCGTTCAATTGGAGAGTAGATAAAGGTAACATATTCGCATTTAGGGGAATCAAACCAATGTCAGACGGGAGGAAGGGTGAATGCCCCAACCATTAAGCCAAAGGTCCCCATTAGTTTAAAAGATACAATAAATTTTATTTATCTTAAACTCTTGTTAATGGTAAAAACAAAATTAGAATTAAAAATCTAGACAAATTATAAAATAAAATAGTACATAAACAATTAAACAAATCTAATATTTTATTTATATTTAAATACATCATATATATATTTAAGTTGTAATTAATGGAAGATTTACGATAAAAATAAATTTAAGATTTTTATATTTTAAAATTAAATTTAATATCTTATTTTTATAATTTCACATTTTAAATTATATTTTAAATTTAGTTTTGAAATATAAAAATCTCAAAAAATTATTGTAAATTTTTTGTTAATTACAATTTAATATATATATATATATATAATGTATTTAGATATAAATAAAATATTATATTATTTAATTGTTTATGTGATCTTTTATTTTATAATTTATCTAGGTTAAAATCTTATTTTCTTTTTATTTATTTATTTAATCATTAACAATATTTAGGATGAATAAAATTTGTTGTAACTTTTAAACCAACGGGGCCTTTAGCCCAGTGGTTAGGGACTTAGGGTGTTCACTCTTTCTCCCTGCTGACTTTTGTTCAATTTCCCTCTAGTGTAAATGTGTTCTTTTTATTTTCACTTTAATCATATGGTAACATGTATCACCTCTTAATTGAATACTTAATCTATTCAATTTAATTAAAATTATTATTAAATTAATAGGATATATAATATTAAGTATTAAAAGTGTAATTATATCGATTTTATTAATTGACATATCAATACTTTCATTAAACGTTAACGAATAGCGACTTGATTGATAACAATTAAATAATCAAGTGGTTTTATTGACAAAATTGAAAGATCAATATTTAAAGTAAAAAAGATAAATAATTAAGTGGTAAATGATATATTTTACATTGTTAATTACTTGTGAAATCATTTACAAATAAGGTGAATATGTTTTAAAAGTTTTTTTTTTGCGAGAATCAACAAAAATATTTTATTTTCAAAAGGTTCACCCGTCAATTAAATTTACATTCATTTAGGGGGTCATATTTTAAATTTATAAATTTTAAAACGAGACAACTCACGATTTTAAAATAATAATTTTTTTAATGTTGTAGGGTTATTCTTTAACATTTCTTACACATAATCCACTATCAAATATAATTTTATTCTAATTTTAATTGTATAGTTTCAAATTTATATTTTTAAAAAGACTTTTTTATTTTCTTAAATAAATAATTCTAAGATAATTCAATTATATATAATCTAGAATGATTGACAGCGACTCTATTTTATAAAAATATGTATAGTTTTTTTAATCAAACATAGAAGATGGCTTTGACAAAAACGACAAAAGATAAAATAAAGTTCATATTAACCCATCCAAATTGAACGATTCAAATTCAATCAATGGATTGATCTATAAATATTCGATAAAAGTATTTTTTTTTTCAAACTCATTATTTCAGTAGTTAAAGGGACGATTGTAATCTTTAGAGATATAAAGTTCGAGCATCAAATATTACAAGGGTGATCAACTTTTATTATTTAATTATTGAGAATATTTAAAATATATATTACCTTGTTAATATCTAAAATTAATCAAAATAAATAATTTTTTATTAATTTAAGGTGATTACAATTACAAGATAATATTTACTCTAAATATTTTAATCATTTAACATTAAAAACTCAAACACCGTTATAATTTTTAGTGCTTAAAATTTAAGACCATCACACGTTTATTATATCTTCTCACATATGCTACAGTCTGTTAGGAGGTCTATTGGGGAACGGTGTCTTCGTCTTAAGTGAGCACACTGAATTTTGAAGTAGTTGAAAAATGCAAGAACGTGGTTAGGAAGTAGATGTGGGGTAGATGGATGGGATAGAATTGAAGGGCTTTTAGGGGGGTATTTGGGCAAAGTTAAAAGCATGTGGTCCAAAAAAGGACAATCGAAAGATAAGGGAAGTTTCAACATGACAAAAGTTCTGCTCTCTCTGACAACAACATATATTAACCCCATAAATATATATCTGGTCACTTGTATCCCCGATCACCCTTGAAATATTATCTTGGTTTAAATGATGAAGTCATTAAGGTTAAAATTAATCTTCCATGTTTATTTAAATAATTATTTTAATATTTATTTATGTAAAATATTTTAACAATAACATTTTATCTTAAGATAATTTTTTTTTAAATGGTTGACTCTCAATATTTATTTTATGATAAATAAAATGTTAATGATTTATTAATTAATAATTTATATTTACATATGAGGTAGAGTACATAGCGTGGCCATAAATCATATGGTTACAATTAGGGATGGAGATGACACTTGAATCTGATGCGTTCCAGCCCAATCATATTCAATTGGGTTGTTTTTTTTAAATTCAAGTTCAGATTGAGTTGAGTAGGGGTTTTTTTAGAGATTGTGTTCGGGTTAGGTCGAGTTTAGGTTTTGGGTGAAAAATACCCGACCCGACCTAAGAAAAACATATAATTTTACATTTATATTCAAAGATAATTACAATAATGTCCCTCTATATATTATTTTTTAATTAAATTCATATTTTTATTGAATACAAGTAATATTTTTTTAATAAATGTATTATTTTAGATCAGATCGGTTAGGGTTTAGATTTTATTTTAAAAAATCGAGTCAAGTGAATGATGTATATTTTTTGTCATATTAGATTCTGATGGAGGGTATATAATTTTTAATCGAATCGAATTGACTGAAAATCTAACTTAACCTGACCCATAACTATCCCTAATTATAATGTCTTCTCGCTGAACTTGGAGTTGGGACCATCCAATTTGTACAATGACAACAAACTGACTTTGTGAGTTTGTCTTCGGAAAGGTAGGCTAATATACGGTTAATATATGGTGTTAGCGGATACATTATAATATATTTACAATATTCGGTTTAGCGCTACCGGAAATGTTGAGTAATAATAATGTAGTAGGTCTAAATCATGAAGAAATATTAAAAAATTTGGCAACCGGTAAACTTAGCTTGTCGGTTTGTGTCGATACAAATGGAAAAATGGATCGCTCCATAGCAATATTACATGTACAAATATGACAAAACCGGTCCCAAAATGACAAAACCGGTAAAACGCTACCGGATATATGTCGAGTGTCGATAATTTAATATAAGTATCGAAACTTTCTGAATTTAAAATAGAAGAAGTTATAGCGCCTATAAAGTGTCAATACTTTAAAAAAAATATCGATCCACAACAATATAACAAGTAAAAATATGATAAAACTAGTCTCAAAAATGACAAAACCGGAAAAAGTTACCGGATATATTGAAAGTGTCGATAATTTAATATTAGTATCGACACTTTCTGAATTTAAAAGAAAAGAAGTTATAGCGCCTAAAAAAATGTCGACACTTTACGAAAATGTATTGATCCTTACCAATATAACAGGTAAAAATATGATAAAACAGGTCTCAAAAATGACAAAACCGGAAAAAGTTATCGGATATGTTAAAAGTGTCGATAATTTAATATAAGTATCGACACTTTCTGAATTTAAAAGAGAAAAAATTATTGCGCTTAAAAAGTGTCGACACTTTATGAAAATGTATCGATCCATAACAATATAACATGTAAAAATATAATAAAACAGGTCTCAAAATTGACAAAACCAGTAAAACGCTACTGAATATATTGAAAGTGTCGATAATTTAATATAAGTATCGAAACTTTCTGAATTTAAAAGAGAATAAGTTATAGCGCCTATAAAGTGTCGATACTTTAAAAAAATATATCGATCAACAACAATATAACAAGTAAAAATATGATAAAACAGGTCCCAAATTTGACAAAATCAGTAAAACGATATCGGATATATTGAAAGTGTCGATAATTTAATATAAGTATCGACACTTTATGAAATTAAACTAAAAAGTGTCGACACTTTATGAAAATATATCGATCCATAACAATATAACAGGTAAAAATATGATAAAATTGTTCTCAAAAATGACAAAATCGGAAAAAGTTACCGGATATATTGAAAGTGTCGATAATTTAATATTAGTATCGACATTTTCTGAATTTAAAAGAGAAGAAGTTATAGTGCTTAAAAAGTGTCGACACTTTATTAAAATGTATCGATCTTTACCAATATAACATATAAAAATATGATAAAACAGGTCTCAAAAATGACAAAACCGAAAAAAGTTACCGGATATGTTGAAAGTGTCGAAAATTTAATATAAGTATCGACACTTTATGAATTTAAAAGAAAAGAAGTTATAGCGCTTAAAAAGTGTCGACACTTTATGAAAATGTATCAATCCAGAACAATATAGCAGGTAAAAATATGATAAAATCGATCTCAAAATGACAAAACCGGTAAATAGATACCGGATATGTTAATCCAGAATTATAATTATAATATAATAGGTAAATTAACAATATAAATGGTCTAAATATACCGGTTTAAATTGAAAACAGGTTATCATAATGTATCGACACATTATTAACTTGTGTCGATACCTTTTTAAATTACTCGTTTTTTTCATTTATTATAAATATGATACAAACTCCAAATCGAAAAACCCTAAACCTAAAGACAGAAAAGAACACATCGACTCCGATGAATACTAGCGTTCATAACTGTTACGATCATATATTCAGGTAGATTTGTTGATATTTTGCCATAAATTAGGGTTTACTTGATTTGCAGATTAGTCTTTTTTTCCCTTAATGTGTTTTTATTCCAATGTAACAGCATCCACACCCAAAATGGCTCCAAAACGTCAGCGTCAGAAGCGGGGTCTTTCTCAAATCTCTTCTCAACCCACCTCTTCCCAACCCAGCTCTTCTCAACCACAACCTCCTTCTCAAACAATCGCCCCTTCTGAGGAAATCAGGTCGTTCAAAACTGACAACTTTAGATCCGATGCGGAGAAAGAAAGATGCAAATTAGTTTTAAAGTAAGGAGGATTCGTCCCGAACGTCTCATTGACTTGGGTTTCTTGTTCGATGATAAATATGCTTTTAGTTTTAAATCCACGTTTACATCTTGGGGTTGGCTTGAATTCCTTGGTGTAGAACCAAAATATTACCCCAACCTAGTTAGAGTCTTCTACAACAATGCTTCCTTCGAGTATGAGCCTAATAAGAGTAATATAATATGAATTAATACACATGTCATGGGGAAGGATATATATATCTCCGGAAACTATTGCGAAGGGTTTAGGTGTAGCGAATAAAGGGGATTTAGATGAAAATGATGTAGATTGGTCTACAATTAAACGGGTTGCTAGAAATAGCCCAATTCACCTAAATCTAGAGTACAGAGTGTTTCACAAAATGCTGACTTGGTTTATTCGGCCTAGTGGGGGAAAAATTCAATGCTTCGAGACAACGATTATTGGTGGATAGCAAAGTATAAATCCAAAGCCAAAACGGCTCCAAACATTGCTAAACTGATTTTTAATACAATTGTATATATAGTCACAAAGGGAACATCAATTTCAACTTCACAACCATATGGATGTGTCATCACCCATCTGTTGAATAAAAAAGAAGTTGATTTTTCGTTTGACTCCCCTATTCTATTAACCCGCAAGATTGATATGTTATTTGTTAAAAAAACGGGATATGATTTTGTTGAAAAAGTCGGTTGGAAACGTGTCAAGGATGTCGGATTAGATCTAGAGATGGAGGACAATGAAGATGACCAACCAATGGGAGACGCAATGATAGAAGAAGCTCCAGAAGCTCAAGTTGGACAGGATGTCACAATTACAACAGTGATGGAATACATGGTCAATTTTCAGGAGCATATTGATTCCCTTGTGAGCGGAATGCGAGCCGATATTTCATCATTGCACGATGAAGTCTCCATGTTGCGTGACGAATTACGGCAACAACGTCAAACGAGTTAGGTAATTAATTATTTATGTTTCTAAACATTTACACGTTCTGAAATGTATTTTATTTTTCTTTTAACATATGTGGACAACCAAGCGGTCAATGAAGATGACGACGACGACGACGATGATGATAATGATGATCCAAAGAAGTATATTGTGTCTACAACGCCGCTTGCAAGAAAACTAGTAATTTTTTATGTCAATGGTGTCCTTGCCTACATCCCAAGACATCCAAAAGGTTTCAATTCTGTTAATTTGTATCCATTATTTTAACATATAAGCGTACAACTTTAATCTCATTTTCTTCATGTTGCAGATGTTATCCTCAGAAATGGATTATATGAATTTATGCAATTTTGTTTACAGAATTTTGTTGTTGCCATTTGGTCATCCAAGATGAGGTTAGAACTATTGAGCAATTCAAATTACTATAGCCAAAATCGTTAATATACAATTAAATGTTAACATTCAAACTTGATTACAATCTCAGGCATAACATGGACCGTGTACTTGATAAACTACGTTTGTTCTCTGACCACTTTCTATTCGTTTGGGTAAGATGATTGTCATTACGCTTTGCTAACTTTAATTTCTCTAAGATTCCTACATATTTATGTTCGATTGTTTGTAAGCAGGATCAAAGTAAGTGCAAAACAGAAGATAAGTTTACCTACTGTAAAGATCTCAATGATGTTTTGAACGAGTTTACTGATTTTAACGCCCTAAATACACTGTTGGTCGATGATTCACCGCGAAAAATGATTCATAATCCGGTAAGTTACATTCATGCCATATTTTCATAGTTAAACAGTTGTTCATAGATTGATTGATTAATAATTTATGTTTTTTATTAGATAAACAATTACATATGTCCACATTCTTTCGACGCTGCTTCCCATTCGGACGACGATGCTCTAAGTATGACACAAATTTATTCCTGATTATGCTCATTTAGTTTCTTGTTCCTTATAAAAAAAATTAGTTTCTTGTTAGTAAAATTGCACCTGATTACTTTGATAATTGAAATTATTTATTTATGTTCTCAGCAAAAGGTGGTAAAATACACAAGTATTTGGAAATTTTGTTGAAGGCGCCTAATGTTCCGGACTTCGTTAGCGATAACCCTTTTCCATCGGATTAATTTCGTTGTAGGTACATTATTTGAACATTGTTATCTATAAATTTATTGTGTATGTATGTTTTGGTTTGATTACACAGTATGAATCAATTATGCAATTTCCATGTTCAATTTAACATGGCATTTCATTTTCATTTCATTTATAATTATAGTTTGAATTTAAATGTAAATTTTATTCCTAAACCGAAATTCTATCCATCCTAAAAACAACTTACTCAATGGATGCATCGGGAGAAAACATCAAATTCCATTTCTAAGGTAACAACTTACCTTTTTCAAATATCAACATTAGTGATAATGTGCATAATGAATTTGTCCATAATGTATTTCTAAGGTAACACTTACATACCTTTTTCAAATATACGAGTTT
The DNA here is from genome assembly GCF_006381635.1 of Hibiscus syriacus. Lineage (NCBI taxonomy): Eukaryota > Viridiplantae > Streptophyta > Magnoliopsida > Malvales > Malvaceae > Hibiscus > Hibiscus syriacus. Next base: position 326,922 of record NW_024063079.1, read on the forward strand.
TTGAGAAAACAGGTGTACAAAATGTATCGACACTAATAAAACAAGTGTCGATATATTTAAAACAAGTGTCGATCCCAAAAACATCAAAAAACATAATTGTAATGTAATAGGTAAATTATTCATGTAAAAGGTCTAAATATACTGGTTTTTGAGAAAACATGTGTACAAAAAGTATCGACACAAATCTAACAAGTGTCGATACTTTTTCTCAGAACTGTATTTCAAAACCAAGTGCACTAAAAAGTGTCGATACATATATAACAAGTGTCGATTCCAAAAAACATCGAAAACCATAATTATAATGTAATAGGCAAATTAGCAATATAACCGGTCTAAATATACCGGTTTTTGAGAAAACAGGTGTACAAACAGTATCGACACAAATAGAACAAGTGTCGATACTTTTGGTCCAGAATGTATTTCAGAACCAAGTGCACATAAAAGTGTCGATATATTTAAAACAAGTGTCGATCCCGAAAACATTGAAAAACATAATTATAATGTAATAGGTAAATTATTCATGTAAACGGTCTAAATATACCGGTTTTTGAGAAAACAAGTATACAAAAAGTATCGACACAAATATAACAAGTATCGATACTTTTTCTCCAGAATGTATTTCAAAACCAAGTGCACTAAAAAGTGTCGATACATTTATAACAAGTGTCGATCCCAAAAACATCGAAAACTATAATTATAATGTAATAGGTAAATTAACAATGGAACTGGTCTAAATGTACCGGTTTATGAGAAAACAAGTATACATGAAGTATCGACATAAATACATCAAGTTTTGATACATTTTGTCCAAACTATATTTTAAAAACCAAGTGCACAATAAAGTTTCGATACATTTATAACAATTGTCGATCCCCAAAACATCGAAAAACATAATTATAACCAAATGTCTCTAACATCATGTGCTGGAGGTTCATAACCATTCTATTCCGTCTTAAAAAAAATTAGTTAAAGTAGACTGCGTGCTTGTATTCAAACCCAGCTTGACTTGAGGACATGTTAGTTTGTTATGTCCCTCACCGTTACAGAACCCACATCGCCTAATCTTCTTCTTGACCTTGTTCTTTGTTACTTGTTTTCGCTTGCGTTGTTTCTGTTGAGGGTCGTGAACGTTGTTTAAGACACTGCTTCGATTGACTGAATCATTCAAACCAAACGAGTTCTCAAATTCTTCTGCTAGTCTTTTCATCTCATCTCTTGCGGTTTTGAAAGACGTGTTTGTCTTTGATGCAGCGTATCATAACATACTTGTTGTTGCACGTAGAGAAGCAAACCTTACCATTTGCATTATTTCTTGAAGCACATTCAAATCAACAAAACTGGGTACAGAAGCCTTCGCATCTTTGGTCCACCTACTTTGAATCAAAGACCCGGGCAAATATGTGTAATCCAAGTGCTTTAAAACGTGAAGTTGATGGCGACATGGAAGTCCAACGGTCTCGAATTTTCTGTATGAGCAATTTAGAGTTTCCGTACGAGAATAAAAACTAATTTCAAATGTCCTATTTCAATGTTGTTGCCTCTTTCAATGTTGTTGCCTCATCGATATCAACCTTACTTACAGCTCTATTAGAACGTATAAATTGTGTCATAGTAGGTGTGCACAATGCATGATTAAGTTTCTGATAAGACTTACTTATAACCCACTGATCGTTTGCATTTGTTGTTATAACTATGACTCTAGCCTTGCATCCTGTTCTTGTGATTGGCTTATGAGCACGTTGACGATCAACGGTATTGACTTTTGATTCTCGAAACCCTTCTTTCGAACAACAAAATTCTTGTGTCTTCACATTCCCTTCCATGTCAAGCCGTGTTGTTCCCCGACGTGCACTAAACCCATGTTCTTGTACGAATCCCTTATAAAAGTACCAAGCTTGATCACGTGAAGAGAAGAGCTTACCAACCAATATGTCAGATTCATCAACATTATGTACTTCATGGCATTCATCGGTTGGCTTAACATTGTCTGCATCAATATGATCCATGACAAAATTTTTGTTGTGCAATTTCAGTGGTCCCAACAGGAGTTGATGGAGATGTAAGTAAAGGTTCATTGAACAACATGTTTTCAGTGGTGCTTTAAATAGGATGTGATATTGGTAGTGGTAGTTGGAGGGTGTGTACAACATTAAATTTGCAGGACATATTCAGGTATGTACAATAACTAAAACATTCAATAACTTTAAAGTAATAGGTAAATTTACAATGTAGGTGGTAAAAATATACTTTTTTAATGACAAAATTAGTAAACACAAAGATTTGTTTCGATACATATGTAAGAATATGTGTCGATACATTTTCAAAAAGTATCGACCCCAAAAACATCGAAACAAATAGTTATAATGTAATATTTAAATTAACAATGTAACCAGTATATATATACCGGTTAGTTATAAAACAGGTCAACATAAAGTATCGACACTTTTTAAGTTTGTGTCGATACTTTTTTCCAAAAGAAAGCACAAACAGGTTCACTCATAAAGTGTCGATACATTTAAAATTGTATCGATCACAAAAACATCGAAACCGATAATTATAATGTAATAGGTCAATTTACAATGAAACCGGTTTAAATTTACCGGTTTTATGAGAAAATAAGTCAGAATAAAGTATCGACACTTGTGTCGATACATTTTGTCCATAATGAATGCCCAACGAGGTGCAAGAATAACTTGTCGATACATTTAAAATTGTATCGATCCCAAAAACATCGAAACAAAAATTACAATGTTATAGGTAAATTTATAATGTACCCGGTATAAATATACCGATTTTATGAGAAAATATGTCTAAATAATGTATCGACACCTTTATAGTTTGTGTCGATACTTTTTTCCAGAATGAATTAGGAATGCCCAACGAGGTGCAAGCATAAAGTGTCGATACATTTAAAATTGTATCGATCTAAAAAACAACGAAACCAATAATTATAATGCAATAAGTAAATTTGTAATGCTACCGGTATAAATATACCGGTTAAATGCCTATTTTATTATATAAACGCTACTTATTACATTATATAAGCGCTACCTAATATGTTATTGTGCTTGATAATATTTCCGATTAAATGATATAATATAACCGATCTAAATTTTAATCGATCACTTCTTTAACCGATCACGCTATTTTTTTAGCCTTTGTACAAAATATATTGAGATAAATCACCCCTGACTTTGTAGATTGCTGTCAACTCTATTTTCCACCAACGTACAAAATATATTGAGATAAATTGTCACTTTATTAGATAAAAAATTTAAGATGGACAAATAATTGCTGAACATGTTTTAACGATAGAGTAACAAGCATACATCTTCACCAAAGCGTTGGGCATGCATCAACATCACTCCTTATTGTCCAAGTTGGGTTTCAAAATAAAATATATTTTTTACCCACCAACTTGAGGAAGTTAGTTAGGCTCGTTAGCTGATTAGTTAGATACTTAGTTACATTATAAGTGTACATAAAAGGATGTATATGTAATAATTTGATGATATATGATTAAGCACTATTCCTGTACGTATTTGTCTCTATACAAATTTAACATAATCGGTTTAAATAATTAATCTGATATTATTTAAAATTAAATATTTATTTAAATGTTTCTTGAATTAAAATATTAAATTAAAATTCAAAAATTTAAGTATAAGTTTTAGAAAAAGATGGGAACTTGAAGTGTTCAGATTTTACTTGTAATTTTATAGATTAGAAATAAATTTTAAGTTATAAAATATAACATAAATTATTTGAAGAATTTAAATTTTTAATAATTAATTGATTAAGTTTTAAATTTAAGTCGATTTTTTATTCTAACATGATATATTAAAATAATCACCTTTCTTTTAAATGCTCTTTTTGATTCAATGGCGGCTGGTGGTTTGATATAATTGCACCCATCACCAATTTTTTTATTTTATCTTTTGGTTTCGGTATCTAAAAAGTGATGATATTAACATTTTTGAAACATAGATTTCTCTTAAGAACCACCGTTCAAACAAATTGTTGAGGGCAAAATCCACATCTTCCAGCCGACAGTTCCTATTTAAACAAACAACAAAATCCCAAACAAATTCTCTCATCTCAACGATAATTTACACGGTTGAGATTTGAGTTGAGTACCCGTCACTGTAAACGTTTAGTTTAGTTCATTTGCAGTGAAAGCTTTCAACGGAAAACGCGGCTATGGCTGCTGACAGTGTTCCACTTCTCAACAACGGTGATGACAATGATAGCAACCAAAGCGAAACGCTTGTTTACTGGGTTAAGGAGTTCGGATACGAGTCGAAGAGATTATGGCATCTTGCCGCGCCGGCAATTTTCACAGCAATTTGTCAGTATTCACTGGGAGCCCTCACCCAGACTTTTTCCGGCCAACTTACTGAACTAGACCTTGCTGCAGTGTCTGTGGAGAACTCTGTTATAGCTGGACTTGCTTTCGGTGTTATGGTACGTCTCTTTGATTTCAGTATATTTGGATTGGTTTGTAGAAATGATGGTCTTATTCGATTTGATTTTGTCACAGTTGGGAATGGGGAGCGCATTGGAGACTTTATGTGGTCAAGCATATGGTGCTGGGAGGCTAAGGATGCTGGGCGTTTACATGCAGCGATCTTGGGTTATTCTATTGATTACATCATGTTTAATCTCTCCCATTTACATTTGGTCTCCTCCAATTCTTAAACTGTTTGGGGAAACCACTGAAATCTCTGATGCTGCAGGTTGTTGAATGAAAGAAATTTGACTGAAAATCAATCTACAAATTAGTAACATCGTAAGTTTGTTTGATGCAGGTAAGTTTGCTATATGGATGATGCCACAGTTATTTGCTTATGCCATGAACTTTCCTATACAAAAGTTCTTACAAGCTCAGAGCAAAGTTATGGTGATGGCTTGGGTCTCAGCACTGGTGTTGGTTCTTCATGCCTTTTTCAGCTGGCTGCTGATGCTTAAGCTCGATTGGGGCTTGATCGGTGCGGCTGTAACTTTGAACGTATCGTGGTGGCTCATAGTTATTGGACAGTTGTTGTACATTTTTATTACCAAGTCGGATGGTGCTTGGTCTGGTTTCTCATGGCTAGCATTTGTAGATCTATTTGGTTTTGTCAAGCTTTCTTTGGCTTCTGCTATCATGTTATGGCATGTTTCCTTTTTTCCTTCTCCCACCTTCACTTTATGTTCATATTAATCATATATAAGGTTTCGATATTTACAACAGTTGTGGAAAATGTGTTGCAGCTTGGAGTTTTGGTATTTAATGGTGCTGATAGTCATGACAGGTCTCCTGCCAAACCCTCTGATAGCAGTTGATGCCATTTCCATTTGGTAGGTGTTCCATTGTCTCTCTTAACGGTTTAATCTGCGATAATTTCGAACATGAAATCGAAAACAAAATTGAAACAGAAGTGTTATTAGCATTGGTAGAAATTACCTTTTTCTCAACTTTCGTTTTCTCCTATTTCCAGCATGAACATAAATGGATGGGATGCAATGATAGCAATTGGGTTCAATGCTGCTATAAGGTGCATTTCTCTTCATTTTCCTGTTTCTTCCTGGAAGCAGAACTTTTTTAAATATGAACTCTTATAATTGAACTGAGAACTTAACAGATTATGATGCTGTCAACAGTGTGAGAGTATCAAATGAACTTGGAGCTGGAAACGCTCGGCTTGCTAAATTTTCAGTGCTGGTTGTTTCGATGACATCTGTGATCATCGGGATTGTTTGCATGATTGTGGTGTTTGCAACCAGAGGTTACTTCCCTTACCTCTTCACCAGCAGCAATGCAGTTGCCGAAGAAACTACTAAGCTAGCTCTATTATTGGGATTTACGGTCCTCTTGAACAGCCTCCAACCGGTCTTATCAGGTGAGCATTGGCTATGTTTTCCCCACTCTTCAATATCTATCTTGTATCTGATACTGACATTCGAGTCCAAGTAACATAACTGTTTGATTCGTTTTCAGGTGTTGCTGTTGGAGCTGGATGGCAATCACTTGTGGCGTACATAAACATCGGGTGTTACTATATATTTGGATTACCTGCTGGCATACTCCTTGGGTTCACATTTGGCTTTGGGGTTATGGTAAATTTTCTAGTATTTTAGAACTCTGAAACAGGATAAAACTCGTTCAGCATTATTTTTTTCATTCACAAGACTTGAAACAAAATCTTTTTTTCGAGAATATAATAGAATTCAAGAGCATATCTTTATAATTTACTTGTGAAACGATGCAGGGTATTTGGTCAGGAATGATTGCGGGTATTGGTTTGCAAACTCTAATCTTGGTATTGGTGGTTGCACTTACCAACTGGAACAAGGAAGTAAGTATCCCTGCCAATATATTGATAGTTCTTGTATTTATTGCATTTAATAAATAGATATATATCTAATTCATGTTATACAATATTTCTACCACATTTATATTTTTGTATGTTTTATATCATATGATTTATTGTCTTTTAGTACTTTGATCCAACTTAAGTGTCTCTTCTCTAGTTAATTCTGATTTGTTGAATTCAAAGCAAAGCTATGATCCAGATCTTCTCATATGCAGACTGAAGAAGCTGAAAGCCGTATAAAGAGATGGGGAGGATCAACTGGTGGAGAGCGTTGATTTTACATAATTAACTTATTATTATGTATTAATTAAAATAATAAATATTATCAATTATTGATTGATCTAGCAGAATGAGCTTTTAAAATTTTAAGTTGTTTATCAGAATGAGCTTTTAAATTTCTTGAACTATCCATGATTTGAGTGAAACAAATTTTAAAATCATTTAAAAGGCTAATAGCGAGAAGAAGGAAGGCGTGGAGTTATGAGAACCCTTGCACCACACTAGCCAGTACCAGTTCCAACCCTTGAACGGCAAACGAAACTCCGATACACATTCTACGAGCACTCAAGAATGGAATCAGCTCGAAATGCTGTCCTTTAAGATCAATATCTTTGTGGGTTGTTATGAACCTTTGGGGCCGAAATTCACAAGGATCGGACCACACTCGTGGGTCGCGATGAACTTTAGCAAGATTGATGAACAGTCAGGTCCCGGTAGGAATGTCGTAGCCCTGAACAGTGCAGTCTTCCATGGATTCATGGGGCACCGTAAGAGGTCCGGCGGGATATAAATGCAGTGTTTCTTTGATGATTGCTTTAAGGTAGAAGTTCTTAATGTCTGATTCATGGACCAGTCTCTCTTTTCCAACATGAATGTCTAGTTCTTGCTGTAACTTCCTCAGTTCATCCCTGTTGTCGAGTAGCAAAGACATAGCCCATGTCAGTGCACCATTGTTGTATCTGAAGCTGCTAAGATCATAGTCTGCAATAACGAGAAAATCATATCACAAATAGTTGAACAAGTCTCATAATTCTTCGGCTTAATTGAATAAGTAACTACACTATATCCCATATTTTTTTTGGATAATCAAATTTATTTATCCAAAGAAAGCAAATAACTGCTACAAAAAAAAAACACAGGTACAACCAGCTATATAAGCCCCCAGTCAACACAAAGTTGTCTATTTACATTATCCACTCTATGCCTATACAATTTAATCCTAACTGCCCCTTTTATGATATTTACAATTGAATCCGTTGAACGCGACAAACCTCTAAAGATACGATAATTCCGCTCCTCCCATGTAAAATAGACGAAACCAGTCCATGCTAATTTGAGAACATGAATCAACAAGGACTTGCCTTTCCAATTATTAATCATCCAACCAAGATGGCTCTCCCAGTTAAGTCCTTGTAATTGCAACCCACAAGCACGCAAGAGAGAATCCCAAAACAGATGATTCCTAGTGGTTACTTGAATTTCCAGAGTCATTTGTGGAATACAAAGCTCCAGGAGTGTCAGATCATTGTCTTGGAATTATCTGGACACATAAAGGTACTCAGGCTCACAGGCCAAAGCCTTTCAAGTTTTTCAATTGCTGGACTGCTAGTGAAGACTATTTAAGCAGTGTGATGAGTTCCTGGCAAGCTTGCAGCAGAGGGAATGCTATGCAGGTGTTATTTTGCAAAATGAAGAGGCTGAAGCCAGTTTTAAAGGATCTAAATAAGAGACATTATTCTGATATTTCTTCTAGGGTTGTTGCTAAGAGAGCTAAACTAGAGCATATTCAATTATCCAATCTTGTTAATGTTGATCACCTTGGCATTGAGGAGGAAAGGAAAATTCAGGCCGACTTGGTTGGACTTGGGATAGCAGAGTTGGAATTCTTCAGGCAGAGAGCTAAGGCTCATTGGTTGCAGGAAGGGGATCTTAGCACAAAATTTTTTCATCAAAAAGTTGAATCCCGCAAGAAAATCAACACTATAAGAGTTATCAAGAATGATGATGGGCAGTTTCTTGAGACTTTCGATGGAATGGCAGCTGTTCTACTGGAGTTTTACAAAAAAACTCATTGGTGCAATTGATCCTTTGGTTAAAGGTTGTCAACAAGACTGGTTAAGCGATCTTTTGAGTTAATCTTTGCCTGCTGGAGCTGATAGAGTTCTGATTGGTGAGGTTTCAGACAAAGAAATCCAGGAAGCCTTATTTAGGTAGGGGAAAGACAAGAGTCCAGGGCCAGATGGTTATACATCTTGGTTTTTCAAGTCTGCCTGAGAGATTGTGAGAAAAGACTTCCTTAGTGCTATGAGGTATTTCTTTCAAACTTCTTTTCTCTTGCCAGTTTTTAATGCAACTACAATAGTCCTAGTGCCAAAATCCCTGAATGCTTGTATGGCAAGTGAGTTTAGGCCTATTTCATGTTGCTCTATTGTTTATAAGACCATTACCAGAATCTTGATCACTAGGCTAGGACAATTTTTTCCTGATATAATTTCTGCAAGTCAATATGCTTTTGTCAAGGGTAGGAGTATTACTGATAACACTTTGCTTGCTCAAGAAATTGTTAAAGGATATTCTAGGAAGAACCTTTCTCCTAGGTGTGCAATTAAGATAGACTTGAAGAAAGCATTTGATTCTATTAACTGAGAATTCTTGCTCAATTGTAACACCCCAACCCGTATCCGACCCGGATACGAATCCGAGGTGTCACATTGACTTTTAAAAACATGTACTTGTATAAAATAGTGAGTAATTTAAAATTTTTATAACATATAAATAACTAATTTACATAAAAGACATTTTCATTATTACAAAACCAATCAGAGCATGTATCTTTCACTTATTATTTACATATAACTATTCGAAACATTTATAAAACGGTTCATAGCTTAAACAATAGATTCTTTTGAAAACATGCCAACTAGAACTGTATATACTAAAATACCTATTATTCACATCTTTTCTGATCTGACCTTTAGTAAGAAGAACTGACCTGTCCTGCTCCACATTGCTCTTTACTCTTCTCGAAACCTACGTGTAAATCACTTACACGCTAAGTCAAAGACTTAGTGAGGCATATAAACATATAAGGTAAACGGTAACTAATAATCATATCTAAACAATTACTACTATCATTTCATACCACTCATACTTTTACATGTAACAAATATATGCATACATATATGTCGTTATCATTCATATCTCTTATCTCATGTTCCTATGATTTCTTATGTCCATATCATATAAAATATATCATAACCAATTGCACATATACATATCATGTCGTGTACACTATATATATATACTATCATAAAACACGTACACCCAAGCGATTATATTATCATCTTCATTTCTTTCTTATCTTATCACTATCATTGATTCCTTTCATCATATGGTCTTATAAGTTACCATTTGTACAATCAATATCACCCATGAAATTCCACAAGGAAACAAACATATTATCATATCATTTTATTAATATTATTTATTTAATAGCCCATGATACTCATGTGAGAACTAAAGATATGCGAGTACATAGAGGTTGTGCACTAATGCTGTCACCACAGCTCATATAATTGCACCGAAGTGCCACATATAATTGCACCGGAGTGCCATATAATAATTGCACCGGAGTGCCACGTAGAATTGTACCGTAGTGCCATATAATAATGTCCATAAGGACCACGTATCATTCCTTAAGAATCATATACATATACTAGGGATCAAGTATGTGTCTCACCAGACTTCACACATGTTCCAAAGAATACATATATGTCCCGAAGGACCACATATCATTCCTTAAGAATCATATACATATGCCAAGGATCAAGTATGTGTCTCACCAGACTTCACACATATTCCAAAGAATACATATATGTCCCGAAGGACCACATAGACCCTCGACTCTTGGCATGCCAACTATACCCCTAGCTCTCATGAAACATAACATGGGCATTGTCTTTTATATCCTTTTACATATTCATGTAACCATATCATATATTCATATAAGCTCATGGTTTCCTTCACATATACATGTAATCACGTAGTTCATATCCATTCTCATATGAGTTCATATTCATATAAACATAGGATTCACTTTCACATATCACATATACTTTCTCTTTCATATAACTCATGTCTTGTGATCATGTAAACACGTATCACATAAAATAACATGTCAAACATATCACACAACTGATATAATATTCTCATATATTCATGTAGTTCAGTATCACATATCATATGAATCATATAAATCATGTCACATATACTCATGCATACATAAAATTCACAAATCAAATAACATTTTAAGAGTTACTTATTACCATAGTAACTCCGTCACTGGCTCATTGCAAACCAATGCTTATTCGATAACATAAGTACAATGAAATTGCACTCACCTGGCCTCTCTAGTCCATTCCAATCTCTTATCTTCCCTTTTTATCGATATTACTTGTCAATGATTCCGGAACTCGTTTAGGCTCTAAATCTACATAATTATACATTTTAAGACAATTATTAGATACTTACACCTTGTAATTTGATACTAGCAACTTAAACGAACTTATTAAACCAATATTTACAATTTTCCTTTAGGGGGGAATCGGTTCCCTCCTGTGTGGGTATCGGTTCCCCCTTGACATTCTGGAATTCTGTCGTTTGAGAGGGTATCGGTACCCCTTTGAATGGGTACCGATTCCCCCTAACCCAGAAATCATTTTCAGCACGAAAATTACTTCATTTCCTCTCAAACACTCCATATATCATCCCCTTTTTCATTCTTAACTCTAGTACACATACTTAAACCAATCTATATTCATTTATTTCATCTTAAACCTCAAAATTCTATCTTCCATATGTAATTCAATAATTACATCAATTCTGCAATATGTTTCAAATCCAATTCTATTACTCCAAATCTCTTAATTTAACTATTGACAAGTCAAATTCAACTTAAAATTTAACTTATCAACTTTATTTCAAGATTTCATTCAAAAACTCAAAATCTTTAATCTCTCCTAATTCCACCATCCTTTGTTTTTAAGATGATTTAAGCTTTTCTTAAGCTTAGTTATCATCTAATAATCAAAATCCAACCTTAAAATCAACAATTCATTTATAAACAAAGAAACTTACCTTTGGCTCATGGCTTCCACGTGAAGAAGAAGAAGAAAGGAGAAGAGAACTCTGGAGAATTCTCTCCCTTTCCACGTGTATATAATTCCTTAAATGATCAAATGACCATTTTACCCTTTATTTCCTTTAATAATTACTAAATAACCTTCATCATATATATCCAATAATCATTGAACTATTCCATTCTTCTACTTTAGTCATCAAATTCTGAAACTTTACAAATTGGTCACTAACCCATAATTTGAGATGTTACATCAATGTTCTTGGAGCTGTGGGTTTGCCAGCTTGTTTTTCTGATTGGATTAAGACCTGTGTGACAACCCCTAGTTATTCAATAGCTTTGAATGACAGTCTAGTGGGTTACTTCAAAGGTGCAAGGGGTGTTAGGCAATGAGACCCTTTATTTCCTTATCTATTTGTATTGGTCATGAATGTACTTTCCAGATTATTGGATGCTACAGCTAGGAGTGGTATTTTCAAATATCACCCTATATGTAAAAGGATCTCCCTCACCCATTTATGCTTTGCTGATGATTTGTTGTTGTTTTGTTATGGATCTTTGGATTCAATGCTGGGGGTGGTTAGTGTTTTGAATAAATTTTATGAGATGTCTGGTTTAATGCTCAATGCATCAAAGACGGAGATGTATGCTTATGGGGTTAATGATGGAGTTTTGGAGCAGATTAAGAGGGCCACTGGGTTTCGAATCGGTCAGCTCCCTGTCAGATATTTGGAGGTGCCCTTAGTAACTCACAAGCTCTCAAGGACAGATTGTTCTGCCCTTATGGAGAAAATTAAGGACAAACTGAGGAAGTGGTCGAGTAAGGGCAGGCTGCAGCTTATTAAGGCAGTCTTGTTTAGCATCTTTAATTACTGGGGTAGACAACTTATACTGCCCAAGGGTGTGATTCAGGATATTGAACGGTTGTGCATGCGCTTCTTTTGGAAAGGAAATGATTCCTCGACTAGAGGTGCCAGAGTCAGTTGGACTCAAATCTGTTCCCTGAAATCGGAGGGAGGCTTAGGACTTCGAAGTTTGATTGGTTGGAATAAGACATGCAATCTTATGCTTGTTAAGAGCATCTTAGCTGATGAAGGCTCTTTATGGATAGTATGGATCAAAGTTTATTGCTTCAAGCATGAGAATTACTGTAGTGTTGATAATAAACCTCACTTCAGATGGATTCTCAGAAAACTGATTAAGATGCGAGAGGAGGCTAGTGTTATATTTGCTGCTCCTGTAAGTTGGTCACAGGTTAAAGGCAGGTGGATATGGGAAAGGATTCGGGACAGAGGGGAAAAGGTTGATTGGCATCGTTTAATTTGGTTTCCTTATCATGTTCCAAAGTTTTCCTTGATCACGTGGATGGCTATCCTCGACAGGTTGCCCACCAAGGACAGGTTAATTCGGTTTGGAATGGTGGCTGATCCTGATTGTAGGTTGTGTATGAGTGGGCTTGATATCCCATATTTATTTTGTGTCTAAAGATTTTTTTTTAATTAAAGTAGATGTTTAATATTTTCTCCATTTACCATCTTGTCATCGGTGCTTTCCTTTTTTGTTCACGCATGTTTCCCCCTCTCCTTCTCATTTACTGCTTGCCTGCGCTCATCACGAAATCAACGTTGTCACCTTTCTTCTCTTTGTGCCGTCGATCGTAGTTCAACCTATATCATTCGCGAAAGGAACGCTAATGGTAACTGATTTCGGCGGTAAAATATTGGATTTGAGGATTAGATATAAGAGATTAAGGGTTATAGAGAGTTGAGAACTAGAGTTTTATGAATTTTGGAGTTTAGTGAAAAATCGAAAAAATTAGGTTTTTTTTTTGAAAATTTATAAATTTTATTTTTCAAAAAATTTAAAAGAAATTAAAATGAGGTCACATGTCAAACACTAATTGATCAACTAATTTTTAACAAAATTTTTAATCGATGTTAATCTTAAAATGTTAATTTTGAAAACATTAATCTAATACTTTGATAGAAAATAAATATAAATATCTAAAATAAATTTAAAATAAACATTAAGCCTAATTCTTCCGACTATAATTAATATACGAACCAGGCAGGTAGCTTTGTTGATGGTGTCGGCATCATGTTTCTCTGTCTCAATGGCCATCGAAAGTATAACATCCATGAAATCTTCGTCGCTGTTGTTCGATGTATCAGTTGATGATCTCTTTCGCTTGTGATCTTGTAACCATCCCTGAGCTACTTCGTCTAGTTATTTTTTTACCTTCTTCATCAACCTCTCGTCTCCCCCGATATCCAACCATCTTAAATAAGGCAACGCATCGGATATACCAAATTTCCCACTCAGTTCAAAGAACTGCTTCAACGCTTTCTTCCATGTCTCACTTTCTGCATCATTACCCGAACTCGGAATCCGTTTTCCTACTATCATCCTTAGAATCATGTTCAGAGTTGTATTCGCAAACCATTTCTTCATCTCCACTAACACGTTGTCGGATCCATCGTTTTTCTCGTCCCAAAGCTGATATAACTCTTTCAGCGATGTTTTGATCTCGGATTGTCGGACATGTCTGAGTTGGTCGAGGCGGTAGTTGGAGAGGAGCTCAATAGTTGCGAGTTTACGCATTTGACGCCAGTGATTTCCGTAAGGGGCGAACCCAAACATGGCGCGGTTATAAATCAAGAGCTCCATGGAAAGCGTGGATGGACGACTGGCGAAGGCTTTGTCGTTGATGGTTAAACACTCTTTAGCAGTTTCATGGTCGCTGACAATCAAAGCTCTGTGAACACCCATCTTGATGGTGAAGATTGGACTGTATTTATCAGCCATTTCGCTTAAGATTATGAAGGTGGTTTGGGTCCTCTTAGGAGGTGGAGATGGCCGATTACAGGGCATGTTTTTCCAGCTTCTGGTGCTTCCATCTTCCTGTTTATGGCCTTCAAAGTATTCTTGAATATCCATACTAGTGAGAACAGAAAAATGGGCAAGGCAAAAAGGGGTGAAATTGGCGAGAATGAAGAAAAATATCCATCCTATAGGTGAGGTTATATCTCAGGAAATCCTTAAGGAAGGATTCAGTGATGGAAGCTAAATATAGAAGGAATAAAAAAGGTAAAACTACACTGAATACCATTGACCTTTATCTGAGGTTCTATCTCAGGAAATCTTTAAAAAATTGTTGATGATATGAACTTGACTTTAACTTATTGACTGAGATATGATAAAATCATATCGTAACGTACAATATTGTTTTATCATATCCCATTCAACATGTTAAACGTCCAGTTTAGACGACTATTAAATTTTTAATGAAAAAGAACGAGATTGAAACATATGAAAAGTTAAATGATCATTTTGTAACTTTTAATAGTCAATAAATTAACTAAGCAATATCTTATAAATAAGGGAACATTGTACTTTACCCTTCATTTTGAATTTAGCTCAATGATCGGAGCTAGGCCTATAAATGAACTGAACGTTCAGCGAACCGTGCGGTTGGAAGTTCGTTTATGTGCGTTTATTTATTAAATGAACGAACATGAATAAGATTTTGTGTTCTTTTAATTAAATGAACGAACATGAACATAGGTCTCGTTCGTTCATTTACGTTCGTGAACGTTCAGTTATGTTCGGCTATGTTTGTTTATGTTTGTTCGGTTATGTTCGTTTATGTTCATTCATTTATGTTTAACTCAATCTTCTTAAATCAATTTTGGTGACCAATTTGTAAGTATCTTAAAAATATTAATTAATCTAATATTCTGATGACCAACTCCATAATTAACCCATTTTTATTTGGAGATTAAATCCAATATGTTAACCCGTGAGGCACCTCGCACCTATATTCATTGTCCCTTTTTTTTCTCTAACCCTTGTGTTCACTAAAGAGTGAAGACGATCGCTGAAAGCTTCAAAACAAGTTATGTTATAGTGCAAACTGAAGTTTTACAGGTTTGTTTTAATCTTTTTCTCTGTTTTATTTGGCTTAATAGTTGATATGTAAAATTATTGCGGGTATCTTCACATCTAAAACTCAAGAAAACATCATACTTCTTTCTAGAAATAGATGGGAAGATAAATGTAACAATCGGAAGTATATAAGCATCAGTAAAGAGAAAAATATATAGAATTTGCCAGAAAACAAAACAAAGGTTTCTATGCAATTTCTAACAAAGGTTTCTATGCAATTTCTGAAAAAAGTGTAATAGCGGAAGTAATGGGTTTTCCAGGAAGAACCCATTAATAAGTAGAAAATACACTTTGACAATGAACTTTTATTTTCATAGTTCTTGTGTAACCTTTAGTTGTGGAGTAGACTTTAGGTACGTTAAAATTTTGAATGATGGTTTAGCAATAATATCAGTTACGATATGTAGCATCGAAAGGATTTCGGATCTATGTTATTGCCTTGTAGTCCAATTTGTACCGTTCAAAATCTTCATGCAGTTAAATTTTCTACTCTGCCAACGGAAATGACCATTATTAACAAACCTCACTAAAGTCTGACATTGATGTCACAAAACTTTTAGCCGGCGAATTTATTATAATAACGTAGTGGAAAATGATTGTTCCTATGTAATCATGGACCACTAAGATAAATGTTATAGCGTTAAATTAAAGTCGTGTGAATCATTTAATATCTTTAAAAGATCGATCGAAATATTTGATATCTTCAAACATTTCATCACTGCTAATCAGCTCTTACGCTATTTATCACTGTAGATTTGGTTTATTTGTATTATCGACTATTTTTCATGAAAGGACAATAGAAGGTAGGGTCTCCAACGTTTATGTCCGTGTTCATTTATGTTGTTGTTCGTTTATGTTCGTGTTTGTTTATGTTCGTTTATTTATTAAATGAACGAACATGAACAAGTTATATTCCTTAATAAACGAACATGAACAAAAAATAATTTGTTCGTTTATGTTCGTGTTCGTTTATGTTCATTTATTTATTAAATGAACGAACATGAACATACCTCTGTTCGTGTGCGTTCGGTTCGTTTACGGGCCTAATCGGAGCTTGCAAACTCATCCCACATGCCTTGAGTGCAATTCTTCTTGAACACTTGATCTTTTTTATACAAAATTATTGTTTAATCCTATTGAAATCACAATCTTCAAAATAATTTCAAATTTTGCCTCTCAACTTTAAAATCACGTTTCTTAAAACATAGGCGATTATGTTAACTCTTAACCCATTTTGTGCAATACAAGTCAAACAATTCTCTTATCTAATCTTATTTTAATTGATTTAATTTTTTTCTCTACAAATAATTTATTCAATAATGGATCAAAATAATAAAATATTAGACGTCCACAATCACTTGATTATAGGTTTTGTAATAAACATGTCACTTTTTTCTAAAAGTTTCAAACGTGTTATTTAATTAAAATATTATTATAAGTTGAGTTTAGGGTATAGGGAGTATTTTTATCACTTTGTCCAGTTAATTTATCTTAAAATTAAAATGGACATCTAATGCATATTGATATAATAATATTTTTAACTCCTAAAATTTATAGGTTCTATGAATTTTGTCATGATTTGAAACAATTCTATAAATCTAATTATTCATATTATAAGTAGGTTAATTTATCTTTAACGATTTTTGGGCTCAGATAGATGATGCATGTTGGTTTAATTTAAATTTATTTTGATGAATTTATTTGAGTTATTTAAGTTAGGTTTAATGTTTATAACAATTGATTACAGTAGAAAATACCGATAATGAACATCTATGTTAAAATTTTATACGAACTAACTTACCTCAGTTGTTAAAAGAATCATTATTATTTCTAGAGGTTATGAATTTGAGTACCAGCGATTGTAAGAGTGATTGATCGTTCATTATCAAATGGTTGAGAGTACTTAGAACATATACTACTTTGTATAACTACCTTTAAAAAAAGAAAGTACGTTATAGTTTTTAAAAAAATAAATATAAAATACATTATATTTTAAAAAATAATTTCATAAATAGTGTTTTAAAACATTTGTAATTATTTTATTAGGTAAACTACACGTTTAGTATCAATTATCACTTTAGTTCTATTTTGGCTACTTAGCTATTTTTTTCACAATCATACTTAACGCTACATTTTAATTTTATTTTTTGTTACCCATCGATAAAAAATTAATAGAATTGTTGATGTGACATTTCTTTTATTTTTTCTAATGAAGACGTGACATTACCTTATAGTTACACATTAACATCATTGTTAAATTTTTAACAGTGAATGACCAAAATTAAACGTTATGTATACAACAACAACAACAACAAAACCCAATTCCCATATGCAATGGGGTAAGGGGGAGGTAGGGTAGTAGGCTGCCCCCAACGCCAGGTTGAGAGTTATGTATGATTTTGAAAAAAAATTATTAGGTGACCAAAAGGGAACAAAAGTGATAGTTGGGTACTAAATGTGCACTTTACAGTATTTATATTATTTATAAAAAAAATTACTAACAATAAATTGTATAATAAACATATTCTCCTGTTTTATAAATGAAGTATCAGATCTCAACGTGCGACTTCAATCTATAATTCGAAAGAAGTACTCGAACCGAGTAAAACATTCCCGATTTGGTAAAGCAAATCCCATGTATATACTAGTACAAAAGCATAAAAAACTCCAACTGGCTGGAAGCTTCCACAGGTGGCAGTCAACGTGGGAATAGTGCAGACACTTGGGCAGTTTTTGATGCTTATGCCAAAAATGCTGATGATTGTTGTTCCACTACTTGTAGATGAGGTTATAGTCCTTCACGCACTATTTATAAATGATGTTACAAGCATTCTTAAGTTTTAGATTTTTGAAATTTAGTTCCTTCATGGCGATTTCTTTCTTTGCACATTTCATGTGCTTCGATATTCGTGGGCTTGTTCCCCACCAAGGAGACCATGGCGATGGCAGTGAGAGTGGATCAGATGAATTCATCAGCAAACCGTTGCATGAAATAGCGTGATAAGTCACTGAAGTATTCTTTCCAGCTACTTTTGCTGATGTCTCTTTGTTCTTTTTATGGCCTGTTATTAAGCTGGCATGTTAGATGAACTTCATTTGTCCTAGTAACATAAATGTTAGGTATGGCTCATAAATATACCAGTAAAGAGGACAGGAGATGGAGCGGAGTGAGCGAAGCGAACATCAACTGTCCTTACAAAGAAAGTCTTGTTGTGGGGTTACGAATTATGTGGGTTGGGGGTGTGGGGGCGCAGCCCCCGCGGTACGGTACAGGGTTGATTTTGTAATTATGTACCAGGGTTTTCTATTATAAATAGAGATGTAACCTAGACCTAAAATATCATTGAATAAAAACTTCTAGCGCTGCCTAGGCACCGAGGACGTAAGCACATTGCCGAACCTCGTAAATTTCTCGTGTTCTTTCGTTTTCTTTACCCGTTTTCGTCAACATTGGTATCAGATGTCAGGAGCAAAATTCGAAGTCGCGAAATTCGATGGTCTGGGTAACTTCGGATTATGGCAAACGAGGGTGAAGGATCTATTGGCGCAGCAAGGGATCTTGAAGGCTTTGCGACCTACAAAGCCGGCGTCGATGGATGAGGAAGATTGGGAAGAATTGCAGCAGCGAGCGGCAGGAACCATACGATTATGCTTGGCGGACGAGGTCATGTATCACGTCATGCATCTATCGTCTCCAGACGAAATTTGGAGGAAGTTGGAAAGTCAGTTTATGTCCAAATCCTTAACGACAAAACTGTATCTGAAGCAGCGGCTGTATGGGCTGAAGATGCAGGACGATCACGATTTGGCGCAACACGTGAATGTATTCAATCAAATCGTTTCTGATCTGACTCGGCTTGATGTGAAAATTGAGGATGAAGACAGAGCGATGATTCTGTTGTGTTCGTTGCCTTCCTCTTACGAACACATGGTGACTACTCTTACATATGGGAAAGAGACTATCAACGTTGAGGAGATTACTGCAGCCTTGTTGGCTCACAACCAGCGGAAGCAGAATGCAGGGGAAAGCTCTCAAGCCGATAGCTTATATGTCAAGGGTAATCGAGATCGTGGACGGAAGCCAGAGAAGGCAGGGTCCGGGAAGCAGAATTCCAGATCCAAATCCAGGGATAAGAAGACGATTCACTGTTACAAGTGCAAGGAGGCGGGACATATGAAGCGAGACTGTCCGAAGTTGAAAAAGCGGACTGATGAGAAGCGTGATGGCTCATCCAAGTCTGTGAACGTGGTCGAGGATGATACTTCTGATTGCAGTGAGGGTGATATGCTTTCTATTTCAACGACACAATTGACGGATGCTTGGATTCTTGATTCTGGATGT
Source organism: Hibiscus syriacus (assembly GCF_006381635.1). Lineage (NCBI taxonomy): Eukaryota > Viridiplantae > Streptophyta > Magnoliopsida > Malvales > Malvaceae > Hibiscus > Hibiscus syriacus. The sequence continues at coordinate 346,702 of NW_024063079.1, forward strand.
TCTTATCACATCACGCCAAATAGGGAATGGTTTTTGACATACAGGCCGGTTAATTCTGGTTCGGTTTATTTGGGTGATGATCGATGTTGCAATATTGTTGGTATTGGTGATGTCAGAATTAAGATGCACGATGGCTCCGTTCGGACGTTGAGTGGTGTTCGACATATCCCAGACTTGAAGAAGAATTTGATTTCCTTGGGCACTTTGCACAAGAATGGTTTTATCCCTAAGGCTGACGAGGATAGGGAAACCATTCGGATTGTTAAAGGAGCATTGACTGTGATGAAAGGCAAGATGACTGCAGGGAATATCTACAGATTGTTAGGGAGTACCGTTGCAGGTGGAGTTCACTCTGTTGAGTCCTGTGATGATACGAAAAAATTGTGGCATATGCGCCTTGCTCATCTTAGTGAACGTGGTATGGCAGAATTACACAAGAGAAACTTGTTGCATGGTGTCAAAAGCTGTAAGCTCGATTTTTGCAAGTATTGTGTTCTTGGTAAACAGACTAAAGTCCGTTTCAAGACTGCGAAGCACACAACTCAAGGGATTCTTGATTATGTGCATTCTGATGTATGGGGGCCTTCCACGACATCGTCTTTGGGTGGATCTAGGTACTATGTTACTTTTATTGATGATTTTTCACGGAAAGTTTGGGTGTATTTTTTGAAACAGAAATCTGAAGTTTTTGAGAAGTTCAAGCTGTGGAAAGCTGAGGTAGAAAACCAAACAGGACGAAAAATCAAGTGTTTGCGGTCTGACAATGGTACGGAGTACACAGATTCACAGTTCCTACAATTCTGTAAGGAGCATGGGATTCAGAGGCATTTTACAGTGCGCAAGACACCACAACAGAATGGTGTTGCGGAACGAATGAACAGGTCGTTGAATGAAAGAGCCAGATGTTTGCGGTTGAATGCGGGGCTTCCCAACACTTCTGGGCTGAGGCTGTTAACATGGCGTGCTACCTTATCAACAGATCGCCAAGGGCATCGCTGGCTGGGAAAGTTGCAGAAGAGGTATGGACTGGTCATGATGTTAGTTTTGATAACTTACGGATTTTTGGTTGTCCTGCTTATGTGCATGTACCTGCTGATGAGATATCCAAACTTGATGCAAAATCGAAGGAGTGCATTTTTCTGGGTTACAAGAAAGGTGTCAAAGGATTCAAGTTCTGGGATCCAGTTGCGAAGAAAGTTGTGATTAGTAGAGATGTCGTTTTTGATGAACAGTCTATGTTGCAGCAGAAGCAAGACACGACAGTGGTAGATTTCGAGCAGTTTCCAGTTGAGAAACCAGAAACTTCTCAACCGACTTCTGGTGGTTCCATTACGGATGATTTGCAGGATTATAGTCTCGCCAGAGACAGGGTGAGACGGACGAATATAAAGCCTCCGAATAGATTGGGTTTTGAAGACTTGGTATCTTTTGCACTTATTGTTAGCAGTGATGATCCGATTACTTTTCATGATGCCGTTACTAGTCAGGAAAACGACAAGTGGATGGCAGCCATGGTTGAGGAGATGGAGTCTTTGAATCACAATCGCACATGGGAGTTAGTTCCCCTTCCTGAGGGTAAGAAGCCGATTGGTTGCAAATGGGTGTATAAGAAGAAACCAGCAGTAACAGAAAAAGAGGGGGAGAAGTTCAAGGCTCGTTTGGTAGCGAAGGGTTTTTCACAGCAGAAAGGAGTTGATTATGATGAAATCTTTTCTCCTGTGGTCAGGCATACTTCAATCCGAGCAGTACTTGCATTGGTGGCTAGTTGGGATTTGCATTTAGAGCAGATGGATGTTAAAACTGCTTTTTTGCATGGTGATTTAGAGGAGCAGATCTACATGCGGCAACCTGAAGGTTTCACTCAACCTGGAAACGAGCATTTAGTTTGCAGATTGAAGAAATCTTTGTACGGGTTAAAACAGTCTCCGAGACAGTGGTATAAACGGTTTGACTCCTATATGATCAAGATTGGCTACAACCGATGTACGTATGATTGTTGTGTCTATGTTAAGAGCCTTGATGATGGTTCTTTTATTTTTCTATTACTGTATGTTGATGATATGTTGATTGCTGCGAAGAACATAGATGATGTTATCGGTTTGAAAACTTTATTGAGTCAGGAATTTGATATGAAAGATTTAGGTGCTGCAAAGAAAATTCTTGGAATGGAAATTTGCAGGGATAGAGACTCAAGGAAACTGCGGCTATCTCAACGGGGTTATGTTGAGAAAATGCTAGAAAGGTTTGCGATGAGCAGCGCGAAACCAGTTAGCACTCCATTGGCGAATCACTTTAAGCTCTCATCAGAACAGTGCCCTAAGACAGATAAGGAAGCTGAAGATATGGCAAAGGTTCCGTATTCTAATGTTGTTGGCTGCTTGATGTATGCGATGGTATGTACTCGTCCTGATTTAGCTCATGCTGTTAGTCAAGTTTGTAAGTACATGTCTAAACCTGGTAAGCAACATTGGGAAGCAGTCAAGTGGATCTTTCGGTACTTAAAGGGTACTGTGGGACATGGAATTGTTTTTGGGAGTCAGCGGGATAATCCTTTGGTTGTAGGATATGTGGATTCAGACTATGCAGGTGACTTGGATAATAGAAGATCTACGACAGGGTATGTCTTTACTCTTGGTGGAGGGCCTATTTGCTGGAAGTCTACTGTTCAATCTGTCGTGGCACTATCTACAACTGAAGCTGAATACATGGCAGCGGCTGAAGCTGCAAAAGAAGCTTTATGGCTTACTGGTTTAGTGAAGGAGTTGGGTGTTCAACAAGGTGGAGTTCAGTTGCTTTGTGAAAATCAAAGTGCTATTCACTTGGCTAAGAATCAGGTGTATCGTGCTAGAACTAAACATATTGATGTAAGGTTCCACAAGATCAGAGAGTTGGTTGCATCTGGAGAGGTTTTGTTTCAGAAGGTACATACTGATGAAAATACCGCTGATATGTTCACTAAGCCAGTTACGACAGACAAGTTCAAGCATTGCTTGGACTTGTTGAATGTTTCGAGTTGTTAAAGAATCAAGGTAACCCAACCCACATTGAATTTTCAAGAGGCAGGATATTCGCCAAGGTGGAGATTTGTTAGGTATGGCTCATAAATATACCAGTAAAGAGGACAGGAGATGGAGCGGAGTGAGCGAAGCGAACATCAACTGTCCTTACAAAGAAAGTCTTGTTGTGGGGTTACGAATTATGTGGGTTGGGGGTGTGGGGGCGCAGCCCCCGCGGTACGGTACAGGGTTGATTTTGTAATTATGTACCAGGGTTTTCTATTATAAATAGAGATGTAACCTAGACCTAAAATATCATTGAATAAAAACTTCTAGCGCTGCCTAGGCACCGAGGACGTAAGCACATTGCCGAACCTCGTAAATTTCTCGTGTTCTTTCGTTTTCTTTACCCGTTTTCGTCAACAATAAACCAATAATTTAACAAAACAAAAACAATGAAACTGACTTAGCAAGAAGTTGAACACAAATTTTCAAATAATTGAAAAGGCTAATAGCAAGAAGGAAGGCGTGGAGTTATGAGAAGTTGAAGGGGAGTGACTTTCAAGTTGGTCATTCCAAGGCATTCACTCATATCAACTGCTTCTCCCAATGGCGTCTTCAACTCGAACCCTTGCACCACACTAGCCATTATATCAGTTCCAACACTTGAACCCCAAACGAAACACCGGGGCACATTCTACGACCACTAGAAAATGGAATCAGCTCGAAATTCCGGCCTCTAAGATCAATATCTTTGTGGGTTGTTAGGAACCTTTGGGGACGAACAAGGGTCGGACCACACTCGTGGGTCGCGATGAACTTTAGCAATATTGATGAACAGCCGAGTCCCTGCGGGAATGTGGTAGCCTCGAACAGTGCAGTCTTCCATGGATTCATGGGGCACCCCAAGTGGTCCGGCGGGATATAAACGCAGTGTTTCTTTGATGATTGCTTTAAGGTAGACTAAGTTCTTAATGTCTGATTCTTGGACCAGTCTCTCTTTTCCGACATGAATGTCTAGTTCTTGCTGTAACTTCCTCAGTTCATCCCTGTTGTTGAGTAGTAAAGACATAGCACATGTCAGTGTCACCATTGTTGTATCTGAAGCTGCTAAGATCATAGACTGCAATAACGGAAATCATATCACAAATAGTTGAAAGTCTCATTCTCAATGGCTAAAATATTTGGATAGCATAGGTATTTTTTTTCAATTAAGCCTAATTCTTCTAACTATAATTAAAATAATAACCAGGGAGGTGGCTTTGTTGATGGTATCGGCATCGTGTTTCTCAGTCTCAATGGCCAGTGAAAGCATAACATCCATGAAATCTTATTCTCTTAATCAACCTCTCGTCTCCCCCGATGTCGAACCATCTTAAATATGGCAGCGCATCGGAAATCACGAATTTCCCAAAGTTCGAAGAACTGCTGCAACGCTTTCTTCCATGTCCCACTCTCTGCATTATTACCCGAACTCGGAATCCGTTTCCCTACTATCATCCTCAGAATCATGTTCAGTTGTATTCTCAAACCATTTCTTCATCTCCACCAAAACGTTACCGGATCCATCTTTCTTCTCATCCCAAAGCTGATATAACTCATTCAGCGATGTTTTGATCTCGGATTGTCGGACATGTCTGAGTTGGTCGAGGCGGTAGTCGGAGAGGAGCTCAATAGTTGCGAGTTTACGCATTTGACGCCTGAGATTTCCGTAAGGGGCGAACCCAAACGTGGCGTGGTTGTAACTCAAGAGCTCCATGGCAAGCGTGGATGGACGTCTGGCGATGGTTTTGTCGATGGTTAAACACTCTTTAGCAGTTTCATGGTCGCTGCCAATCAAAGTTCTGTGAACGCCCATCTTGATGGTGAAGATTGGACCGTATTTATCAGCCATTTCGGTTAGGATTATGTAGGGTGGTTTGGGTCCTCTTAGGAGGTGGATATGGCCGATTACAGGTTAAGAATTTCCAGCTTCCGGTGCTTCCCTCTTTCTGTTTATGGCCTTCAAAGTATTCATGAATATCCATATTAGTGAGAACAGAAATATTGGCAAGACAATAGTGGGTGAAATTGGCGAGAATGAATGAAAAATATCCATCTCATAGGCGAGGTTGTATCAGGAAATCTTATAGGGAGGGTTCGGTAATGGAAGCTAAATATAGAGAGGAAAAAGAAAGTGGTAAAAAACAGTGAAATCAGTCTAAGAATTCAATAACCAAGGCTGAAAATTATGGCCAATCTACCTACATATACAGATTTAAAATTGTTTGTAAAATTAAATTAATTAAAAATACATGTATTAAATTTATATCCAATCACTTCATAAATTTATATTTTAAAATTTATATTTAATTTAAGATTCGTTTTGATAATTAGATTTTTTATCCTAAACACTTGACTTAATTTTTGAATAAATTAATATATTAACTTAATTTTTAGATTTAAATCAATTAAAAATCATAAATACTTATTTGAACTAATAAGTCAATTTAATTTGTCAATTTGAATAAATGAAACTAATTTAAATATCAGAATAAATCTTGAAGCCGAAGCCGAAGTAAAGGGTGATTATACCGAAAAATCATCTTTTTCAAACATTATATATCTGTCAGACATCTTTACATCTTTATTTATCGATTTAACACATTTTGCAGAAAGTCACACCCCTGAAGCGCATTTTACGTTGATCTGGCACCACGTGAGGTAAAGTGCGTCCCCTGAAGCGCGTCTTATGCAGACATGGTTACATGCTGGCTAAGGCGCAACCCTTGGGGCGTGCCTTATGACACGTAGGGGTATAGCGCGATGCAGGGGACACGCTTTCCTTCAATTATGACACGCGTCATAAAGACGCGCCCCCTGAAGTTTTCCTTTACCACCCCGCCCATTCACACCACATTCCCTCCCTATAAATACATTCATTCTCAATCACTTTCATCACACAAAATCCTCTCAACTTCTCCAAATACTCTTATATTCTCTTATAGTTCTTTAATATTTTATTATATTTAGTATTTTATTTAACTATTTAAATTTTTTAATATTTTATTTAATTAATTTTTTTTTTGCAGTTATAAAATGAAAGGTGATTTACTTCGTTTGGATGGAAATCATATATCTCGACATTTTGCTAATACGGTAACATTTTAATTTAATTTAAATTATTAGTAATAATTTATTTATTTAATGCATGATTATTAGTTTATAAATTAATTTTTGTAATTATTTATATTTTAGGAGAGCGACCGTATATTAGATCATTTTATTAGGAACCTTAAGTTAGCGATACTTACTCGTGTCTGATCGTATTTTAGTCGAGGCTGGATTCGGTCACATAGCTAGATATGAAGGTCATTGTAAGATAGAACCAAACTTAATTTCTGCATTACTAGAGCGGTGGAGGCCGGAGACCCACACATTCCATCTTCCGTGCAGAGAGTGCACGATTACGCTTGAGGATGTTTATATGTACTTGGGGCTTCCGGTGGATGGAGATGTGATTTCAGGGATAGCGCAGGGTAGTTAGACTACTTTGTGCTAGGATTATCTAGGAGGTGTCCCGTAAAATTTCAACGGTGGTTGGATACCGTTAAATTGGCTAGATGCAAATTTTCAGAATTTGAGCGATGACACCTCAGAGGATCAAGTTAAAATGTATGCACGAGCATGCATACTGCAGCTGATAGGAGGGTTTCTTGATGCCGAAAAAATCGTGTAATCAAGTTCATTGTATGTGGTTGCGACATCTTGGTGACTTTCATATAGCTGGATCACTGAGTTGGGGGCTTGGCAGTTTTGACATTCCTGTATAGGGAGATGTGTTGAGCGACTGACTACAGGAAAAATGCTATCGACGGATGTCTCCTTCTGTTGCAGTCTTAGGCATGGTATCGATTGCCATTTTTATGTCATGTTGTGAAGAACCCGTTCGTATTTCTGCTACTATTGAGGTAATTCACCATTGTTTATTGATGAGTAAAATCCATAGTCACCGAGATTAGGCATATCCGCAAATTCTGGCTCGTGCATTGCACCATAATCAGCTTCATACATGTGTGTTGGAGGGTCAGTTTGTGCCACATTTGAGGGAACTTCATCTACATCATCATCATCATCATCATCAGAGTTGAATTGCGGTGATTCTGGGTGAATAAATAGTCCAGTCTCAACACCATCTGCACCTGGCTCACGAAGCAGTTCTTCTGGTAGAGATGATTGTTCCTCCATGCTCTCCACATTTTGGTCGAAGAACCTACCATTTGAAATCCTTCCCATTGAACTAGAATGCATATCGACATTGAGATAGAAAAATCTCGCAGTCGAAGGCCTCCCCCTGTAGCTTGAAGCCATCGTTTCAAATGGAAACTACACAGATTCTTGCGTCGAGGGCATCTCCATAATAAGGTCAAAGAAATTTGCAGACTAATGTCTTCCCCTTGAACTGGACACGATGTTGCCATACGAAATGTTCGTGGACCCACCTCGGTACAGATCGTAAGGAGTTGCTGATGAATGTCTCCCCATTAAAGTTGATGGGACGACAACATGATGCAAATTTCTCATTATGACATTAAAATCATTACACATTACTGTAGTCGGGCTATCAACTTGTTCAGCTAGCCCATAGTGGGAGCTTAATGACAGACCCCAAACAACACGCACTTGAACAAACTTTGCATACATCTCAATATCGGCGTCTGAATAATTACTTTGAGAATCAACCATCATTTCAACATCATCATTGTTCGATAGTTCGAACGATGTATAAGTTAATGGCAACAATGAAGTTTGAAATATGTACTGCAACGACGACATTCTTCTAGTACTTCCGACATGAACCTTCATTGAAATTTTCATTATCAACTCCTCAAGAGTTATATTTCTCTTGAATCATATTTTATCATAATGATTTGATATAAAAACAACGTCGGGTTCATCTTTTCGAATTTCTCCATCATAATAAACAATAGCTAAAATTCGCGTCATTCTTAGAGTTTGAAAGTGCGACAATATTATATCTACAAAAAAAAACCTGAAACAAACATAATTAAATAAATAATATATAAACAAAAATATAACACAATAACATTTTTACACATAAACGTAAATAATTTTACTCATAAACGTAAATAATTTAAATAATATAATTTTATATTATTACCGTATCGACAAAAATATTCCGACGTATGCTCCCGCTTTCCAATTTTACAACCACAAAAATTAATTGAAAACAATTAATACAATATTTTTTTCAAATGATCATATATAATTATAAAGATATTATAAAAAAATTATCTTATAACGAAAGATCGAACGAACTTTTGAATAAAATATAAAAGGATTGTCAGTTGTTTTTTACTGGTTGAGAGGATTATTGTAGTAGTTTCTCGGTTGAGAGGGAGTTGTGAGAGAGTTTACGGGGGAGAGGGGTATTTATAGCGGAGAGACGATGCTTTAAACCCGAGGAGTTCGGAAGAAATTATGCAAGGCGCGGCCCGTGCACCGCGCCTTGCATTATGCATGTGATAATTGCATGAAGACGCAGCCCTTACACCGCGCTATATCCCTACATGACATAAGGCGTGTCCTAGGGGTCGCGCCTTAGCCAGCGTGTAACCATGTCAGCATAAGACACGTTTCAGGAGGCGCGTCTTACCTTTACGTGGGGCCAGATCAACATAAAACACGCTTCAAGGAGCGCACCTTTCTATAAAAGATTTTAAATCGATATATAAAGATGAAAATATGTCTGACAGATATATAATGTTTGAAAAAGTGATTTTTCGGTATAATCACCTAGGTAAAGTGTCAAATTATATTATTATATACCATATGAAATAAAATAGAATTTAAGGGAAAATATATTAAAAAATGGGTGGATAAAATAGATTAAAATTATATACGGTACGGAAGGAAGGCCACATATGTTACATCAAATTTTTCGGTATAATCACCTAGGTAAAGTGTCAAATTATATTATTATATACCATATGAAATAAAATAGAATTTAAGGGAAAATATATTAAAAAATGGGTGGATAAAATAGATTAAAAATTATATACGGTACGGAAGGAAGGCCACATATGTTACATCAAACGATCCACCAATCAATTCGAAAACTGTTGCCCACGCAAGGACGGCAATATATATATATATATATATATATATATTAATGAATGAAACATGTATGTATATATATATTAATGACAAAAACTTTTTATATAAAAATATATACAATTTTAAAATAAATATAATTAATAAAAATAAATGATTAACATAAAAAAATTAATTTCATAATAAATAGGTACCCACTCTACTTATGTCCACCAGTGGATTCAACCTCATATTTATCAGTAATGACATTTGTGGCAGTACTGACTTTTTCTACCCCTTCATTTCAGATAAAATTTCTAAAAGAATTTTGGTGCATATTGCATTGTCATTTCCAACCCAAATGGCTGGATTTCTTGGTGCTACTTGCACATTTATTTTCAATCCTTATGATTATCTTTTTAGAATTTTTTTATTTTAAAATTAAATAATACATCTCTTCATAATAATTTATTGTTGACTAATCTATAATTTAGTGACATTCAGCGTAGTTTACCCAAAATGTTATTATGAAGGCATTTCGCACAAACCGTACGTGGGCCAAATATATTATTCATTTTCAAATTGATTGGTGGCCCTGTACTTCATATGGTAAATATCCACTTAAATTCTATTTTATCCACCCATTTTTTTAATATATTTCCCCTCAAATTCTATTTTATTTCATATGATAAATATATAATTCTGCACTTCAATTTTGCTTCAACGTTTAACTTAATACTTGAATTAATTTCTTTTATTCAAATCAGTATTTTAATTTAATTTATTGATTTAAATAAGTACTTATGATTTTAATCAGTTTTAATTAAGAAGTTAAATTTAAGTACCAATTTAACAAAAAAAAAAGTCAGGTGCCTCATCAAAAAATCAAGAAATTTTGTGTTAGTCCAATGAAAAAAAATTATACTTGACCCTCAAAAAGTATGAATTATGATCAATCTTTAGAGAGAAAAAAAATCACAAATTCACTCCTAATTAGCGTAGTTCAAAATAAATATATAAACAATACATGACAGTATAATATCCTAAGCTGGACCTATTCATAAATACAATCAAAGATGTCACATAAGATAATCAGAGTACAATCCAAATTAGTTTCTGACTAAAAGTAAGCATTCAATCATTTAAAACATGTATTAATAAAAACTGCGAGACTAAATTATTTTACCTATCAAGTATAAGGACTAAATTGCATTTAATGACATTTGGAATGCTTAAAACAAATTTCCTTTTTCTTTTTAAAAAATAATATCAAAACCAAGCAATGAATTCATATCAATTAGATCAATGGCTGAGTAACTTATTCCTCCAAGCATTCGAATTTCCACTATGAACTTGAGCTTAAAATCCATTTCACCTTTTACCAACACAAAAACCACATAGTTAATTGTAATTTCAATGATCGACAGTTGTGCATGAAACAAAAGCGTTAAATTAGAGCTTCATTACACCCAACTAAATTACAAAATCTATCTTATACTAAATGAAGCTTAGCTTAGAGTTCTCCAAATTCCTACTTAAATCTCACGTGCACTAGGATTTTGATTTCATTTTCAATTCTTCTCTCTAGATCTTCAAGTGTTCAATAATGGTGGAAATAACGATGGTGAAGAATATGAATGCAAAGTGTTGGCTTCCTCTTTGGCAATTTCAATTGGTTAAGAAAATAATAGTGTTTTCTTCTATTTTAATAAAATGTAGACAACTATAAATATATATAGGGTTAGGATCTGTTTACACAATGTAAAACTCTTTAGTTTTATATAGATTTAGGATCGTTGGATGAGTGAAAATAGATAATTGAAATTGACTCATCATTTTCCCCCAGTGGATATCTTCCCATTTCCAACTGTTAATCTCAGTCATATATTTTCACTCATCCAACGACTCAAATCTGTGTAAAACTAAAAGAGTTTTACATTGTGTAATAGGATCTTTACACACACACGAGTATATATGCATTCTTTAAGCTCGGTATGTACTCACCCTGAAATCTGAATTTTTTTATGTTAGTTCATTTTGTTGAAGGTGTCCACATTGAAATTTTATTTATGTTTGTCCCATATGATTTTTTTATTAATAATACATACGTGTCCACCCTGAAAAATATTATAGATTCACCACTGTATTTATCTAACTCTACTAAGGTTAGAATCATATCTAATCACCACCAAGGTTAGAGTCATATTTAATTTTATATATGTTTCCGAATATCACAACATATTTATCTTATACATGTACGAATGTTAAACACATTTTTTATTATCATACATTCATATCATACACTTATATAATCACTTATACAAAGTATTTTTACTAGGTTAGTCGAAACTTAAGAATTTTGCATCTGAACATAACTAGAAAACATTTTTAGTCATTCGAATCAATCGTACACACATCTAACATATTTCAGACAATTCGAAGGTCTCAACACTTCGTATAATAAGCTAGCTTATAAAACATACTCATCTTCCACTGTGGATATATCAACACTTTGAGCCGCCACGTTAACATCATAATGGTTAACGACGATTTTAATAGATCAAAAGATCATATTGAATTTTTATCAATTAAATAGTCACATTAAGTGCAAAATAAATTCAAGAGTAACACTAATTTTTATAGAAAAAAATTAAGGATCTCATATACTAGTAGGGACGAATCTACCTTGAAGGTGAGAGGGGCAATTGTCCCCTAATTTTGATGGTTTAATTAGTTTTAGGCTGCTTTTTTTAAATCATTATAATTAAGTCATTATCCTTCCCAAAAATTATTGGTTTAATTATATTTGAGGGCCCTTTTATTTTTAAAATTAAATTTTGCCTTATAATTTTTCTGGTTTAATTACACTTTAAGACCTTTGAATTTTAAAATTAATGAAACTAAATTCTAACTCTTTTAAATTTTCGATTTATTAAATTTTAATTATCTTATTTATGTCAAAATCAAACAACTTGCCTTCCTTGTAGTTCAATTCTAGCTTCATCCCTGTATACCAGTAAACCTACAAAATTTAACCATTAAAAAAATCAAACTTATGATTAAGGGGGGGAAATATCAAACTTAGCTAAAAATGTAACAGACGTGTAGGTTCATTAAGAGAGGCGTTTGTGTTTCTTCTACTTTGGCTGCGAAAGAAAGACAAGAAAAGCATCTAAACAAGAATCTATCAAGGAATAGTAAGCATTGACTTTCAAGCAGCAAAGGGAGACTTTATCATTCAGTTCATCTGGTTATTCCTTTGAATTTAACCACCAGTTGATAAAGCAAGGGCTATTGAGATTATGAGTTGGTCTCATATTCTAGGCTCGAATTGCGTTGACTGAAAATTCTGAAAAAAAAACGGGGGATAGAGTGGTGGGTTCTTTGAGCCCCTCCGGAAGTTACCTTGTAAGGTCGGGTTCTTTAACCTGCCCTTGGGAGATCCTCCGTTATAAAAAAAAATTAGTCACATAATGTTGGCGTTAAAAAGAATTAAGGAATTAGGATTTCAACGAAATTAATTTGAGATCTACGTTGTTATTATTATAGAATTATTGAAATTTATCATGTTTATTTAAAGAATTTTAATAAAAATATTTTTTAATTAAACTCGTTATTTCTATTTAATATGACCCATATATTTTTAATTTGATGGAAATCATTATTTTATTGTGAAGTTTGATTTATTAATCCTATTATAGAAACAGTTTTCTCCTATCTATTTCAACGTAGTTACTCTCCGTATCCTCTTTCTCTTCTGTCTAATTCTTATCTGAATAATAAAGAAAATGGAAAACAAATAAAGAAGAGTTGAAAGTCATTTTCATCCACCCAAATAAGTGATTTTAAAGATTATTAAAAAGGATATAGAAAACACTCCAATATAAATCATTGGAATTCTTATTGGTTTTGTTAATTTTTCATATTGTATTGGTACTATTTAGGTGGTGTTTGTTTTCACTGTGTAAGTTCTTCAAATCACTTATGTCTGCGTCGCGCAGACCACGCGCAGACATTAGGCTTCGCAGACTGTTTGTTTTTTAGAAGACAGAAGCTCTTCAAACGTCTGCGCGAGCTCTTCTTGGTGCAGACTTGGTTTTATGTCTTCAAAAGTCTTCAAACCTCTTCAAAAACAATTATAAAATATAGTTGTTTATTAAAATAATTTTAAATAATTTAATAAGGTTATTTATTTTAAAATAATTTATTTTAAAATAATTTTTTAAAATAATTTATTATAAAATAATTTATTTTAAAATAAATTATTATAAAATAAATTATTATAAAATAAATTATTTTAAAATAAATTATTATAAAATATAGATTGATTTATTTTAAATAATTTATTAGTATGAATTGATTTATTTTAAAATATGTATTGATTTATTTTAAGTACTTTATTAGTATGAATTGATTTATTTTAAAATTAGTATGTATTGATTTATTTTAAAATATGGATTGATTGATTTTAAATAATTTATTAGTATGGATTGATTTATTTTAAAATATTGATTGATTGATTTTAAATAATTTATAAGTATGGATTGATTTATTTTAAAATATGGATTGATTTATTTTAAATAATTTATTTGTATGGATTGATTTATTTTAAAATATGGATTGATTTATTATTGTAGTTGTATGAATTGATTTATTTTAAATAATTTATTAGTATGGATTGATTTATTTTAAAATATGGATTGATTTATTTTAAATAATTTTTATAATTGCAGTAACTATTATTTAAGTTTGCAAAAAAGTTTATCAGTTATATTTCAGTTCATTTTAGCAGTCTGCAGACGTTAAAAAACAAACAGTCTTCTTCTTGCAGACTACAGACTTTTAGTCCACCTCTTCTGCTGTAGATGCCTGCAGATGTGGTCCGCAGACTGCAGACATTTTACCTCTGCAAAAACAAACACCACCTTAGTGATGTTAACTTTTCTTATTGGTATTGGATTTGTATTTTCTACATTAAACTAAAATTTACTAATATTGTTTACTTCATTTAATATGAAGAAATGTGATATATTAATAAAAGTTCATTGTATCATACATCTCCAACTCTTATTTTAAATTGGTTATTAAATTTTTTAATATTCTAATTTCATCCTTAAACTATAACTCTCATTCTAAATTAATCCTTAAACTTGCGAACATTCTAATTACATCCCTAAACTATGACACTTTCTAAATTGGTCACAAACTTTTGAATAATCCAATTTTATCCCCAAATTCATCCAATTATGTTATTAGTTTCAACCATAGATTAACCAAAATTTTGTAATTGAAACATATAATAATATAATTTGGCTTAATGATGTTATTAACAATAGATGTGATTGGTATACACGTATAGTTTGGGATGAAATTGAAATGTTAAAAAATTTAGGGATCAATTTAAAATGATGGTCATATTTTAGATATGAAATTAAAACATTTAAAAGTTTAGAGATCGATTTAAAATGAAGATCAAATTTTAAAGACATGTAATACAATTAACTCTATTAATAAGAAAACACAACATTGTAGGTATATTAAAAAGTTGTGACATAAACGTGAAATTATTATAGTCGCTTGGGTTTAACAACTTAAAAAGATTCGACATTATTTTCAAGTAAATTAAAAAGCTAATAGCAAGAAGAAGGGAGGCGTGGAGTTATGAGAAGTTGAAGGGGAGTGGCTTTCAGATTCGTCAGTCCAATGCCTTCACTCATATCAACTACTTCGTCCAATGGCGTCTTCAACTCGAACCCTTGCACCACACTAGCCAGTACCAGTTCCAACACTTGAACCCCAAACGAAACTCCGGGGCACATTCTACGACCACTCGAAAATGGAATCAGCTCGAAATTCTGGCCTCTAAGATCAATATCTTTGTGGGTTGTTAGGAACCTTTGGGGACGAAATTCACAAGGATCGGACCACACTCGTGGGTCGCGATGAAGTTTAGAAAGATTGATGAACAGTCGGGTCCCTGCGGAAATGTGGTAGCCTCGAACAGTGCAGTCTTCCATGGATTCATGGGGCACCCCAAGTGGTCCGGCGGGATATAAACGCAGTGTTTCTTTGATGATTGCTTTAAGGTAGACTAAGTTCTTAATGTCTGATTCTTGGACCAATCTCTCTTTTCCGACATGAATGTCTAGTTCTTGCTGTAACTTCCTCAGTTCATCCCTGTTGTTGAGTAGTAAAGACATAGCCCATGTAAGTGTCACCATTGTTGTATCTGAAGCTGCTAAGATCATACTCTGCAATATTGACGAAATCTTGAGCTTATAAAATATTGTTTCATAATTATTCTAACTATAATTGATATACGAACCAGGCAGGAGGCTTTGTTGATGGTATCGGCATCATGCTTCTCTGTCTCCATGGTCATTGAAAGCATAACATCCATGAAATCTTCGTTGTTGTTGTTCGATGTATCAGTTGATGATCTCTTTCGCTTGTGATCTTGTAACCATCCCTGAGCTACTTCGTCTAGTTCTTTTTTTACTTTCTTCATCAACCTCTCGTCTCCCCCGATGTCGAACCATCTTAAATATGGCAGCGCATCGGATATCACGAATTTCCCGCTCAAATCAAAGAAATCCTTCAACGCTTTCTTCCATTTCTCACTCTCTGCATCAGTACCAGAACTCGGAATCCGTTTCCCTACGATCATCCTTAGAATCACGTTAAGAGTTGCACTCTCAAACCATTTCCTCATGTCCACCAAAAGGTTATCTGATCCATCTTTTTTCTCGTCCCAAAGCTGATATAACTCTTTCAGCGATGTTTTGATCTCGGATTCTCGGACATGCCTGAGTCGTTCGAGGCGGTAGTTGGAGAGGAGCTCAAGAGTGGCGAGTTTACGCATTTGACGCCAGTGATTTCCGTAAGGGGCGAACCCAAACATGGCGTGGTTGTAACTCAAGAACTCCATGACAAGTGTGGATGGACGATTGGCGAAGGCTTTGTCGTTGACGGTTAAACACTCTTTAGCAGTTTCATGGTCGCTGACGATCAAAGCTCTGTGAACACCCATCTTGATGGTGAAGATCGGACCGTATTTCTCGGCCATTTCGCTTAGGATTTTGTGGGGTGGTTTGGGTCCTCTTAGGAGGTGGAGATGGCCGATCACAGGCCATGAATTTCCAGCTACCGGTGCTTCCGTCTTCCTGTTTATGGCCTTCCAAGTATTCCTGAATATCCATATTAGTGAGAACAGAAAGATTATCGAAGCGAGAATAGTTGAAGTTGATGAAAGTGAATGAAACACATCCATTTTGAGAGTCGGCGACTAAATGATTATGTAGTTGCATGTTATATATAGATAGAACAGGCGCTAGAGACGAATTAATTGAAATGTAGAACCTGTTTAATCACCCGTTTGATTTTGTTTAGTCTTTTGTCAAAAGCCACCGGCGTTTACTATGTATAATTACATGAATATACCTTCAATATAAATAAATGTATATAAAATTTCTTAAAATGAAATTCGATGTTTTGAGTTATATTTATTATGGTAGATCATCTGATTAAGAGAGATGGACGATCTTTCATATTTAAATCTAGTTTGTAAATAAATGTAAAATCGTTCACGAAAAAATATATTAAATTGATTCTTTTAATCTTTGTGTTAATTTTTTTTTATACCCTTACGCTTTTTATATTACAATTGTGTTGATTGCAAATCTTATTTTTATTTTAAAAAAAATCTAAATTTATTTTAAAAAAGTTTTTTTAAAAATTAAAATTTAGATTTTTTAATTCAAACTTTTGACTATGTATAATTTCAAATTTAAATAGAGTCGTATAAAACTCTAATATATCTAACATCTTTTTAAAGTTAAAAATTATTTATTATTTATTTATTAAAATTTAGATTTTGTATTCAAACTTTACACTATGTATAAATTCAAACTTTAAATAGAGTCGTGTGTCCAAGAGTATATTTTTAAAGAGCCAGCTGTTGGCCTGTTTAAAAATATATCTAATACTTTTTAAAGTTAAAAATTATTTATTATTTGTATAACTTTAATATATTTTTAATAATTTATCAATTAAAACGTTTTATATTTAATTTATTCGATTTTTGATGTATCATCTAAATGAAATGTAAAATGTGATGGAACTATAAAAATATTAGTAACAAAAAATGTTTTCAAAATCGGTAAAAATACTTTCCAATTTAATGCTAGTGAAAAATAGTAATCTGGTTTACAAGGCAAATTATTTATTTGACCATTTATTTATTTTGATCATCTAATTGTATTTTTAAAATCAAATATTATATTATATTTTTTTATTTCAATCATTTACAATTAAATTTAACCGCTTAATCTAACAATAATAATAATATAATAACAATTTTAATTCTTAAAATTTATTTATTCTATCTTTTTAGCCCAAAGGACATAAATGCCATTTCATTTGCTAACTTTAAAATCTATAAAATTTACGTAATTTCTTCTCCATACTCATCTTTTCCTTATATAATCAACATCATCACGTGGCACACAAAGGATTTTTTTTTTTTAAATTTGATCAATATCTCAACACCCCCAAAACTCTACAAAATTCTTCATTAGAGCATAGGATATACGTGTGCTTATCTTAAAATTTGAATTATCTTATTAATTATTTATTTTTTTGATGATATTTATCTTGAAATATTATATATGTCAACCTCAAAAATATTTGGGTAAAGTACATAAATGGTCTGCTAACTATTGGGTATTGTTTTATTAAGTCTCCTGACTATTAAAAGTTACAAAATGATCACTCTACTATTTATGTGTTCCACACTTATCTTTTTCATTAAAGAACTGGTGATTGTATGAGTTGAACATTAATATATTGACTAGGATATGATAAAATTTGATCCAATAATTATTTTATGTCGTCGAATCAGTGCTTGAAAACAACGACAATGTCAATAATATCATTAAAAATATGATTTTTACAATATCCGAGTTAGCAGGTTAATGTCCATCTTAGATGATAGTCAATTTTTAATAGAAAAGTATGAGTTTAAAATATATAAATAATAGGGAACTCAACAAAATAACGTCTTATAACTGAGTGGCTATTTTATAACTTTTAATAGTAAAAAGAATCAATAAAATAATATCCTATAATTGAGAGACCATTTGTGTATTTTACCCAAAATATTTTGGGTCGGTCACTATTTTTCATACAGGTTTAAATTTAAAACACTTGGCACCAACTCGATTCCAAAATACCTTTCAAAGGAAACCCTTGAATTGGGCCTTGAATTGTGTTGGAATTTTAAGCAAATTTCGCTAAGCACTTTAATGAAAGCCTGAATCTTAGGAACATAACTCTGACCAAACAGAACCCAGGTGAATAGTGAAGAAAGCGAAATGAATGATATGTCTTATAACAAATGGGCTGACTTGGATCGAAGAAGATAATGAAAAATGCTTCGATGGGCATGTGATATGATTGTGTGGGACATGACATCAAACTCTGTTATTAGGATGTCCTTGGGGGTGGTGTCTGTATCTAAAAAATTGAGGGAATGAAGACTAAGGTTGTTTAGGCATGTCCTTAGGCGACAACTGTCGGATGCGGTCAGGAGGATAGAGTCAATTACAGTCGACGGTGCCAGAAGGAGAGGAAGACCAAGGCGGAAGTGGGAAGACTGTTTGAGATCTGATTTGAAGGATTTAACCCTTACCGAGGACATGACCTCTGATAGGAAAATATAGAGACTTAAGACCAGGGTAGTCAAGTAGTGCGGGTCACAGCCATAGGGTGTAACATCTCTGTCTTCTTTTTAATGCATTTGTAGTAATTTCCATGACTTCTACTTTTTATATGTTTCTGCCATTCGAATTTATGAAGGCTTAAAACTAGGGTAACAGAGTAGTGTTGTCTTAGTTTAGGTTTTAACCCTTTTGATTTTTTACTTCTCGTTGCTTGCTATCGTTGAATTCTGTGTATCATTATATTAATGTTTCCACTTTTTAAATTTAGTCGGGTCTTACGTTTCTGTCTATATGCAGGGATTTTTACGCAGGGATTTATTTGCAGGGATTGCTTACCATTACAGACGCGCATATGAAGACTGCATACGAAGACTGTTCAACTATGTATTTATGTATTTATTTATACATGCATTGTATTTTATCTTTATTTTTAATTTTCTAATTGCCGGAGGTCTTCTACGGAAGTTGCTCTCAACCTGACGTTGGGGGCAACCTACTACCTTACCTCTCTCTCATCTTATTACATATGAGAATATGATTTTGTTGTTGTTGTTAAGTTGAAACTTCTAATATAAAATCTGTCTTTATTCGGAAGGAGGTGTTGGTAGAGAGATTAGTGCATCATGGGTGGTTCAAGACGAGGAGACGGTTCCCAATGGAAATGAGATAGGGCGGTTACGCATGCATCAGGAATATCGTCATTGTAAATCCGTGTGGAATTTCCCATAAAGAATATGAGATAGGGCGGTTCAGGATTAAAGGCTTACGTGGAAATTTCATGGGTTTGGTGGAGCAAACCGGTTGCCACGTCTTCCGGGAATGGATGGTGGGGAACAACAATATTTGAGAGAAATTTTAATATTTTGTCAGATTAAATTCATGAATTTTTTAAATATTAAAGATTTATTAAATAATTTTAAATTATAACTAATTTTATTAAAATATAAATTTTTATAGGATTAAATTTATTATTAAAGCATAGCGCATCATCATTATTATTAAATTAATAATTAAAATTAATGACGGATGATTAATATAAAATTAAAATACAATTTACCTTTTTTAATTATTTTTTTTTACTTTGTCTGTAAATTGTGCCGTTGGCTACAATGTGATGCCATTGATGTCGATATAAATTGAAATCATTAAAAATGGGAATTGCTTTGCTTTTGTAGAAGAAATATATAATATTAGTTTAATAAACGTTAAAAATATAAAAATTGATAAAGACTATGGAAAGATACTTTCTAACTTTTTACAGCTAATCACACTCTAATTTAACTTGGTTGGTTAGTGTGATGTGGAAACGAGCTTCTTCTGGCATAAATTTTCATAGTTCTTTTCGTGTGCTCCTCGTTTGAGTTTGATTTCTTTTTGGTGTTTTATTTGATTTATTAATTTAGTTTAGGGTTTAGGGTATAATAATGTAAGAACATTGCAAGGGAACTTGATTGCAAAAGTTGTTCAAAGACTACTACAACAGGTTACAGGATTGGATTGGGAGGTGGTAATACAATATTTTTTATATACTTTACTCAATTGAAATAAAGGCTAAACTACATATTTGATCACTTTAGTTTGGATTTTATAAACCAAGGTTTACTGTATTCAAAAAACATATATTTTAGTCACTTTTATTATCGTTTTATTAAGATTTGGTCACTGAGATGTTAGTGGAATCCTTCTCAGATTCCTTCAGTGGAAAGCATAGATGGTGGGGGAGCAGGAAAAAGAATGTAGGAAGGGGACGGCTGTAGAGAAAATAGAGTTGTGGAGAGGTGTAAAAAGGGGTAATTTAAAATTTTATCCTTAAACTAATTTTTATTTACAAAAAGACTCATGATTAATAATTTATCTAAAGTTTAAGGTCTAAAATAAAAATTAAACTTTTTTACTAACATACTAAGTCATCAAACTCACAGTAAATAATTGTCTCACTAAATCTTAATAAAATGACAACGCAACGTAAGTGACTAAAACTTATATTTTTTAAATCCAATGATCATAGATTTATAAAACTCAAATAAAAATGATATTTACCTTAAACTTGAAATAAACTATAGGAATGTAAGGATGATATTTTAGATTTGTATCCAAATTCGTAAATTCTGAGAGCGCTGTAGAGTATTCACCATTTCTCGCATGTAATCGGTTTTCGATTAATATTTTTCAATTATATAAATGTAAATCTTAAAATTACATTAAAAGGAGGTTTGAAAACTTTCCTTACGATTGATGATGACTCTAAACCATTTTAAAATCAAATTTTCAATTTAATCTGAATTTTCAGACTTCTTGGGTTGAAGTAGCAGTTAGCCCATTACTTTCAAATCCATTTATAAACTCGTCCTGCAAGAACTCCACTAATCCATATCCTCGTAGTTATATATTTAAAAACCATTTTATTCTTAATTTCCAAAAATATTTTTAGATAACTATTAATAAATCAATTAAGGAATTTTTTTTACATATTAAATATGTTTAATAGTATGTATATTTACGTACAAAATAGGTTAGGAAAAAATTAATGAACCGAGAAGATAAAAAGAAGTGTAGACATATAATTACAACCTGGTCGTGTTTTCTAAAACTGAACAAACATTATATGTAAACATATAATTACAACCTGGTCGTACAGTGGCAAAGGATATCGACTGCGTTTTTAAACTATAGCAACATAACTAATTGCCGGCACGTAACGATGATGCGTCGACTACCTTGTCTATGTTCGGCAGAGTGCTCGGGAGACGGTTTACTCGGTTCAGAGGAACTACTGGTGGGAGAACATGGAAGATGCTAACATTCAGCATAATTGGTTTACTTCCTATATTTGCAGGCTCAAATACACACACATCGTGTTCTTCTAACTTGTTGTCATTCACAAACTTCCTCCATCCCGCCGAAAGGCCTCCTCGTTCTTGACTTCGGTGATAATAATAATGAAATCGGGTCTTCCATGTGCGCTCATTCATTCGAAGGATCACATCTGCTTTTGCTCTCGAGAGATATTTAACCACCCATGCATTAGGGACGGACTGCACAAACCCGAACACATGGCTGAGCTTTAACATCATCGTATAACTTGATTGGACAAACAATGCATACATGAAAACCACAATCGACGAATAAAATAAAGTACGATCGAGCTCGGGAATGAAGTTTACCATATAAAACTTTCTGTCCACATGTGTGGGCTTCATAACTACCATAAAACCTTCATCGGTTAGAGCTTCTTGAGCCTTTAAGAGGACATTCATTTTCTCAGCTTGCGTCGCAACCCTTTTACCTGTATCATGCCACAATGAACCAAAGACATCGCCATCCGTTGTCGTATGTTCATACTCTGAATAATGTGTATATTATCAATCACCCAATTCGAGCTACGATAGTGAAAGTAACATCATCCAAATATATATATATAGAAACAAAATGCATAGGGAGTGACCATAATATTAGGTGCCATGTTAAACAAACTAGTATCAAAAGTTAATAGATTCAACCATGGAATGCATAGAGTGACCGTAATATGTTCAGAATAAGTCTTTGAAGTGCTCCTACCAGTTTCGAGTCTTTCTACCTTCACTTTACCAGGAAAAGTAGAAAGTTCTTTGCCTCCAAGGCTCCGTTTCACAGGGATACCAGAATCCAAATTTCGGATCTTCTTTTTCTTATTAGTAGCCGCAGACTCAACAGCTTCCCTTGATTGCCTCACATTGATGTCATTGTTAGTCGATTTCTCCAGACTGCTTTCAAGGCCACACTGCGAAGAGTTGTGCACAATTTCATCAGGATTTTCACTCAACTTCCTTTTCGTTTGGTGACCACATTCGGATTCCGAATGCATACACTTCCTAACAAAATAAGAAGATGCTTTCTCACACAAGCTTTCCCCATCAAACATCAGAACATTGAAATGGGACAATCCATTGTATCTGAAGACCAGGAAGTCATTCTCAATCAACGAATGGTGTTCTGCAAAAGTTTTCCATCCACCATTGAAGTACAAGGTACTATCATCTTCTGTCAGTCCTACATCCCATATGACACCACTAGGACCTTTAAGAGTCACAGTTTCTGGTAGCTTTCTCATGACATTCATAGCAAACTTTTCTGGTATTTCCTGCACCATCATCATACATCATTAAAATGCAAGGTAAAATGATGCCTAAAACCCCGTCTCTTTAACACCAAAATCTAAAATGTCATGAAAACTTGAGCACTCGAGTGTCAAATATGAGTATGTCTCCTTGGAAGAAAATATCCTTATACACCCGAATTTGGATATGTGTCCGATTATCATATAGGAGTGCTTGCAACTAGGTATATGGTAACAAAATCACCTTATTCCCTTCAAATTTGCAGCTTGATTGCTAGAGAACAACCCCACAATCAATCCATGCATACAAAAAAGGGGTCCAAATATAAAATATTGTTCATCCTTCTTGAACCTCGATCTTCTAGGGAGTACAACACTACCTTTTACAACCGAGTCAACTCAATGGGTTCTCGGAGTTTCACTTTTAAATAAGCAATTATATATATTTTTAACAACGAAAAGACAAAGCAGGGGAGAGCAAGAGAAGAGGCAAGGGCAAAGACAGGACTTACCAAGCGGTGAAGAAAATCACCATGGAGAAATTGGAAGAAATGAATGGACTGAAAATGGGTCCAAAAGATTTCCTCTTCCCAGTTCCGACAATCCTTACTTGTATCTCCCATTTGCTTTAACCAAACAGATCTACAAACTCAAAACTCAGATGATTAACAAGAGAAAAGAGGACCCATTCCGAAGAAGCAAGCATACTGCTTACTATAGTAGGTTCAACCAACAGCTCAAAGAAAATAGAGTAGTAAATGAAAAAAAAAACCCAGAAATGGTAAGCCACTAACTATACAGAAAGTACATTTCATCTACAGGCTTATCCTCATTATTTATGATTATAAGATAAATGCCTTTGTTTTTGTAGGTCATTTTACTACAAAATTATTTGTTACGATGAAGAACCTAAAGGCATTGTTGACAAAGCTAAAGCAAACAAAAATTGTAAGTGAAGATGATTGAATTGTTAGTACCAGAGAGATTGAGTAGCCGAGCCTGAGTGGAGGAGGCTCTTCAGAAATACTAAGCCTTAAAAGGACGAGCTTTTTTGGGTTTTGGTTCACAAAACAAAAACACGTGGAACACACTTGGCAATTCACAGTTAACACTTCCCACGTTTCGACTTCGGGGGCTGTGCGCTGCACTCTAGTCTGCTTTCCACAAACCCCGTCATGTCTGCTGTATACAACTATACATTGGCCTCCAGGGTGGACAACGTGCGCTACCATCGGACGGATGCTCTATTTTGATCGAATGTAAAATTAATTACGTGCGTGAATAAACATAATGTTCAATTAACTGTTAGAAATGACCAGTTGGTAGAGTACAAGGTTATTAATCTTGAGGTCGTGGGATCAAGTCCCACGGAAGGCATTTCATAATTCGGAGGTCTCTTACGGAAGCTGCTCTCAACCTGGTATTAGAGGTAGCCTACTATCTTATTTCCCCTTTACCCCATATATATGGGAAAAAGGGACAGCCATTTTCAATTAATAAATATTTTATATAATATTCATTTATATTTATTTATTAAAATAAACATAAAAGTATAAATTAATTTTTATGTTCATTTAATAAATAAATAAACATAAACATGAGTGTGTTTAATTCTTTTATATTCATGAAAAAATTAGTTTATTAATTTATTTATCGATTTATTTATTGACTCGTTTATAAGTTCGTTTATTGATTTATTTATAAACTATTTTATTTGATTATTCTTTTTATTTTTTTATATTTTAAATATGAGTCAAAATATAAACTAAATTGAACATAAAATGAACCGTAAAACCTAAAAAACTTAAAGATTAATAATGTAATTTCATTATTTTTTTATGACTTAAGCATAAAAAGGATAGAAAAAGTGTTGGTTATCGAACATATTCACGAAACACTAAAGAAAGAACACGAATATTTTTAAAAATAAATAAACGAACACGAACACAATATTAAAAATTTAAATAAATACGGATCGAACATAAATAAACGAATACAAACACAACAATTTCGTTCAAACTTAATTCATTTACACATATAAGTGTCATACCGGTATACGTACACCACTAGTTATAGTCAAACCAATGTTCATCTGTGCTCATTAATTCTAATTGTCATCAAACGAATGTAATGTTTGTAATTATAATTATAATTAAAAATAAAATATTTGACTTCAGGATATTTTTCAAAATGTAATAAATATTTGGTTTTATTTTTCAGATTATATTTACGGAATTATTCATTGATTTACATGTAGTCTTTAATATGCTAAGTATCTATATTTATATATTCATTTAAAAATAACGATACAGAGGTTTAATTCTGAATTCCATCCATTTACTCTATAAAATTTAAGAAGTTAGTATATTTATTATAATTTATGCTAATACAATTAAGAAGTCCATCCAATTGAGTAACATTATTAAACCTTATTATTGAATCACTAGCTTGAAAATCAACAATTTTACAATTTACATGTAAGAAATTAACAAAAATAGAAATTCAATAATTTATATGCAATAAATTAGCAAAATTCAACCATTTAAGTTTATGTGTTTACCAACAATTTAATTAACTTCTTCAATTTGGTAAAGCATGATGGCTAAAATTAAAATAAATTAAAGTAAAGAGAGTAATTTGTGAATTTTGCAATGCCAATTTAGGAAATGAATATGAATCAAATATAGGCAAAAGACATTTCCAAATCACAAAATTTGCTCTAAAAAGAATGAGTGGAGCAAAGTTAGAAAATGAAAGAGGGAAACTTGTGGTGACCAGCAAGACCCAAATGAGAATATTTTGCAGTGCCTCTCAAATGCCCCTTTAATCCCTTATGGTTTGTTTCACTTTCTTACTATCCTCCGGTTCTTCTTTATGAGCAGCTTTGCCTCACTCCAATGCACCTAAAATGAAGGCCATGAAAACACTTCCATTTCTTCTGGACACATCGGGCTGCGTCCTATCGCTTCTCCTCATTGCTTCTCTTATTCCTTCCTCTCTGTCGTCTTCGTCTCGCGTCTTCTCCGATTCCGAGTTCGCATTCATTTCTCGTCGCCAGCTCTTGCATCTACGCGAGAACGATGACTTGACCGATGATTATGAGTCTAATGTGAAGCTTAATTTCACGTTTGAGAATTCCGCGCTTAGGCGTGCTTACATTGCATTTCAGGCATGGAAAAGAGCTATATATTCGGACCCTTTTAAGACCACTCGGAGTTGGGAAGGTCCCAAGGTTTGTGATTACGAAGGAGTTTTCTGTGCACCGTCCCTCAAGGATCCCAAGTTGATGGTTGTCGCCGGCATCGATCTTAACCATGCCGACATTGCTGGATATCTGCCAGTTGAGTTAGGCCTATTGACTGATTTGGTTCTGTTTCATATAAACAGTAATCGATTTTGTGGGATCATTCCCAAGAGCTTCTCCAAGCTCACTCTTCTACATGAATTGGATGTTAGCAACAATCGTTTCGTTGGTCCTTTCCCCAAAGTTGTTATATCAATACAATCTCTTAAGTTCCTTGATATAAGGTACAATAATTTCGATGGCGAATTGCCATCGGAGTTGTTTGAGATGGAGTTGGATGCATTGTTCTTGAACAACAATCGGTTCGTATCAAACATTCCGGAGACGTTAGGCTCATCTACCGCCTCCGTCATTGTCGTTGCCAACAATAGGCTTTCCGGTTGTATTCCGAACAGCATCGGGAAGATGTACAATACGTTGAACGAGATTGTTTTCCAAAACAACAATCTCACGGGCTGCTTGCCGATGGATATTGGGATGCTTGGAAATTTAACGGTTTTAGACATCGCTTCCAACACTTTCAACGGAGTTTTGGCGAAGACATTTAAAGGGCTTGGCAAGATTGAAGAGCTTGATGTTTCGAATAACATGTTGGCCGGTTTCCTGTCGGACGACGTCTGCCGATTGCCGAGCCTGAAGAACTTTTCTTTTTCTTACAACTATTTCAGTGGCGAGGCTGAATCTTGCCTGCCATTGAACAGGAAGGACATTGTGTTCGACGATATTGGTAATTGCATACCTGATAGGCCTAAACAGAAGTCGGCTAAAGAATGTCAACCAGTGGTAAGCCGACCAGTCGAATGCAGTAAGTCGAAATGCGGCGGTCAGTCACCGCCGAAACCGCCTAAACCAACAGATGATGACCCTTATGATCAATCACCTGTCAACAGGAAGCGGCCTCCACCTCCACCAAAACGATTGCCACCACCAGTTGTTAAGCCTCCCGTCCACTCCCCTCCTCCGCCAGTCAATTCTCCACCACCACCGGTTCATTCACCACCACCACCAGCAGCAGTCCCCTCTCCACCACCAGTCCACTCTCTGCCCCCACCTGTCTACTCGCCTCCTCCTCCAGTGTATTCTCCTCCGCCACCTCGGTCTCCTCCTCCTAACCCAAAAAGAGAAGTCATTATACCACCTAATATCGGTTTCCAATACTCATCACCACCTCCACCAAAGTTCCCAGGATACTAATGAGAACATAATCAGTTGTAATTGATTTTAGTAGCTTAACAATGTTACAACATAAACATAGTGTTGTTTAGTTTATAGCTATTAATCATTCCAAAAAGAGAGTGTTTATAATTCTCTACATGCAATGCCCGCTGGCAATATGTTTATCTGAAAATATGATATTTAGGAGTAAAGGCGTGGATATGGGCTATTGTATTGTCTCTTCAAGTTTTCTAATAGTGAATTGATTATACATGTTTAACTTTTATATTTATTAGCTACAATATACGAATACATACGTTCCCTAGTACGATTGAATCCAATCATAGTTTTAAATTTTTTGTTTTTACAATTTTTTTTATTTGATCTGAAATTTTGAATTAATGTGCACTGTATATTAAAACTATTTTTACATTTTATATTTGAATAACATTGTCCAAAGTATTGAGATAAAAGTCTTATGACAGTCCATGTATCATATTTCGGATTATGTTTTGAATTTTGGTGATATGAGACTAATGGGATAGTCATATCAATGATCGACAATTGATTAAAAAAATTGATATGAAAAATCAAAATATTATATGTTATCATTTATGAAGTAATATCTTTTGTCAGAGATAGATCAAGCCTGAACAATTCATTAATCGAAGAAAAAATATTCATTAATGCAGTACCACCTATTCCCAGTTAATCAAGAATAGGGAATAAAAATGAAAAATCTGACTCTGTCTTGGACCACAATTACCTATACAATCGTTATCATTAAACCCGTCGATATCATATATTCTGGTCTCATCGAGTCTAATGTAAGAATTTTATACAACAATACTATTGGACATGTAATGTTACTCAACACGATCACTTTTAATTCAACTAATGAATTTAAAAAAAACCTTAATTTTATGTTCTCGCGAATCTCAATTACCAAGTTGTGCATCCACGCGTTGTTCATCCCTTCACCCCTTTGAAAAATAAATAAATAAAATAAATTATTCCTTTGCTTGTTTAATTGCTGAGTTTGACTCACTCCTAAGCAAACCGACCAAAACCACACTATACATTAAAAAATAATTAAGAACAAAATAAAGAAGAAGAAAAATTCTAAAAACAGAACGATTGAGAAAATCATCCTTTTAGCTTAATTGACCAGTTCAATGATGTCTCATATTAATCATTATCAGATACGTCAAGTATAATTAGATTAAAGTAAAAATATATATAATATTTTATTATTGAATGGTGGAGTGAGATTTAATTTTACTCAACGATCACTTTTAATTCAACTAATGAATTTTAGAAAATCAAATTAATGTACATTGATACATACATGCACTGTTGTTTCAACCATTAAGCCATTCCACACTATACCATTTTTTTGCAACTTCAACATGTAGGTCCGGCACCGTCTTTTCCAGATTTCTCCACTCATCAAAAATTTCTTCCTCGCAGATCACTCGCTGTAGTGACTTTAAGTTCGATAAAGCAGCCGGCGTTGGTAGATTCACGATCTGTGAACAGTCCCTCATGCCTATCTTTTCCAGTCTTGTTAATTTATCGATTTCCCTAGGTAGACATTTCAAGTTTACGCATTGTGAGATGTCAAGGTACTTTAACCAGACTAGCTCGCCAATGCCAGAAGGGAGCATCTTGAGTTCCGGACAAGCATAGAGCCGAAGTAGCTGAAGTTTCTTTAGCATACCTAAATCAGCAGGCAATTCGCATAGTCGGTGGCAGTTGGTTATGCTCACACTTCGTAATGATTTCACCTTACAAATGCTCAAGGGCAGCCTAATCAGATCATCACAATGATCAATTATGAGCTCCAATAGACGAGGGAAGATCTGGGGCAGGTTAAGACTGACGGATCGATGCTGTTGCTAACCTTGCAGAGAACCATAGATAGTTTCCGCAAGTTTCTCAATGGAACAGTGGCGTTGGATAATTGAGGAACGGTCACTTTTTCCAGCCATAAGCTCCGCAAATTCGCCAGATTAGTAAAAACTGAAAAATTCTGAATTTTTGCTTCAGTTGTACCGTGGTTTATTATGGTCAGTGCCCTAAGCTTAGGCATATTATCTATGAAAGGAGACAAGAAGTATTCATCCGCCGAAAAATTCAGGATGAGTACTTCAGCCTTGGGGAACCAGTCCATCTCCCTCTTTTCTCCTGTGAATTGATGAAATTTAAACATAATGAGCAATATCAGTGAAATGACAAACTGTACTCCTGAAGAAGTACAAATATTGGAAATCCGGAACAAGTGATCATAATACCTGTATGAACAGAAACAATCTGAGCATTGAATGGCTGATCTGTGTTTTCCTCCCAATCTCTTGGGAGTTTGGTATCTCTTCTAGGCATAAGTAACCGCTGCCGATCATTCACATCTCCCTGATTGCTTAGATGAATAGCAAGGTCTCTCAACACATCATGTTGAGCAACACACATTTCATAATAACTGCAGAATGCATCCCCAGCCCTACGAATACAATTCAGAAAACATAAAAATTAGCAATCTCAAGTATTCAACAAACTAAAGCCACTCGAATTAAGTAACATACCGGGCACCTTTGACCAGAGTGAGTAGGTTTTTATCAGAAATCTCCATAAGAAAGGAAAAAACTTCTTCCTCGTCAATGTTATGGATTTCAACCCACAAATTTACATGAACGTCAAGAGGATTTTTCTTATCTTCAGGAAATGATCCCAAATCCAAGAAACATTCCCTGATCTTCTTCTTCACGCACTCAACACTGATCGCCATTCTATCGGGTAATTTGTTTTCTGAGAATCACAGATCGGTTCACCTCGTGATAACCTTTTCCTTGCATTTATCCAGTGCATTTATCCGGTACATGTCAGGTTGGTCTTGCAAGGAAGCTCCGATGACTTTAAGGGTGTGTTTGGTTCACATAATGGAAGATTATCAGTGTGAATAAAAAATTATCAGGGAATAGGATTACTGTGAATGTTGTATTTTGTGTTTTGTTGGTTTAACAGAAATGTAAAATTACCATGGTTAAAGGAATAAAAGATTATTGGAATTTATATTTGACCAAATTGTCCTTATTATATATTTGTTTTTTTTAAAAAGTTAGAAAATATTTATATATTTTCTTTAAAAATTTAAATTCATAAAATTTATATATATTTTTTACAAAATTGAAAATATAAAAAAATTTAATGAAAGAGTAAAATTTTATTTTAACCTCTGAACTTTATATAAAATTTTAATTATAGATTTTTTTTGTAAATCTAAAATAGTTTAAGGATAAATTTGTAATTTAACCTTCGTATAATTTTTATTATTCAATGACAGAATAAGGATATTTTTTAAAGAAATTTTTGTAAGGGGTATTTTAGTCCAAAACGTCGGTAATCCAACAATACCAAAGGAAAGAGAAGTAATGACATTCCCGGTAATATACCCCAAAAAATCCACTATTGATAATGTAAAATTACCGGGAATGACATTCCCGGCCAACCAAACGAGGGAATGTGGATTCCATTCCCATGGGAATCTCACATTCCCCAAACCAAACACACCCTAAAAGATTAATGTATTTTTAAATATTTTAACACATTTTATACATAAATTTATTTTTTATTTTTCTTCATAGATTTTAATTAGTGTTACGAAATAATTTCATATATATTTTGGGTTCTGAATAAATTCGTATTTCTGGGAAATAATCATTCCATAGAGTATTTGAAATAGAAGTTTCTTAATCTAGAAACAAAATGATACAATAGAACTATTTCTTTATTTATAATCGTTTCTAGAAAACTTTCCCGCTTGCATTGACAGTTGAGTTTTTTTATTAGAGTTAATTGCTTCACGTCCCAAACTATAACTCTCATTTTAAATAGGTATTTAAAATTTTGAATATTTCAATTTCACCCTTAAATTATTACTCGCATAGTCTTTAAACTTTTAAACATTCTAATTATATCCCTAAACTATGATCTTCTTTCTAAATTGGTTCTCGAACTTTTAAATATTTCAGTTTCATCTCTAAGTTAGTCCAAATATGTAATTAAGTTTAACCATAATTTAACCTAAAATTTGTTTTTTTCAAACATATAACAATATAACTTGGCCAAATGATTTTATTAACTGGAGATGCGATTAGTATATACATATATTTTGGGATAAAGTTGGAATGTTCAAAAAATGTTAGGGACCCACTTAGAACAAAGGTCATAGTCTGAGAATGAAATTGAAATATTCAAAAGTTTGAGGACTAATTTAAAATAATAGTCATAGTTTAGATATGAAATTGAAATATATAAAGTTTAGAGACCAATTTAAAATAAGAGTCATGTTTTAAAGACATGTGATGCAATCAACTCTTTTTAATTAATATTAATTGTACTTGTCAAAACTTTTATTTCAGATTTTAATAAATTATACTTAAAAATTTAGGATATAAAATTTTAAAAATTTAAAAGATATAAAATTAGATTACTAAAGAAAAATATAACAAATATCTAAGTTATATAAAAGTTTAAATCTTTAGAGGGCAAGATTGTACTCTAACACCCCTCCATCCCTGCATATATCACAAGTAATATAAAAACCTTGATTATAGATAATGGCAGGTGCTAACGTGATAGTGGTTGTGTGAACCAAATTAGAATGGTTAACTAATTATTTAGGAAATAATTCAAGTTACCCCTAACAACAAAATCCATTGTTTTTCAAACAATGGAATTAATTAAACTACAAAGAAAAGGCTCTTAAATTCTCATCTTGTTCCTGGTACAAAAAAATTCGAGCTCTGTTGATCCGATGTAAATGGAGCATTCTAAAGTGTCAGCAGCGAGATCTCGGATTGACTGCCGATGATCGTGTCTTGTCGATTGAATTTCAGACGCTAATGACACCGGATACCCAAGGGACGAAAACAGGAACATTCGGGTGGCTATTTCTATATTCTTCAGAGTATCGGTCCTTAAAGTTCAAAGACGGCTTCTCCGACTGCAATTCAATTAGCTTTGAGTTGAAAACAACTTCTGTTGGATGTAAATGTGCCAAAAATGGCAACTTAATGGATTGAAAACTTACGTATTTCAGCCAGCAGACCATGTGTTTGTGTTCATATTTATCTGGGGAATAGCAGCCGGACTCGGATGGACAATAAACCCATATGTTGCATTTCTTTTGATCTGGCTTGGCGGATTTCGCCTGATCTAGGCAAGCCTGGCAGCAATCGGCTGCACTTTCTTGGAGGTTGGAAAGACCCCATCGAACACAATCACCATCATAATCAGTATGAATTTCAGGGTTGCATTCTGGTGGAAGAGGCCTCCCCGCTAAAATTTGTTCTACATCTTCTGTACAAGAGAATTAGACCTCATTGACATCCATTTCCAATCATGATATTAACTTAAAATATGCATGATATTTTGACCTATGTTGTCCAACTCTTCATTTTCCGAAAACCCGTCTCCGAACATTTGGATATGGGGTATGTGGTTATGATCCTTCAATTATATGCATAAAGAAAAACTTTGAAAAAAATGAAAATACCCTTGTCGGATCGGATATAATCCCATTATCCAACAGTCACTCCCGCGTTAGAGTAACGTAGTTATTTACAAGAAAATTTTATGGTTTTGATCAACAGGAGAAATCGAACAATTACCGGTATCTTCCACGCCTTCATGCTTATCATTGTGTTCTTGATTCTCAATTGCAATGGGTATCCAAAGGCCAATCTCTTCTGACAGTGCAGCCCAATCTGACTCCAAGACTTTTGCTAAATTCCCTACAAAATAGTATGTTTAAAGTTCTGCGACAAGTAAAAACCGTTTTAAGCTCTTTATCTTGATAATTAACTAAAAGTAACAAAATATACCACATTTCGGATTATGAGTTACCTGCTTCCTCTTGCAGAAGAGTTGAATTCAATCCCTTTCCTCCATCGGCTAACTTTTTAGCTTCTTTCAGTTTCTCGCGGCGCCAGGTTTGAACCGCTTCTGTAAACCCAAGATGAATATCAACACAATAACTAGCAAACATGGGACAGACGTTACTGCTAATTACGTCGAACGAACAGCAAACACTTCAACGGTAACTCTAACCCGATGGTTGAAATGGGTATCCGTTACCATTAAAGGAGTCGAAGAAATAAGTTACAAGTCAAAACCAAAAGCAGAGTATAGAAGGTTGGTCCTTCCTAGGCCAAAACAAATGGAAGAAAAGTGCAGCTACGAGTGACTCTCCAAAAGCACCAGAAACGACCATGCAAAGATTCTGCTAAGTACGGATTATATATATTGTTATAAATTGGTAGTTTAAAGTTAGTGATTGTTAGAAAAAATCATGGAACCAATAAACGGATTGTTTTTCTTTAAGTTATGGTTAGAAATATATCCTCCTAATTGGCATATTGAAACTTCTCTTCAATCAAGAATCACAAAGCATAATACACTTTTTCAGTGATTGAAAACATATGAATTAGAGAATAGCCTTAAACTCGAGCAACTTAAACTTAGAAACACTAAAGAATTGATCTATCCCATTTATGACTGTTGATTGCATTATAAAGTGCATCCACCCTTAGGCTATCGGATGAAGTAGATCAATATATTATAATGCTTGGCAAAATGAAAGAGAGGAGGTGAAAGCATAACATATGCTAACCGAAATTAAACAACATGGATCCTATAGCCTATACATACGTACTGAACTCTACTATTTTTATGAATTCCTTTCGAAGTATTCTTCTTAGGAGGACATCAAAAACACATATCAAGGATGACAGGAACAATGTTTCAAAATGGGTTTCTTTATAATTATCAGAGATTCCCGTTTTCCTTCGAAAAATCAAGAAAGCGATTGCTAAGAATCTCATGTTCCAATAGTCATACTCTTATTACCGGAAAACCGAAGAACTCAAACCTATATTGCTACACGATTAATTCTGTACGCACTAAAATAGCAATATCTTTATTGCATTTCTTCCACCAGCTAAGAAATGTAGTTAAGACTGATTATTCATGAATAAATTATGAATGGACTTGTAAACTTTGTAGTTGTCGGCTTATACAAAGATTATAAACCTTCAACTTACAGCAAATAGTCCTACCCCACAAAACATCATAAATGCTCAATCCATGTATAACTATACCACAATAGAACACTTGTTACCAAATAAGAATAAACAGAAACACAACATCTCGTTCACTTAAAATTGTAAGATAAATTACAGAAACAGTCGAAAAAAATTATAAGGAAATTAAGGCGGACACCGACCTTGCTGCTCGCTGGAAGTAGCATTTGGTCTCAAGTTTCTCAATCTTTGCAGTATTTCCTCCGTTATCTTATTCTTAACTGCTTGTGGCAGCTTAGCTACAGGCATTGATTCTCCACCCCAAAGTTCAGGCTTTAATCGCTTTACCTTTATTTACAGATATCAACATTCAAAACTACCAAAACAAACAGGGGGGAATTTTTTTTAAAAAAAAAGGAACAATAGCATAACTGCATACCAATTTAATAAGCTCTATCGGTTCATTGGCTCTTCGAATCCTAAGTGATTTTTCCATTTTCCTTATATGATCTGGTGTATGCTTTACAACTACATAAAAGCAAAACAACCACAGAAAATCAAAAACAAAAATCAACAGAAAAAAATCCAAAATAATGAAGGCAAATATTGTAGAAACTCACCACCATCATCTTTGTTGGAATAAATGTAGAGAGAAGAATAGAGAGAATGAAGACAATAGAGAACAATAACAATGTTAAAGGAGAAAACGATCAGAGTGATTCTTTTATACGAACACTGACCCGAACCACCCCAGTTCAGTCCTCTGCCTTCTCTAGCCATCTCCTACCTCCTTCTCCCACTGCTTCATCCCACCATATTCTTTTCCTTCCCCCAAACAAATGGATCAAATGGGTTTCACCAGATCGTTATATTAAACCAAAATTCTCTTTTATTCTATGTTTTTTCCAATCCACGTAAAAATGGAGGGAGCAACCGCCACAGTGCACTGTTGTTCTGGACCTTCTGGTTTTCCCTTTTCTCTGTTCTATTAGCTAGGTACATCGGAAGTCGGAACACTCATTTTCCATGGCCTGCCTGTTTTTCTATTTATTTTGTTACGATAACTATTTGGTGTAAATACAATTTAGGTCCTTGTTATTGTTGAAAAATAACGGATTAATGTCTATAAAAATTAGGGTAAAGTACAAAAATGATACCCCAACTATAGGGTATTACTTTTATGAGTCTCTTGACTATTAAAAGTTATAAAATTATCTTTTGACTATAAGATATTATTTTGTTGAGTCTTTGACTGTTAAAAATTACAAAATGGTCACTTGATTGTTCATATATTTCAAAATCATCCTACTTTTTTAAAATTTAACTCATGTCTGAGTTGAACGTTAATATGGTAATTGAGATATGATAAAATCATATTTTAATTATGTTTATTGGTATCGTCGTTGCTTTCAAGCACTGACTCGTTAGCATAATATTTCAAGCACTAACTTAATGACATAATATAAACGGATACTCTATCCATAAAATACAACTAAAATGATTATGGAATAAGATTTTATCATATTTCAATTAACAATTTAACGTCTATCTCAAACAATCATTAATTTTTCTAACGAAAAATTATAAGTTTATAATATACAAATAGTTGATGGATCATTTTCTAACTTTTAATAGTAAGATGACTCCATAAAGTAATATCCTATAATTGATCGATTATTTTTGTAATTTTTAATAGTTAAATGACTCAATAAATCAACATCATATAGTTGGAGGATCAGTGTACTTTACTCTCAAAATTATAGGATTAATATCTCTTTTGCCTCGTGTACTATATGAATCATCAGTTTGGTGCCCGTAGAGAATTATTCTGTATACTCGTTTTACCATCGTTTTTCTCTGTTGACAAGTTAACCCAATGACATGGTGTTACGTATATTAAAAAATAAAAGAAATTAAACATTATTAAAAAAATAGAAAAATAAAATAAATAACAAAATATGCAAAAAAATCTAAAATGCTTTAGAAATTGAATTTTATTGAATTCTAATTTTAAAAATTGAACATAATTATAATTTTAGGAAAATATAAATTTTGAAATTTATTTTTTATATTATTTTAGTTTTCTTTGTATTTTGAGGATTTTTTAATTTTTATTATCCCTCACAATTTCTAATTAGATTAAGTCATACTTTTTTAAATAAAAATTGTGATAAATAAAATGATAGATGAAATGATAATAAGGGCACCAAATTGATTAAAAAATATATTTTTAACTACCAAAATAATAGTAGTAGTAGTAGTAGTGCAAGAGCCAAACAGCTATTAAGTAAAAAATATAATTAGGCTTTTTATTCTCAAAGTGGCTGACGTGGCAATAAGAACAAATCAAATATAATTAAAAGCACACGTGTCAAGTGTATCTTCATTTCTATGACCAAATAAAATGTGAAAATAAATACACGCATCTTAATTATTGATTTTAATTAAAAGAACACGTGTCGAGTGTTTTAATTTTTATACGAATAAAGAAAAAAAAAGTGAATTTATTTTAAAAGGCATATTCGCATAATACCTTTAATATTTATATTTTTTTCAATTGCATCCTTATTTTTTTTAACAATTTATTTATTTTTTTTCAAATATTTTTTTTAAACAATCAACTAACTATCAACATTTTATTGAGGCGACATGATAACATTAAGGTTACAGTTGAAAATTAAATGATAGATTACATTTTATACGAAATTTTTAACAGACTCTAAACATTTTAAGTAATTTTTTATTGAATACAAAATTTTCAAATATTAAAAATTTTAGGTTTGGACTGAGAGGCGATAAGGACAGTTGCACTTGAAAATTTAAAATTACATCCCTAAACATAAAAGTTTATGTTCGTCCTAGATTACCATCAATTGGCAAGGTTAACCTTAATGCAAGTTCATTGTAATACGTAGTAGTAGTTAAAACTTCAATATGATGTTCATGTATAATGTGACTAATTGATGCATACCCATTGAACAAATAAAATTTATTATAGTATTAGTTAAAACTTAATGCAAGTTTAAGTATGGTAAGGAAATCAACCACTACATAAACAACATCAAACATTCCTAATTAATGCAGAAGATTTTACCGTATGGTATTAAAGGGTTATGAGTTGGGAGAATCTGATTCAGAAAAGATTAATGTTTTTATATATCATCAATCTTGCAATCTCAACTTGGTTGATAAATGTTCAGCAAAAGACAATAGAATATTATTTTCGACACTGTAAAATTTGCTCGCAAGATAAAGTAGCCTCAAGGAATTTAAATGAAGAAACTACTGAATAATGCATTCATGAACTTGATACGATGATTAATGACCTTTGGTAACGCAACAAAATGGATGTCAATCACCTATTGGATTACTGGGTGAAAATTGTACATGTTTAGAGGTCCAAAGTTTAGAACAAATTGTAGCTAGTGTTATTGAAAATCTTATTAAGGATTAAACTGAAGATGATATAATGTCTTTGCAACCAATTACGCAGAAAGAAGCACTCATACCGGCAATAACTCGTCATAATGTTTTGTTGTAGTATGAGAACGCAATACCATAACTTTTGGATGTAATAAGAAAAGTTAGAGATGGAATACAACTAGATTTATATTTTAAGACGAAGCAAACAACAATAGAATCATATTTTACTAAGTTGTCATAGTTGTATTTGTAGTTTTATAGAATTAATAATTTATAATATTGAAGGGACTATAAATTTATAAAAGGGTCATTCAGAAAACTATTATCTTATTAATTTATCGAAATTATCAATTTAAACTTTAAACTCAAATAAGGATCGAAAAATTATTATTATAAAAAAAAAATTATTAATTTATCAAAGATTAATCTACAAATATTCTACTATATTTTGCAAAAAAAAACATCCATTACATTCATATACCATTTATATTATTTTACATGTCATTTCACGTTTAATTATCTTACAATATTATGTTATATTATTGTATAATTATGTTAAGTTGAAATATTCTTTTTTTTTTTGTACATAAAGAGTGTAGGTCAAGGTGACTCCCCAGTACAGGGTCAGGGCATATCTAAGACTCAATTGTGATTTACATAAAAATTTACAAATTGCCCACCGGTAGAATTTGAACTTGGTCTTACAAGCTCAAATTCATAAATCTCAACCACTTGTACCAATACTCGTTGGCAGTTTGAAATAATCTTATTAAATTTATATTATTTATATGATTATTGAATTTGTATATGTAATTGCAAATTACTTTTTTCTAGATTAAATTTAATAATTTTAGACATTTATTATTTTTTACTGAATAAAATTAAAAAATATTTTTATATGATTTATGATAATTATTAAATTTTAGTTTTTAGTTCAATCAAGATTTATTTGAAATTTGAAAAGATTTAAAGATTTTTTGACGAGTTTAAATCAAATGAAAGATAAAGGAAAAAATGAGTAATTTAATAACTTTTTATATCAAAAATCATAAAGGTAGGAAAGAGAAAACAAAAACGAAAAGAGATGATGGTCCAATATAAAGAGGGTTGGGACTAAAAGACGTGTGTCGTTTGAAGGAGATAATGGAACTAAGGGTGATCGGTGCGACAAGTCGCAAGTTTTGCCATTTAAACCGTGCTACCTGTGTGGAATGGGGGCCGGTTTGTATAAGTTGGTCTGCTGTAATTTCTTAATATTTTTACAGATTGTTTTTGTTCTTTTAGGTAATAGAATCTGCAATTATCCCAAAGAAAAAGGTAATTTTTTAATTTACCATTGTTAACCGTTAAATCAACTTAAAATCGAAGTACATTAATTTTTTGGCCAAACAAAATCTTCCTACTATTGGATTAATCAATGGTAACTAATAAAGTGAATTAAAAGTTTGATGACCAAAATGAAAGTGTCCTAAAATTTCAGCAACTATAAGTATAGTTTAACCTGAAAATTTAAAACTTAATTATCAATAAAACGAGAAAAAAATAGTCTCATGACTTTTTCAAATTTATTATTAGAGTTACGGAAGAGGGTATTCAAAGAGTTTAGGTGCTTTTTTTTTGTCTTACGTAATTATTATTTTATGTTCATGATTTGCATTACTTAAATATTAATGTGGATTTGATAAGTTTACATCATTTGGTTGCTTTATGAAAAGTTGTTGAGTTCCCTTATAAAAAAAGTGAAAGGGTTGTTCACAGTAATTGTCACATATCCGAGGGTTAGAAATAGATCCTAAACATGAATTAATTGATATCGGTGAAAAAATAATTGTTATTATTTATCGAGGGTCCGAATCTAAACATTAGAAATGTCAGGAGTATAAGCGTTAAATGTCAAAAATTAAGTTATCGTTTAAATTATTTCTATTTTGGTCACTTGACCATTAAGTGTAATATCATCTAAGTTTCACATTACTTCTTAAAATCAAAATTTTAGACTCTCTTTGATTCACTAGTGCTTGAGTATTTTCTTTCAAACCTAAACTGTGAGGAGATTAGGAAGAAGGAAAAAAGTAATGTATCTTAATTTCATATTGATCAAACAATGGAAATTGTAGATCAGAACAAGATAAGTCAAAAATTTAATGCGAGTTTTATAATTTTTGAGGCGATTTCAAGAAAAATCAAACCGAGAATAAAAATTAGGGGGAGGAAGGGATACACTTTGGTGCCAATTACATCGCAAATGATGGTTGGTGGAGGTTGAACGATGGTGGAGACTGATTTAGTCAACCAGGAACAAAAGGTTAAAATTTTTAGAAAATTTTATGAATAAAATCTCAAAACGTAACATTTTGATGTTTATGTTAGTCATTTAACGACCGCCAAACAAGGAACAATTCAAAAGTTTAGTGATAAGATTAAATTTTTTAAAAGTTGAATGATCAAAACAAGAACAAGTGTAGAGTTTAATTGCACAAAAAGCAGTTTACGCACATAAAATTTTGTTATCCAAATCACATCAATTTAGTTTAGATTTTTTTAATAAAAATATCTTTTATTCCTATAATTATATACATATTATTGTAATTTTTTATATTTTATTATTAAATCAACTCGAAACATACATTAACAGAAAAAGATTGAAAAGACTGAAACCATTACCAAGTTTGTGGTGGGGTCGAATGTGTATTAGGTTTATATATATGGTTTTTAAATACAAGGGTAAACTATCTATTCGGTCATCAACTTATTATTAGTTTTTGTTTTGGTCATCATACTATTATTTTTTTCAAAATTATAGTTAATATTATGTTTTGTCACCCGCAATTAAAAAATTAACAGCGATACTGATACGTCACCATAAGACAATGATGTGTCAGCATTGAAAAATAATTTTAAAAAATACCACATCGACATCGTTGTTAATTTTTCAACAATGAAAAACAAAAAAAATGATTTTTTTATAAAATTAATAGTTGAATAATATAAACATAAATTAAATTGGTAGTTAAATATAATCTATATAAAGGCGTGCACCCTCAATCAACATGGGATCAAGAGATTATTTATTAATGATCGAATTGGTCCAACATCATGTGAAGCGTATCCCACACTGACACTACTTCACAGGCGTTTGGTTTTTGTTAACTTTCTTTTTTCTATGTAATCAAAATAAAATTAAAATTAAACATCATGTCCCCATTAACCACGTGAACAATTCAAAATTAATATTTTCATAACAATTCTTTATAATTAGAACTAATACTTATTGTTTTATTGTCACTCGCTTTAATATCTAATCATTCATCCAAGTATATATCAATGAAAGCAAATATATATGTAAGTATTTTTATTAATTAAATGGCGTTTCTGTGATTTGCTGATAATATATTGGCTTAACAATGAGGAATATTCGGAAAGAGTTTAATGTAATTATCTTTTTAATAATATTAAAATATTCAACTTTAGATAAATTGGAGCTAATATTATTTAATTATTATACATAAAATAAATTTTCTAATTATTATTTAAGTAAAATGCCAAAAAAAATTAAGTGATAATATAAGTGAATGAAAATAGAGTACAAAGTAACTAAAATTTAATTATTATTTTTCTCTTCACATAATTTCCTAATTATTTTATTTTCTCACGTTCAAATCTCTTAATTTAATAATAATTTTCTTTTGTAATGTATAAAAGAACTTAACAGCATCTAATGTTTTTTAATTTATAGATAAGTATAGATATTAGCTCCAATAATCAATTAAAATTATTAAAATAAGAAAAATTAATCATTAAATAGAAATTTGAGAAAAATAAAAAATAATAAATAGAATGATGCAACTTCTAAATAAGTTATATTTACCACTTTAATTATCTATGCTAATAAACTTTCTAAATTCACTAATTTGTTTATTTTTAAGGATAAAATATAATCTTACCATAATTATTTTAAGAATTATAGCTTAAAAACTTAATAATATTTTTAAAAAAAAGTAAAAATAAACAAACAATAAAATAATTCTCATAATAATAAAATTATTTGTAAAATAAATCTCTCACCCAAATATACACTTATCAAATTAAACAATTTGTGCATTTTTATTCTACTGTTTCCTTTATTGACAAATTAAAATTTAAAGTGAAATAAAAATATTTAATTGAACTAAAAAATTATGTATCAAATGAAGTTAAATACCAAAATATATATTTCCCCTATTTTGTATAGTACTTATTGTAAATTTAAAAAAAAAAGAGAGAGAGAGAAAAACAATGCGTCCAATTCCATCGTTTGCCATCCCGGTTGCAAGAAGTGAATGATACATTCAATCGCAGGAAATCAAACGTAATTTTCGTTCACAGTTCCCTATAAGATGCTGGACAAAAAAAAAATGGGACTTGCATTATTAATCTATTTCATTTTTGGTCCATTGATTAAATCGAATTCTCTGCGGTTTCTACCGTTTTTCTTGAAGCGCGGGGAGCTGAGAGAAGCTTAAGTATTGCTTGGAAATTCGAGTGGAAGAGGTAAAACAAAGGGATAATGTGGGGATTTGGGGGGAGATTCCATTGGGGAAGAAAGGAAAGAAGGAGAAATGGAGGAGGTATAGTTGTAGCGTTTGCTTGGATGTCGAGTCAAGAGAAGCACTTGAAGAACTATGTTCAG
Source organism: Hibiscus syriacus (assembly GCF_006381635.1). Taxonomy (NCBI): domain Eukaryota; kingdom Viridiplantae; phylum Streptophyta; class Magnoliopsida; order Malvales; family Malvaceae; genus Hibiscus; species Hibiscus syriacus. The sequence goes on from NW_024063079.1 coordinate 389,236, forward strand.
CTCTACTCTTCTTTGGGTTGGGATTCTCTCGTTTGTCATTCGGAGTTCTTAAACATGTATGTGTTTTCTTAAGCCCATTTTGGGTTTGATTTACCTTTTATTTATTCATATTTTTGTTGATTGGTGGATGGTTTTGACTTACTGTAGCACTTGATTTCCTGTTCTGAAAATTGGGCTCTTTTTTTTATTGTCGATTATTGAGCGTTTATTTAATGACTTGATCTTGATCTTCTATAATGATTTTGCATTTCTGATTAAACAAGGAATGATTATGCACTAACGCTAATCATATGGCATATGGAATTGAGGGATATTGGTTTGGTTTGGTTTGCTGCGTATTTTCATATGCCTTCGATTGATACTTTTAACTGAAATTTGTTGTTAATTTGGAGGTGGATTCTGATGTTTCGTTATCTGTGCAGGTTCTTCCCTGAGAAGGCTGCTGCTCTAGCAGTTGATCTTCTTAAAGAACTTGTTCAGGTAATACAGAAAACAATGTCGATTTCGACGTCTGGGCTCTTGAATCTTGCTCAAGTGTTTCAAGTGGTGCTGATTCTATTAGAGTAACCGTATAGTGTGGAATTTTGTGCTTTAGTACATTGAGGGGATTATCTCTTTTTATTTTATGCAGGAGCTGAAGATGAGGCCGTGCCCCGTGGTCTTTGCATCTTTTTCTGGCTGTCCTAAGGCCTGTATGTACAAGGTTCTTCAGGTATTCCTTTTAAAACTTTGAAAACCCCATTGTCTTTTGACCTTGTTTGTTACAGGCTTGTTTCGTTTGCTTGTGGTGATATAGCTTTATATTTTCTTGTTGCAGATGATCGAGGGATTGTGCGAAGTACAAGTAAATCCAGTATGTTGTCCCTCTATCAATATGCTAGATTTGTACAAACTTGTTAAATCATATTATTGCAATCATTCTTTCTCTTCTTCTTTATTTCTAAATGGATTAATGGTGCTAATGGGGGGCTATTAAGGTATCAGCACTGGAAATCGTTGTTTCTCTGTCCCATATGACATAAAAATAAACTAATGGTGGTATAATGGCATTTGCTGAAAAATTGGATTCCTGGAGTATTTATCAATATTGTTTATGAACGTTATTATGGATATTTAAGTTCTGCTTGTCTTTTAAATATTCTTTTTTACTTCCGGTGAAGGATGATCTCCAACTGGTGAAGGAGTGTTTTGCGGGCCATATTTTTGATTCCAGTCCGGTGGATTTTACCAGTGATCTGGGTGCTCGATTTGCGGTTCACCCAACAGTTCTCAAAGTGTCTCATCCACCAAGAATAGCATCGTGGATAGCAAATGGCATTTCTTCTGGTCTTGACGCTCTATTCCTCAGCAGGTTTGAATCCCATCGTGCCGAGTATTGGCAGACCCTATATGCTTCAGTTGTAAGTGTACAATAAAAAGTTGTTATCAAATTATTGCTTCAAATTTTTGAATATTCTATTTACTAATTTAAATCCTTTGCAGAGAATGGGGGCTCCTTATCTCATATTATGCTCTGAAAATGATGATCTTGCTCCTTATCAAATTATCTGCAATTTCGCTCAAAGAATACAACAACTTGGTGGTGATTTAAAACTTGTGAAGTTCAACGGTTCTCCTCATGTAGGTCAGTTTCTAAACTTATGAGGAGTTGCTGTTATTAGAACATGGTCATACCATATATAAAGTTTTATTCAGGGTTCAATTAAACATATTTAAACTGAAGAGATTGGAAAGAACAGTGGCTTCTTACATATAATGCAGGTAGTCATTCATTCATCTTCAAGCACGCGTCACATGCTGCAGTCACCATCTTTTCTCATTTTACTAAACATCATGAAACATTTGGGTTTTGATCGCACAAATGCCGTTGGCTAGGGTCAAAGCCAGAAATTGTGTTAAGGGGCCGAGATAAAACTATAAAATCTCGGTGGGCCAAAGCTAAAAATAGTGTTAAAAAAACTTGAATTGAATTATTAATTTTTGGGAGGAGCCAAAAATGCAAAATTTCTATGAACCAAAGGGCCAAAGCCCTTGCCTGCCTCCTTGCTTTTTGTTACTCCCTGTTGGTAGTATTGGGATTTGCTGTCTTTCTTTACCAAAAATGCTTAAACTTGAAGCTTCAGAGGGATGACATGATTGTGCTATACATTTGAAAGAAACCTTTTCTGGTCCAGACCGGTTACTTTGCATGATAGAAAAAGATAATACAATTATATTACGCATAGACCTAGCTGCTGCAGCTGTAGAAATAAATTGACAGAAGTAACAAAAATGAGCAATACATAAGCAATAGAGAATTCTAAAGCATATATCTTATTCAGACAATAGCATTGATTATTTCAACTTGTGCCAATTAATGGTCTTTACAGGTCATTACCGGCATTATCCAATTGATTACAAAGCTGCTGTGACCGAGCTTCTTGGTAAGGCAGAAGCCTTGTATTCCCGAAATATTCAACAATTCGAGGGTGAACGAGTTGAACCAGCAGGCGCACAGGATGAAATCTCTGAATTGATCTCCAATATCAGCAAAATAGCCTTAAGCCCAAACAAGAGCTTCCGGGGAAGTCTGGTGCAAAGTGATAATTTCCTCTTGCCTAGTTCAATAGAATATTATGAAGGTAGGGATTTCGGGTCTGCGCAAGACCAACACAAAGAAGGTTTGATCCCTTTGCCTCACCCATCAAGCATTAATCTCCATGGGGTTCTTGGTCAAATACTTTTCGATGCTTGTGTTCCGAAGAATGTCGAAGGTTGGGATCTAAAGTCATCAAATTCCTCAAGCAGACATCAATATACCTCTCGGAGGAATTCCCACTTCAATCTAATCAAATACATCCGAAGATCCCGGCTATAAATAATATTTTGTAGACTACTTTTGGCAGAGGCTTGTTCATGCATTCACAGGATCCGTTTTACTTTTCCAGGTTGAGAGTTCAATGGAAGAAGGAATGCTTGGCAAAGGTGGGGACTCAAAACTCCTAAAAGGATAAAAAGGGGGGGGCAATGTGTGATTTCTGATTTTTCTGTTTTGTTGAACAATAAATGAGTTGATGGCACGTTTTGAGCTGTTAGACCTCTGTTCTAACATAAATTGTATAGCGAATTTACTATAAAAGCTGACTTATGTATAATTTGTGTGAATCATAGCCATTTAAATGGAGAAAGCGGAAAAATTAGAATCTGATTTAGGCCCTGATTTTCATGTCTTCATCAAGTCCATGCTTCAATCACATGTTTCCGGTGGATTTTGGCTGGTTTGTTTTCTGATTCAATCTAGATATGATGATGGTATACATGAAAACTCGGAAGTGGCCAGATTTATATACATTATAAAATCCTTTAAACATGATTATAATACGAAGAAAATACATGTTTTGTAGGAAGTTTGAGATATAGGAAACAAAATTATATTTTGGGGTTAACTTACCTGTTCTATATGCTGAAATTAGATAAACAAATGTATTATTTGTTGATAATATAGGTTAGAAAATCTATATTGTAACAAATCTGGGTGTCTGCTAATTTCCTTTTTTCTTTCATGGACTGTGCTTCTAAAGTCTAAAATAGAACTAGTGCTAAGAGCATAAACTAGAGTTAATGAACTTCAATAATTACTGCTGATCCAATTGTTTTCAAATTCATCTCTTTGTTAAGAACTGTATGGTGATACTATGTCAGTCAAGGAAATCATTTGGTGTTTTGGTAGGAAGCTAGGAATTTTGAAGAGTTATTTGATATCGATACTGAAGGTCGGTATTCGTCTGTTTGGTTCGTGATTGAAACATAGGACATGAGATGGACCATTGCTACTGTTATTGATGATTTATGCATGTTTCACTGCTAAAAAACTGACAGGTTTGTTATTTTAGAATGAACAACACTCGAACTGCTTATGTATTTTAGGTTTCATATGTCATCATCAGTAGGTCTTAAGAAAGAAATAAGAAAGCAAAATGAAAAGAAGGAAAAAGGATCTGTTCATATTAAAGAATTGTGTTTGTTTATCACTTAATTGGTACTATTTTTTGAAACACGATGACAGGGCCTTTCTCCCTACTTCTGCAAGACCCATATTCCGAAGCGTGACGAAGTTATGACTTTAATAGATGAAGAAGGCCTTTAGCATCCAGCTTTGCAGTGGGGACGAGAAGATAAGGCACCGGCAGCTTGGGTGGAGATGGATACCGTCTTGTATCGTATTTGGCAAGTAAAAGACCTCGAATTTAACTCGGTTATTGTGATGGTAAGCAAAGGCAATGGGCAAGAGGAGAGGTTCCCCACACAAAGCCCAAGTGATGCTTTGTGGGGGTTAAAGGTGAAATCTTTGTTTTCTTCACATTTTTGGCTTTGCTTATCTTTAGAATAATGCCACCATGATTCAGATGTCCACCTTAATGAACAAAATTCCTCACTTTCTTGCAACACGTGTGTGGGGGCTCAATCTTCCCACCTAACTCTTGAAAATTTTCTTTCCCCTTCTATTAATCATTGCTGTCCATGTCATATTCATTCATTGAATTATAAATCGATACTTACAAATTAAGACTTAAAATTCAATTATTTAATCAGTTCTAATAAAAAATAATATACTGTTAAAAATCAATTGAGTGGATATCATTTTCATTAAAGATAAGTTACTTGGTAGTTTAGTTAAGATTTTTGCTTTTTAAGAATCTAATTAAATTTTTTTAAGTGGATGATAGATTATTATAATACAAACCATCTTAAACCCCAAACTCCCACTCTCTTCACACAACAACAAAATTTGAGAATTTTTCTTCACGTCTTTCTACTCTTTGAAGGTAGTCTTAGTATCAATCATGGATACTTACCATCATCAACATGAAGAAGAAGAAGAAGAAGAAGATAATGATGATGATAATGAAGAAGACGATGAAGAAGAAGGCAAGCTAAAAGAGGAAACAAAAGAAGGATCATCATCAACATTATCGCCTAATTCAGCTCCTTCACCATCTTCCACCTCCCCTTGTCATGAATTTTCCTTCAGAATCTCTCTCCATTCATCTTCCGATTATAAAACCAAAACTCCATCTTCCATCGCCGTCGATTTATCTCCGGCCGATGACATTTTCTTCCATGGACACTTGCTTCCCCTTCATCTCCTTTCTCACCTCCCTGTCTCCCCACGCTTATCAACGAGTTCATCGGACGGCTTCAACTTTCCCGGAAGAGAGTTATTCTATGATCTCAAATCTGTAAAACCCATCAACAAAAGCGACGGCAATATCCAGAAACATGAAAGGCTCAGCCACGGCTATCATCATCAAAGTCACGCCATAGAAGCGAAAGTGAAGAACAAGTCAAATTCTTTCTCTTTGTTCGGTTTAAAAAGACAGCAGAAAGGGAGCGTCAAGGTTAGAGAAACAGAAGAGAAAGAGAATGACAAGAAAAAGATGAGATTCAATGTGTTAAATAAGTACACGAGAATGATTAGGCCATTTTTGTTCTTCAGAAGAAAGAGAGAGAATCTCCATCTCCATAGACAAGCTTACTCATTTTCAGGTAATTTGAGGAACAAAAAAACAGAGTTGAGAGGAAGGAGAGGAGGAGACTATTATTCAGCTCCTCCTTCAATAAGAACATCACCTTCGAATAGTGGTCTTCTTGTTGCAACCAAAGGGCATCCTTGTTCAACCAGCGAGAGCACCACGGAAGAGCTGCAGGCTGCGATTCAATCTGCAATTGCTCATTGCAAGAACTCCATTAAAGGGGAGGACAAACTTAAAAGCCAGGCCTAGTTTTGATTTTTCTTTTCCAATTTCAATCAACTTCTATGAGTTATATTATTGCTTTAATAAATTTTCTTCCTTTCAACACTTTCCCACGAATCAAACAGTCTTTATAAAGATCCCACATGCAAAAATAAGGCAAAGCTGAGATATAAAAACCCTCCATGATAAAATAGATCCAATGTAGAAAACAGATACCAAACATGACAATTTAAAAATGAAAAAAAGAATTCATTGAGCGGTCTTAATACAAAAGAGAATGACATTTTTCTTTAAAGATTTGGATTTGAGCATCTGCAGGGCAGAACAACTATTTTTTATTTTTCAGATATTAAACTTACGGGACAAAATGTTTAACGTTGATAAAAATAATTGGATGATTTTTACGATTACTTTTTTAACTTTAACGATCTTTCATCTCAAAATAAAAAACAAACGTCTTTTAAATTTCGGGTCAAAGATTGTTCCTCTAGACTCCCATAAATAACCGGGTAGAGAACCCTAAATTATGCCATACAACATTTGTATTTATTTTCATTGAATTAACTATTCCGATCAATGATGTCTTAACTTAATAATAAGAGAGATTGTAAGTTATATATTTAAAAATTTTCTTGAATCGAGTAGAATTTTACTCGTTCTTAGTCCAAGTCGTTTCGGACGGATCTATCCACAGGTGAGTCGGGCCATTAGGCTTTGATAAACTTTTCAAACCCAAAGTGTCAAATCGGGTCGAAGCCTGTGTAGCCTATTGGACCATTGAAAACATCCGTTTAACAAAACAAAATACATTTTAGGCTCATAACTGCAATTTTCTTTTTCCTTCGGGGAAAAAAATGGAATTCCCAAAACCTCCTTCACTTCCCTTAGGGTGTGTTTGGTTCACAGAATGTAAGATTATCAGTGGGAGTAAAAGATTACCAGAGAATAAGATTACTGAGAATGTTACATTACTGTGTTTGGTTGGTTTGACAGGAATATAAGATTACAATGTTTGGTTGAAGGAATAAAAGATTACTGTAATGTATATTTTACTAAATTGTCCTTGTTCTATATTTTTTAAAAAGTGAAATTCTAAATATTTAAATAAAAATTATTTATATAAAAATTTTATATGTTGATAATATATTACTTTAGTATTTATATATATCATGTATTATTTTAATTTTAATTAATATTAAATTTTACATAATTTATGTAAAAATATATTAAAATTTTACATCAACATTTAACAAAATGTTTACATTGTGGAAATTAGCTTCGGTTCATATGTAACGCATTCACTGAGATGTTTATTGTATTTTTCAATCGACAATGTTTACATTCTTCTATATACAATAATTTATCATAGATATTCATAATAATAAAAAGTTGTAAATTATTTTTGTTATCTAAGATATAATATTTATTATATCTTCTATATACAATAATTTATTTATTTATCTTTTATATTTATACTTAATTCTACATACTTTATCATTATTATTTATCTCATGAATTTATATTATGATCTTTCTTGCAAAATCAAATCCTTTGCAAGTAGATAAAGAGGCATTTCACCATCCATTACAAATCTCAAAGTTGGTGGAACCCACAATCGAATATGCAACAAAATATACCACCAAATTAATCGTAATTTTGTAAGTGCTTCAACTCATACAAGTCATGAATATTCGTTTGCAAAAGAAAATGCCAAGATGGTCTACCAGATTAAACTATATGCCTAGAGCAACGGATATGAAGGACAAAACTATTCATCAAATAGCTACAACTTCATCGACCTTCAATGAATTTGGATAACAGAGTTGGACCACCTTAAATTCTCATTCGAAAAAAAACATCTATAATTCTATGGTGGGCATAACGCTATTACGCTACGAACCTAAGGTAGCCAAATACTAGTACGAAACCAAATGAAAAATCAAAATACACCAAAAACAAACGCACACAGTTTTTAATCAAGCAAAACATCAAAGAATAATTAACACGCCTTTAGCATAAGCTTCCCGGTGCCTAATACAAAGCCTGCATCTGTATGTCCAATTCCTATAGCAAAATGACCGAATGCTCCGGCAGTGCAGGTGTGAGAATCCCTCCCTAGTAAAACCTAAAGACAGAGATAAAAGATAACTTAAATTAAAGGAACAAATGAAGCTAGAAACAAATGATCAGGTGAATCATTTGTCATTATGAATCAATTGTCATTCTTTTAACTATCAAGAAGCCTCAAATTACAAGCTACCAAAGCTATGAAAGGAAAAGTGATAACAGTTATTATCAATCGTTCTCTTTCAGAAGGCTTCCCTACAAAATAGCTAGCTTTAATTCTCTTGATTGCTACATCAGAACCTTTCCATTTGCCATGATAAACTGCCCCATATGTTCCAGAGCTACCAAAGCTATGAGTGGAGCAATTTCATGCAATTTTGTCTTCATTTTAACAAGTACAGATTTATAATCAACGGTGGTTGACTGCATCATCCCTATTGCATTCTCAATTTATCGGACAAACTTGTCTGTAACTTCCTGGGTTTTAGAGGAAGAAGTTTTTGCTTCTTTACAACACAATTAACTGCATCTTTCAGGCTATTCATCTCCATTTTCAGTTTCATTCAATGTTTCAACTGTATAAGAATATTGCTACAACAACACATGCAAATAAAGTGACACAAACATCAGTCAGTACTCTAATTCCAACAAGCATCTATGTGCGTACGCAAAATAAATAAATAAATAAATAAAACCAAGATCAAATCCAAAGCTAATAAATTCACAAATATCACCAATACCAAAGCAATAAGCACATCGACCGTGTGAAAGAGAGGTAAAGCATATGTTCCAAAACTCAGCAGAAGGAAGAAACTAGATGATCTTTGGAATGAAATATCAGTCCACAACTGTAGATTTTTCCATTTGGATTAGAATATGAGTTTCAAAGAATTTCTATGGGGAAAAACATGATCATCCCCTCAGATGCCAACTTCGTTGCTTTGAAACTGATATCGGCCTGAGCTGAATCAACATCTATGGTTAAAAATGAAAGAAGTTGAAGGAAAAAGAGGATGCATATTAATCTGAGTCTCAGATAAACAAATTAATATCCAATTAACAAAATTATCTTTTTCCAATGAGTTCAAAGTGTTTTTCTGTATATAGAACTCCTAATGAACCTAATTTCATAATAAAAATAAAATTTTTAAGTAAATATCGGCAATCGATTTCAAAGTGACATGACATTATTAGTCATTCAACGAAATGAAAACTCTTCTAAAAAGCAACTAAACAATAATGGCTGCGAAAACTATGAAATAAATGAAACATAATAAACATGAAAAAGGAAAAAAAAAGAAGAGCAATAAGAAGTATGAACCTCAAATTACAAATCTTAAGTTTCAGTTTGTAAAGTAAGACTTGGAAACGATACCTGCACACAAAATGAATAATCAAATTTAATGTTCAAATCAATCTAAAAACTGCAACATAGATTCATTCAATGCAAAATTCACAAAGATAATTTCAACTTTAGAGTATAATTTTAACTTTAGAGTATAAGATCAAAGAACTAAATCAACAATTTAATCCAAAAGACGAATAAAATAAAAAAATATCAAATCATTTACAAAAAAATAAAGAATAACAATTTCATAATGATTTCGTATACATATACGAGATTGAATAAAAATGAAAGGAAAAAAAAGTAAGAGACAAAAAGTAAGGAAAAATAAAATATTTTTATTAGATGATAAAATGATAAATGAAATTTGAATAAAAGAAAAAAAAATGAAAGGGAAACGTACGAATTTACGGAGGAGGAAGTCAGTGAGAGAAAACCATGGTGATAAGCAAATGCTGCGCGAGGGAGGAGGTAGAAGAAGGGGATGAATTCCAATAACTAGAACGAAGTGAGAAGAAGGTTATTTTAAATAACGGGTCGGAAATAATGAAATAAAGATGGGGATAGACATTGCCGGGAAAACAGGGGGAAATTAGGAATAAATTATACCGTGAACCAAACGGAGCTTAAAGCCTCTCTCATCCCTCTCCACCTTCATCCACAGTCTCGGCGCCGAGCTCGCCACCCGCCTCCACAACACCAGCCGTCTTGTCGCCAACTTAGCTTCCGGTTTCTCCCTTTCGGCTACTTCCCGCCATCATCCGCTCTTTGCTTCGGTTTCTCAGCCGAAGGCTGCGGTAGCGGCGGCTGCTACGTTGAGTCCCGAGCAAGTTGCGAAAAAACTAGTGGGAACCGCCGTGTATACGGTGAGCAACTCCAACAGTGAGTTTGTGCTTATCTCTGTTCTCAATGGAGCCAAGTCTATTGGCTTGCTTTGCTTTCTCCTAGAAGACGCCGAGGCACTTCTCGCTCAGGTTAGTTGAAAATTTTAAAATTGGAGAAAATTTCAAATTTCACTTTTTCTTTGCATAGGTTCGGTTACGGAGAAGGGAGCTCAGAAGTAAGCTAAAGTGGTGCCGATTACACTTGATCGGGAGATTCATTTTCTTTAATTACTGGTTTTTCAATTGTCATTTGTGTTAAAGAAATTAAAATAATAACTTAAATTGAATTGCAAATAACAATATTGATTACTGGTTTTATAATATATATATATATATATATATATATATATATAAGGACATGTAAAATACAGGTATACTCACTGAAGGTTGAAGGAACTGCATTTCGTTTTCTACCGGATCCAATTCAAATAAAGAATGCATTAGAGGTTAGTGTTTAATTCAATTTGGCTTTAAGTTTGTTCTGAAAACGTGTTCTTTTGGTATTAGAAGTGTTTAATGCAAAAACATTATCCCAAAAATAGCTTAACTTTACTACTTAATTCTGTGGACGTATTTCATGTTTATTGTGTTTGTTGCCATTTTCTTTTAAGAAATTTAACGCAATGAAGGGAAAAAGAGAAGAAAAAAAGGTTTCAATCTTCATTTAGGAACATGAGAAATGCTCGGGGTGTCAATTTATATGTAGACTGCATGTTGGGTACTTAGAGAACGACCATGCTTCAAATGAAGTCATGACGATTATTATTTCGTACTCAAATGAAGATGTTATCTTTCTTAGTTGGAGCATTCTACACCAACTAAAATGACGATTATGTAGACTCGCAATAGTTTTTCATGTCTATTAGCTGAAAGTCAATGATATCAAAAGTGGGTTCGATGGAGTTCCCATTTTCCAGGTATGCTTTATATTTTGTTAAATATCCTTGAGAGTTGAAATCTAGTTAAAAAGTATTTTTAGATTGGATAACGTTTTTCGTTATTGCATACAAATTATCACGTCAATCTTTAGTGGCTGCCAAAAGTTCATTTATGCAAGTCTATTGGTACTCATTGTGGCATATTGAATCAATAACAATTCTTTTTTATGTATTAGCATAGAATAAAGAGACTTTCTCGAATTGTTGTTTTGGATAGGGATACGTTCAATATTATTAGTATAATTTAATGAATCAGAACATTCTCTTTCTGCACAGTTTGTCAAAGCTATTTTACCACAAATTAATGTTAGATGTTTTTTTATGCTTCCTTATACAGTCTGACCTTCTAGTTGTGAGGAAGAAAAACAAGCGCTTCTTGCCAATATATTTCAATAAGGTTTGCTTAATCTATCAAGTTAGGATTTTTTTCCCCTTTTCCAAAAGGAACTGAAAGATAGTTGTAAAACATAACTTTTTTTTCTATTAATTTCTTGTGATTGTATAGGAAGATATTGAAAAAGAACTTTCAAAGGTTTCAAGAGGACCCGGTGTTTCTCAACATATCATGGTATCGTACGTGTGCGCGCGCGCGCATAGACATATCTGTTTTGAACATTAACATTGTAAATGCATTCATAGATGAATGATTACACATCAAAACACGCTCCTCCTTGCCTTAACGCTTTCAATTGTTCAGGCATTGTATTCATGTTTTACTACTGGTATACTTTTCCGTTTTGGTTTTCTTAGTATTCATTTGATCTGATATCTTGGAGCAAGTTGGAAGCTTGGAAGATGTTCTGAAGAAAATGGAGGTAGAGGTTCTAATCGGCAAGTAGTTCTATATAAGACGTACAATTAGGAATTGAATCTGACTATGCATAGTTGATACGATGCAGACGAGTGAGAAAAACTATTCTCAACACATCCAAGACGTTGTGAAAGTATGTGGCAGTTGGGATGTTACGTCCATTCGATTACATCAGAAATGCAATTACAACTCAAAGCTCTTGAATTAGAATTCGAGATGGAATGGATCGGAGTTTTGCGATAAGAGGTGGATATCTCCATTATGTACACTCCGAGATCCGATGGGTTCTCCATATGTTACTGATAAAAAAGAGGGAAAAAAAAGGTAAGGGAAACGTAGTAGCTGTGGTCATTGATGTGCATAACTATACTTTGGAGTAAATTGTGAAAAAGCGTTAATTGTCTATTGACATTTATTTCGATCTTCGATGTATTCATGAAGAATTTAAGGAAAGGCAATAAGTACATTTAAATTAAATCTCTTATAAATAAGTGTAAGAGACTAAAAAGTTTTTTTTTCCCTTTTTTATCACTGTCAGGTAAAATATAAATTCGAGAAATGATTAAGATTTTTGAATAAAAATGATAATAATGGACTTAATTTTTTAAAAATATAAGAATTAAATTTTAAATAGTATAAGAATCCTTAATATATACGAGTCAAAGAGGATCTAATTCGACCCAAACCAATCGGGTTTGAAAAGTCACTTGACTTACAGACATATCTATTGTAACGAATCGTATTAGGACTAATTTAGTAAAATATCGTATTAGAATTAATTTAGTATTATTTTTATAAAATAAACTGAAAATTGAATTTAAGTTGCGTACGGTTTCAAAAAATAGGTGAGAAAGTGTTGTGATATAGTATATTTTTTTAATAGCATGAGTGATTATAACATAATATCTGTTCAAAATTTTTTAGCCTCTTGATATAATATATACATATCTTACAGATGCAGCTTGAGGTTTTTAATTTTGAGATCGTGGGATCGAGTCCCACGGAGGGTATTTCATAATTCGGGGGTCTTCTACGGAAGCTGCTCCCAACTTGGTGTTGGGGGCAGCCTACTGTCTTACCTCCCCCTTACCCCATTACATATGGGAACAAGGGACAACTATTTTTTTTACAGATGCATATGTTTGAATTCAATACTTCTAAGAAAAATAATGTTCTCTTTTATTACTGAAATCGTTAGCTTGTTATAGCATGTGGTGAAAATGTTTTTTTAGTAATAAAAAATTATTTGGTTAGCTTGTTTATGGTTACAACCGTTTTAATTTTAAGTTTAACATTTTATTAAGGATCGATAAGTCATAATTTGGCATATATTTTGTATTAACTTATTTTTTATATTTAAGTGACTTAAATTATTTATAATTCTATCTTTTATTAAATTTGATGTTTTTTACAGGTTAAAATATGTGTAAAATTAAGAAATTTGATGAAGTTTAGACACTAGGAGTAAAAGGACACATTGTATTCTTATTTCCATTGGAACTTTATCACTATTTTTAATGGGATTATGATAAGCGAAAATAATATAATATACTACAATTTAAACTCTTATCTTTATTTTATTATAGGAATAAGATAATTAAAAAGATGTAATCTGCAGATTAAATTGTCTTCTTATACTTAATATGAATGATCACTACTATATAAAAGATTATTAAAAGAGAAAAAAAAACACCTCTCTTATTTGTTTTATTTTCTTTGAATTCTCTATTTCTTAACGAATTATTAAACTCCTTCAAGTTTCGTGAAACATTTTATCTTCACATTTTATTTTTATTTTTTTGAATATTTTTATATCTCTTATTTCATTTGTTTATTATCAATTTATGAATTACATGAATTGGTCACTCATCAATTTATTAAATTTTTGTATTTACTAATTGGAATTTCTCATCCGTAATTATGAACGTGTTGTAATAAAAAAAATAACTTAAGAACACATTATGAAGATATAAGATCTGATTTAAATATCCATATCGGTAACTAAGAATCATTTCTCTTTAACATATAAAATTGTTGAATAAATTAAATATTAAGAGTCTTATGTAAAATTATCTAATTAATAAAGAAATTAATTATTAAGCATCTCTTTGATTAACAATAAACTAAAAAAAATAGATTTTTTAGAGCATCTCGATTAACTTTCACATCCTTGAGATGTATTTAATTTTTTATAATTTATTTTAAATTATTTATATTAACTAAAAATGAATACTTAAAAAGAAACACTATAATCAATGTACTAAAAATTGATTTTATCAAAATAGGAAAATAATGCATTGATTTGACGTGTAAAAAGACAAACCATCAGTAATGGTTGTTTTAAGCTTGTATTTCTGTCCTTGATTTTCGCGTCTAAAATATTTGGAAATGATTACAAATGAACACCCCTCCTTTCGTCCGGTTGTTTCTGGTTAGTCCGGGTAAGTTCTGTTCGTTACTTTGCTTTACAGTTTTTAGAAATGAAATTTGTTAATCAGCTTCTATTAATCTATGCAGAATAAATGGTCCCCCCCCCCCATGAATTAAGCGGCAGACCCTCTGTTTATGCTTTTAGCTCTGAGAATTCTGAAATTGCTGGGATTCGATTCGAGTTGAATGAATATACAACGTTAACCTGTGAAGCCAAGCTTAATTCCTTCATTTAATTTCCATTTTTTCGCTTTGTTTTATTGCAGAAACAATCGGCATTCAGATCAACTTGGATTAGCTCTGCCTCCTTTCCCGTGAGTTTTCATTTACATTTGTTAATTTAATTTGATTAATTTATCTTAGGTTTAAATATGCCGGTGCTCCCTGTACTGAAATTTAAAATTCAGTCCCTATACTTTTATTTTTGCAAAAACCGAGTCCTTGTATTGTTCTTGGTTTGATAATCTTGATCCCTCCCTTTAATTTATGTTTGATTTTACTATTAAATGCTGACATGGAAGCAAACGTAAAATGGCTTTTTAGTCCTTTACGTCTATTGTTTCTATCAATTTGACCTTATAAAGTTGTAAACATTGATGATTGAAAATTTATATTGTTCAATTAATGATATTTTCTTATTTAGTTTGAAAGATTAACGGTCAAATTGATGAAAATTATAAATGTAACGAGCTAAAAAGTCATTTTTGTTTTTTATATCTACTAGGTCAGCAATTAATAGTATAATTGAACAAAAGTGAGGAGAATGATCAATATTTCCAAATAAAAAAATAGTACAAGGATTCAATTTCTCAAAAATAAAGTATAGGGACTAAATTTTAAATTTTAAAAATAACACAGGGACCTCTGATATATTTAAACCTTTATTTTATTCTACTTTTTAGAACTTTTTGCAATGAAATGCAGGATTAGCATTTTCTAGATAACAATTTGTGTCCTTGTCTCAAAACATTCTTGTTATTATCTATTCTTCTGAAAAGAAGCAACCTTTCAAAGTATTAGAGGGGAGACAGGAACTTTAATCTTGATTATGTTATGGTAATGTTATACCAAATTGGTTTAAATGCTACTAGGAAAATAAATGGGGATGAGAAATGGAGATGCTTCTGCTTATGAGTTTGGATTGTATTTAATATAAAACAGACTGTTAATTTGAATTTGTGAAAATTAAGATTCAGTTTGAATATCATTAAGGTAAAGAAGTCTGCTTGTGTGTTGTTAGCTGCTGAATGGTCTAAGGAATGTCATATGATTAAATTTCTATATCCAGATCCTTGGTAGATATTAACTCAAATTGTAATTAGAAATTAAGTTGGATTTTTGTTGTAATTTTAGTGATTGAAGATTACTTGGTAATTAAGTTTATTTAACAAACAAGTACTTATTTTTAGACAAGAAATCTTATGGAATTAGGTTTCTTGGTGACCAAGTATTTGACTCTATAATTATGAGGTAGGTCTTATGAAATTAGGTTTATTGATTAAATTTATTATTATTCTCATCCATGGAGGTAGGCAAGAAATCTTATGGAATGTGGTTCTGGTTTTGGAGTTTGTAGAGATATGACCATATGGGATATAAATCTATTTTCCATTAATTTGAAGTTTGGATGAAATTACCAGAAAAGGTTCTTTTGCATGAAATTAAATTTGATGGGCTTGTTTTCTATTGTATTTCTGATTTCGTTGGTCAAAACTTTGTTTTCAACCTGTCATATTTGCTATAAATTGTAGAACTTAGATGGTGCTTAGATTGAGGATCTACTTTTGAAGAATGCATTGACAGACTAATTTGTTTGTTGAAATTTACGATGTTTGCTAAATATATTATTTCAAGTTTTCATATTAACTTTTTTGTCACTGAGAAAAATATACAAATTCTGGAAATAGATGGATTAAGCAGTGATTTCTTGTCCTTTCCCTTACATGGCTTCTGTTTTATTGTTTCAGACACCTTGGCCCGACTCCTTGCCTTTTTCACATATGCAGGTCGCAAAAAAAGAAGTCATACCTCGTTTAGTTTCTTCTGATGACCCAATTATAGGACAAGTAGTGGTCACTGATCAACCTGAGATAGATCATCAGGGTAGGCTAATGGAAGGCTCTAGGTGTGGGGGAGTACATGACAGTCCAGATGAACATCCATATAAAAATACTAGTTCTGTTTCACATAGGCATAATGAGGACATAATTGTTCCTCTGCCTTCTAATCCAAAGGTTCGATATTCTGAAATTGACCATGTAGCATCAGCCAGTGAGCTTTCTTTACCCCCTATAGATGTCACCAGAGTTTCCGTTGGAGCTATACATGGTGTTGCTGACGGTCAGCAACCTCAACAAGCTGATTCACTTGTCGGTGACAATGGCATGATTTTGCCTTCTGCTTCCTCCCATGATGTGAAATCAAATGAGCTTACGTTGCCCCTTCCTGAGGCTGGCACCATTTCTGTTGGATATTCCCAAGATAGTAATGATGAACAAAAATCTGAATATGCTCATTTTGCTTCCATTGATTCGGAAAGTAATAACCAGATAACATCACTGAATGATTCTACTCAACCCCATCTTGTTGCCCTCAGTTCTGTTGATGGATCCGTAAAAGATACTTTGGATGGACAACAGACTAAAGGTGCTGATTCTCTTGGCAGCTCTCAAGTTCCACTTAATGGCATTATTTCATCCTCTCCGAAGGTCAATGACTCTAAGACAGAAGATGCTAAAAAAGGGAATGTAGACCATGCCAGTCATCTTGTTCTGCCTCGTAAAAAGATGATCACTTCTATGGTTAAATCCCCAAGCTCTGGTAGCCCTACTCCGACAAAAGGATGTGTTTTGAATAGAGGTCACATTGATACAGCTTCAGCCTTTGAATCTGTTAAAGAAACAGGTTCCAAGTTTGGAGGAATGGTTAGATGGAAATCTTGTAGAACACAAACTCCAGAGGTATATTTGATATATTTATAGTGGTGTGAATGTTAATATAATCTAGGCTACTGCAATATATTTTTGGCATGTCTAGTGAATGCTGTTTATCATGAATTTTGTTCTCCGTCTTCATTAACTATTAATGGCCATTAAACATATTTCTTTCTTTTTTCTCTGCCTACTTCATTCATGTTTGCTGAATGTAACTTAATTTTTTTTTGGCTATAGAGGAGCAGGTGTTCAGGCCAAGACCTTGAGAAACTACAGGAGCAGATGGTTGCATATAAGAGACGGTCAGTGGATGCTGAAGAGGCAAAAATTCGAGTATTAATGGAGCTGAACAGCACAAATAAACAAATAAATGAGCTGAAGCTAAGCCTGGAGAGAGCACAAACTGAAGAGAATCAGGCAAAACAAGACTCTGAACTTGCCATGCTCAGGGCGGAGGAGATGGAACAAGGGATTTGCAATGAGGCTAGTGTTGTAGCAAAGGAACAGCTTGAGGTTGCTAAAGCCAGGCATGCTGCTGCTGTTGAAGAGCTGAAATCTATTAACGAAGAGATGGAAACATTAAGAAAGGAATATGCTTCTGTGGTGACTGAGCAAGATACAGCTGTTAAGAAAGCTGAAGAGGCTGTTTATGCATCGAAAGAGGTTGAGAGGAGAGTGGAAGAATTGACCGTTGAGCTGATGGTCACAAAGGAGTCCTTGGAGTCCGCAAATGCTGCCCATATGGAGGCAGAAGAGAAAAGGATTGGAGCAGCCATGACCAGAGGCCACGATCCTCTCTATTGGGAGAAGGATCTAAAACAGGCTGAAGAGGAGCTCCAGAAAATCGTTCAGCTAAACGAATCAGCAAAGTATATGAAACCAAAGCTAGACACTGCTTCAGTGCTGCTGCATGATTTGAAATCTGAATTAACTGCTTATAGGGAGTCTATGTTTAATTTGGAAAATAATGGACACTCCACTGATGTGTCAGAGACACCAGAGAAAAGAACTCTCACTGAGGTACCAGCTGTGGTTGCCTCGGCAAAGAAGGAAATTGAAGAGGTGAAGCTCAAAATAGAAAAAGCAACTGCAGAAGTGGATTCTTTGAAGGTGCTTGCTGTTTCATTAAAATCAGAGCTTCAAAAGGAAGAGTCTGCTCTTGCCACCATTAAGCAAACAGAAGGCATGCCCGTTGTTGTTGCTTCTCTAAAAGATGACCCAGATAACACCAAATCAAAAATAGACTCAGTGCAGATGAATGAAAAAGAGGCAGAGATAAAATGGTGGAGGTGCCCAAAAAATTGCAGCAGGCAACTCAAGAGGCTCTCGAGGCCAAGTCACTTGCTGAAATGGCTCATGAAGAACTGAGAAAAGTAAAGGAAGAGGCTGAGCAAGCAAAGGCTAGAGCAAGTACCATGGAGAGTAGATTACTTGCAGTTCAAAAGGAGATAGAGGCAGCTGAGGCTTCAAAGAAGTTAGCTTTAGATGCTACCAAAGCATTGCAAGGTCATGAATCAGCTCAAAGAACTGATAATGTAGATTCACCAGATGGTTTAATTTTACCCTTAGAGGAGTACTATGACCTCAGTAAATGTGCATACGAGGCGGAGGAACAGGCCAAGATGAAGCTGGCAGCTGTCATTTCTCAAGTTGAGGTAGCTAAGAGATCCCAGTCCAGTAGCTTGGAGAAGTTGGCAGAAGTAAATCGAGAGATGGCTGAAAGAAAGGAACAACTAAAAATTGCTTTGGAGAAGGCTCAGAAGGCCAAGGAAAGGAAGTTAGGCGTAGAGCAGGAATTGAGACAATGGAGGGCTGAACATGAGCAGCGGCGAGAGGCTACTGAATCGAGTCATGGGGGAATTCCTCCAAGGACAAGTTTTGAAGGAACAGAACAAATGAAGAAAGCTGAACCTGCACCTACTTCTCCTTGCAGCACTCTAGATAGCTCAAAGGCAGTCAATGGGAGTAGTACGGAATCTGAATCATCCCCGGAAACAGCGGTCTTTAAGAAGAAGAAAAAGCAACTGTTCCCCAAGATAGCCATGTTTTTTAACAGGAAAAAGTCGAGCTTATTAAAATCCAAGTCCAAGTCCAGAACCTAGTAAGTCTGTCGATGAAATGCTGCATTATCTTTGCCATTGTGATTTCACCTCAAGTTTTTTCCTGGTTGTCACAGTGGCTCTTAGTATTCGATTAAGATTTTCCGGATAATCTCGAGTGTAAATTTTGTGGATTCTTTGACGTATGACGAAGTTGAGAATACACTTTTGGTTACCCGGAAGGGTTGTATGGCTAGAAGATCTCAAGAAATAAAAGATGATTAAGTTCTGTATAGGACTTGGATGTCAAGTCTTGTAAAATTGATGTTTATAATGAATGAAAAGAACTTGGTCTTCTTTCGATACAAACTAAACAATACCAGCTTTAGTAGCAAAACAGTGGATGGTTTCATGGTCTGCATTAGCAAATAGAAGGCTCGTAACTGTTACAGAATTTGCTTCATTTTCTTGAATAAATTCATCGCTTCATCTTTTCCATAAGCATCAATCATGGTATTCCAAGAAACCACAGATTTTTCTACCGTTTCTTCAAATCCAATTTTTGTCCCTTCCAAGTCCCCACATTTTGCATACATTGAAGTAAGTTAAGAGGCCTTATCTAAGGTAACCCAAGTTTACATACAAGAAGACCGGTTCGAATGTATGCAAGTTGAATAATACCGGATTTAAATAAAGGGTAAACTACATGGGATATCACTTAACATTAGATGATGTATCATTTATACCATCGAACTTTCAATTACTTTAATTACAACACTAAACTTTGATTTTTTTGCTTTAATTATATTACTAGATCATTAAATTTTAATGGCATGATGATGTGGACAACTCTTTTTGTCACTATAGTGATATAAACAAAATGATGTCGTTTTCGACGTGGCTATTTATGCCCAAAACAACGCTATTTTAGAAACTAAACTTTAGGAGTATATAGATTGTCATAAAACTTTAAAAACGTTCAATTTTAGGCACTAAACTTTTTTGTTCGTCAGTGGCAATCAATCGTCGTACGTCACAGGTCGCTATTCGCGGAAAGATAGATATTAGAACGTTTACATTTTACTAATATTTCTTCTCATCAGATTGATTTTCCATGAAACCTACTCAAAATCGACAAAAATCTATATAAATGTTTGTTGTGCTAATACTTCGATATCCTCCGATGAGTCTAATTTTGGGGTATGTTGTTTTTCTTTCCAAATTAATGCTTCTCACAGTTCAAATTTTCAAACAAACACCAAAATCTCAAAAATTGTGGTCTTCTTTTGTTTAATTTCATCAATTTTGAGAGGAATTCGTGAAAAATTAATCCTAAGAAAAGAAAGAGTGAAATGAAATATTTTGATATCAAATTAATGATCAGTGAAGGGCAGGGATTCATTGCTAGTTGTGACAAGAAAAGTTCAACACATAAAAGTAAACAATTAAAAGTTTAGTGACAAACTCAATACAACCTTAAAGTTTAGTGTCTAAAACAACATTATTTTGGATATCAATAACCACATCAAAACAATGCTATTTTATTCATGTCATCACGCCGTTTGAATTTTAAAGGCCAATTTTGTCAAAAAGGGTTGGCTATTTGTTGAAAATCAACAATGGTAAAATTTCAATTTAGAGTATTTACAAATTAGTCCTTAAGCTTCAACTATAAATATCCTAGCTCATTTAGCTTCAAAACCATCCCAAAGCATTCTAGCTTTCTTCCAATACTAGAGAATTTAGAGAGTTTCTTGAGAGTTATTTTTCTCCTTTTTATCAAGAGAGAATTATCATTGTTTTCTCCTTGGTAGATAGAGAGAAGTTGTAATTTTATTTTCTCATAGTGAAATTCTTCTACTGTTGCCCGTGGTTTTTTACCCTATATTATTTAGGGGTTTTCCACGTAAATTCTGTGTCTATTTTATTTTCTCAAATTATCAGTTGCGATTTTGCTCTATCCGATAGCCGTCTTCCGCAACAATTGATATCCGAGCCAGATTTGAGTGTGTAATATCTGCTTATTGTCTTTGTGGTTGCCACCAAAAGGTGGATCCTCCAACATAAGAAAATAAGAAGGTATTACCCATTCTTTAAGGTTCTAGAGAACTATGCACGATAGTGAAATAGTGGGAGCTATCCGTAATAGAAGCTATGGCAACGAAATTTGATATTGAAAAATTCAATGGGAGAAATTTCTCATTGTGGAAATTGAAGATGAAGGCCATCTTGAGAAAAGACGGGTGTCTAGCGGCTATCAATGAAAGGTCGGTGGATTTCACAGATGACAGCAAATGGAACGAGATGAACTGGAATGCTATGGCAAACTTTCATCTAGCATTAGCAGATGAAGTATTGTCAAGCATCGAGGAGAAAAAGACAACTAAGGAGATATGTGATCATCTCACCAAATTGTATGAGGCCACATCGTTGCACAATAAAATTTCCCTTAAGAGGAAATTGTACACTCTCCGGATGTCAGAATCTACTTCAGTGACGGAGCACTTAAATACACTGAACACTTTATATTCTCAGCTTACATCCTTAAGCTGTAAAATAGGAGAACAAGAACGTGCTGAACTTCTACTTCAAAGTCTACCGGATTCGTATGATAAACTCATCATCAACTTGACAAATAGTAATGTCACCAATCTAGTCTTCGATGACGTTGCAGCTGTTGTTCTACAAGAAGAAAATTGGCGCAAGAACAAGGAAGATAGACAAGTAAATCTACAACAAGCAGAAGCGTTGACAACGATGAGAGGGAGATCAACAGAACGTGGCCAAAGCAGCAGTCACAAACATGGTAGATCGAAGTCGAGAAGCAAGAAGAATTTAAAGTGTTATACCTGTGGAAAGAAGGGTCACTTGAAGAAGGATTGTTGGAGTCTAAATAAAAACTCCAATCCACAAGGCAATACCGCAAACACTTCAGATGATGGAGATGCTCTATGATGTGAAGCGTCAACCACCGTGGAAGGAAGAAAACGATTTGCAGATATATGACTCATTGATTCGGGAGCAACATATCACATGACCTCAAGAAGAGAATGGTTCCATCATTATGAACCTATCTCAGGAGGATCTGTGTATAGTTGCAATGATCATGCCTTAGAGATCGTTGGCGTGGGAACTATCAAATTGAAGATGTATGATGGAACAATTAAAGTTGTCCGAGATGTGCGGCACGTGAAAGGTCTGAAGAAAAATTTATTATCCTACGGATTGTTGGATAATAATGCTAGCAAGATTAAAACACGGAAAGGAATCATGAAGGTGTTCCGTGGAGCGCTTGTGGTGCTGAAAGGTGAAAAGATAGCTGCAAACTTGTACATGCTGAAAGGAGAGACATTGCTAGAAGCAGAAGCCTCTGTTGTCTCATGTAGTTCAGATTCTGCAATGCTATGGCATAAGAAACTTGGACACATGTCAGAACAAGGAATGAAAGTCCTTGTGGAGCAAAAGCTAATTCCAGGCTTAGCAAAGGTATCACTTACTTTGTGTGAGCATTGCATAACAAGTAAGCAGCGCCGGTTGAAATTCAACATATCAAATTCTAGAGGCAAAAGTGTTCTAGAATTGGTACACTCTGACGTATGGCAAGCACCAATAACATCCCTAGGCGGAGCAAAATACTTTGTCTCATTTATTGATGACTACTCTAGGAGATGTTGGGTGTACCCTATTAAGAAGAAGTCAGATGTGTTTTCCACTTTTAAAAACTTCAAAGCGCGGGTGGAACTTGATTCTGGAAATAAGATCAAGTGTTTCAGAACAGATAATGGAGGAGAATACACAAGCGAAGAATTTGATGACTTTTGCAGGAAAGAAGGCATCAAAAGACAGTTCACAGTGGCAAACACTCCTCAACAAAATGGAGTGGCAGAGCGGATGAACAGAACCTTGTTAGAAAGAATAAGAGCAATATTGAGGGATGCATGCCTAGAAAAATCATTCTGGGCAGAAGCAGTCAATACCGCCTGTTATTTGGTGAATCGAGCTCCATCAACTGCAATAGAGCTGAAGACACCAATGGAGATGTGGACTGGTAAACCAGCTGATTATTCAAACCTCCATGTATTTGGAAGTATTATGTACGTGATGTACAACTCCCAAGAAATCTCAAAGCTGGATCCAAAATCCAGAAAATGCAAATTCTTGGGGTATGCTGATGGAGTCAAGGGGTATCGCTTGTGGGATCCCACTGCCCGCAAAGTGATCATTAGTAGAGATGTTATCTTTGTAGAAGATAAACTACAAAGAAAAGAAGACGATGATAACGCTGAAAAAGTCAGAGACTACACAGATACATGTGGAAAAGGAGGTTGAAGAAGGAGATTCTTCTGAAGCAGAACCAGCACATGATGAACAAAAACCAGAGAGTTCTGAAGCTCCAACAACTCGTCAATCAGATCGTGTGAGAAAACGTCCCAATTGGCAGTCAGATTATGTTATAGAAGGAAATGTTGCATACTGCCTTTTAACAGAGGACGGTGAGCCATCAACATACCAAGAGGCAATAAACAGCTCAGATGCTTCACTGTGGATGATGGTGATGCAAGAAGAAATCGAAGCCCTTCATAAAAATAATACATGGGACCTTGTGCCACTACCACAAGGAAGAAATGCAATTGGGAACAAATGGGTCTTCAAAATCAAGTGAAATGGTGACAATCAAGTTGAGAGGTATCGTGCAAGACTGGTGGTCAAAGGATATACTCAAAAAGAAGGTATTAATTTCAATGAAATTTTTTCTCCTATGGTTCGACTAACAACAGTTCGAGTAGTCTTGGCAATGTGTGCTACATTGAATTTACATCTGGAATAGCTAGATGTTAAAACAACTTTTCTTCATGGAAATCTTGAAGAAGAGATTTATATGCTCCAACATGAAGGTTTTGAAGAAGACGAAAAGAATAACTTGGTTTGCAGGTTGAACAAATCTCTGTACGATCTAAAGCAGGCGCCGAGGTGTTGGTATAAGAGATTTGATTCCTTCATTATGTGCCTTGGATACAACAGACTTAATACAGACCCTTGTGCTTATTTCAAGAGGTCTGGTGATAACAATTTTGTTGTATTGTTGTTGTATGTGGATGACATGTTGGTTGCAGGACCCAACAAAGATCATATTGAAGAATTGAAGGCACAACTGGCTAGGGAATTTGAAATGAAGGACTTGGGATCAACAAACAAGATTCTAGGGATGCAAATTCACCGAGAGAGAAGTAATAGGAAGATTTGGCTTTCACAAAAGAATTACTTGAAGAAAATCTTGTCACGATTTAGCATGCAAGATTGTAAGCCAATTTCTACCCCTCTTCCTATTAACTTCAAATTATCCTCCAGTATGAGACCTAGCAGTGAAGAAGAGAGGATGGAGATGTCTCGAGTACCGTATGCATCAGCAGTGGGAAGTTTAATGTTCGCTATGATATGCACAAGACCAGACATTGCACAAGCAGTGGGAGTGGTTAGTCGGTACATGACGAATCCAGGCAAAGAGCATTGGAATACAGTAAAGAGGATCCTGAGATACATCAAAGGGACCTCAAATATTGCATTATGTTATGGAGGATCAAACTTACTAATCAATGGGTATGTAGATTCTGACTATGCAGGGGATTTGGATAAAAGCAAATCTACAACAGGATATGTGTTCAAAGTTGCTGATGGAGCTGTAAGCTGGGTTTCTAAGTTGCAGTCAGTTGTGGCTACATCCACAACAGAAGCAGAATATGTAGCAGCTACACAAGCCAGTAAAGAAGTAATTTGGTTGAAGATGTTATTGGAGGAGCTTGGGCACAATCAAGAGTATGTCTCTCTATTTTCTGACAGTCAAAGCGCCTTGCATCTAGCAAGGAATCCAACATTTCATTCAAGGAAAAAACACATACGAGTTCAGTACCATTTCATTCAAGGACAAAACACATACGAGTTCAGTACCATTTCATTCGTGAAAAGGTGGAAGAAGGGACAATAGATATGCAGAAGATCCATACCAAAGACAACATAGCAGATTTCATGACAAAGGCAATCAACACTGATAAATTTACTTGGTGTCGATCCTCTTGTGGCCTGTCAGAGATATAAGCAACATGATGGTACAAGATAGAAATAATGGTGTGAAGATATGATTGTTCTAATCAAATCTTCAAGTGGGAGATTGTTGAAAAATAAACAAGTGGCTAAGCCACTTTCGGTGGCAGCCACCAATTTTGTCAAAAAGGGTTGGCTATTTGTTGAAAATCAACAATGGTAAAATCTCAATTTTAGTCATTATAATTTAGGGTATTTACAAATTAGTCCTTAAGCTTCAACTATAAATACCCTAGCTCATTTAGCTTCAAAACCATCCCAAAGCATTCTAGCTTTCTTCCAATACTAGAGAATTTAGAGAGTTTCTTGAGAGTTATTTTTCTCCTTTTTATCAAGAGAGAATTATCATTGTTTTCTCCTTGGTAGATAGAGAGAAGTTGTAATTTTATTTTCTCATAGTGAAATTCTTCTACCGTTGCCCGTGGTTTTTTACCCTATATTATTTAGGGCTTTTCCACGTAAATTCTGTGTCTCTTTTATTTCTCAAATTATCAGTTGCGATTTTGCTCTATCCAATAGCCGTCTTCTGCAACAGGGATTCCCTGTGCCATCAGAATAGACAGTATCGTATCTGCAAATGAAGGATGGTCCCCAATCTAGACGATCATCAGAAGTTCCACCTTCGAAAATGCAGTATATACCCCTGCTATCTTGCCTCTCGGTTGTTATATGATTTATCACAATGTCAGCAACGCATTTGACTCTCTTTTGATGGAAAGAATCGATCAACGACTTCAATTCAACCTGAGATCCATACTTTGATGCATCGAGATCATATAGCCTTCCCGGCAAGTATCCTGAACATATTCATATACACTCAAAAGGCTGTTAATTCAACATAATTCAACAAACACAAAGCCTGCAACAGTCATGGAATCATTCACATCAGTTAACATATACATTAGGGGTGTAATCTAGTCGAGCCGATTTCAAATAGCGGCAATTATGAGTTCAAGAATAATTCAAAACCCAGGACTCGATACACGACTCGATTTCAATCGAACATCAAGTTTCAAGTTATGACTCAACTCGAGATATAATCAAACTTGAGCTTGATTAAACTCGTTTACCAATTTTTTGTACTAACGCTTGAACTTGATTAAGGTAGTTCAATTTTTGTACCCTGGGGACCAACTGACTGGGAGGGTGGTGGGAACCAAACGTGAGTGACACCGGCGTTGGCAATATAGGAAACGGAGTTCCGGAGAAAATTGTACCATCCACCAGCCTTGTTGGATGATTCCCAGTTGAAAACCTGAAAAAAACATTCCAAATTCAAAGACCCAAACATCAAATTCATGTTTTTAACACTCAGTCATACCTGAAGAAGATAAAGAAAGAGGAATACCTGGAACAATAAGATGGAGGTGGAAAAAGGGGAGAAGAAAACGAGGAAGACAAAAATGAAGCAAAGTGAATTGAACATATTTACCTTTAGTTTTGTTTTGTGTGTACTTGGGAGCAGAGCAACTGAGGTTTTTAAAATATGTCTTGTATCGTCTTCGTCAGCTTATTTTTGGAATTTTTAGCCATTTACGCGTAATTTGGTGCTTTAAGGAGTCGGGAAATTATTGGTTGGAGGAAGACGAATATGACTTTTTAAACTTTGAGTCCGTTTTATTTCGGGAAATACGTTCCTGCGTGTTGGTTGCCTCATGGAATTTTAAACTAATTACAACACGTTATTTTATGGGTAAACTATATGTTTAGCATCTAAACTATCAGTTTTATTTCATTTTAGTACCTAAACTTTTATTTATTTCAAAATTATACCAAATATTTATTTTTTATTTCATTTCGGTACATCGTCATTAATACTTATCGGAACTGTTACAACATAAAACTTTTTTATGGATAAATTACATCATCAATCACTCAATTATCTTCTCACTCTTATTCTGGTCACCGTAGTTTATTTTTTTTCAATTAAATTACCCAACTTTAAATTTACTCCTAATTTAATCACTCTAACTTTCAAATTTATTTTTTATTGTAATTATATATTAATTAAATAATAATAAAAATATCATGTCACAAAATTTATTAATAAAATAAATTATAGTGACTAAAACATGAGCAATTTGAAAATTGAGTAGTTAAATCAAAATATTTTTTTAAACTTTAGTGATCAAAATAGGAGTGAGAAGATAGTTAAGTGATGAATGTTGTAATTTACCCAAAAAATATCACGTGCAACAGTTCCGTTAAGTTTTAATGACGGGTACTAAAATGAAACAAAAAAATAAAACGCTAAGTATGATTTTAAAACAAATGAAAGTTTAGGTACTAAAAAATAAAATTGATAATTTATATATTAAACTTATAGTTTACCCTTATTTTATTATCGGTATGTATGTGAATGAATTGTTGCAAAAAGTCACTATTTTGTCACTTAATTAATCTATTATAACAATTAGGTCATTATGTTATTAAATCTCAATCGTATGTTGAAAAATACTTTTAATTATTTTTTGGGTAACTTTCACCATTGTAACCCTCTAGACCCAGCCTATACGTTACGACTATATCTAGCGAATTACAGTAATTCCAAAACATTCTTCGATAATTTTAATTCATATTACAAATATCATCCTTAAAACGTAGTAAATAACAATAAAATCCAAACGAGTACATATAAAACCTTAAGTAACTGGGTAGAATAAAATATGTCATAATATGTATCGCAGTAAGTCTTACATCAGTAGCGAAAACATTACAAGTCGTAAAATTCAAGTATTTCAAAATAAAGACACGTGTCAACGAAAATGAAAGCAGATCGAAAGATAAAAACATTACAAAAAATATTTTGTACGAACATGTCAATCCTCCAAGTTTCAGGTCCAGGGTGTCTATCCAAAAGTATTTGAAAGGGGGGAAAAGGTTTGAAAGGTGATCTAGAGAGCTCAGTGTATTCCAATGACGCAAGTACAACATAATGGGTAAAAATAATCAAGAAGTAATTCAGTAAAATATCGTAAAAGTCATAGATAAGTAGAGTTTTAAAACTCATAATTACCCTTCTACCATTCACCAAAATGCAGTTCCCCAGAACTGCATCCATAAAGGCTTACCTTATACCCATTGGGTATAGGTGCCAACCTAAGAGAGCATCTTGGGGCCAGAGAGCCTATCTAAGAAAGTTCTCAGGGCCTCAGAGCCTACCCAAGGGTCGTCTTAGGTCCATAAGGAATTACCAGCTTGATCAGAGATGAACCTCCATACTCCAGTATCCTACCCAAAATAGTATCTCAATAAAACAGTTCACACAATAAGTAGTGAATTCAATGATCCATAAATCAGTATAATCATATCTTCCAGTGAAAACAAGAAATCAGATAACATATATAAGACAACCATGTTCATAAACAGTTAACTCGTAAATCAATAAGTTAGTAAATCATAACATCGAGCTATTAAAAGATTCAGTAAATCAGTAATCTCGGTAAATCACATTTCAAAACAGATACAACAATCATATAACACATAGGGAATACACCTAGCATAAGGGGATCGACCAGTGAGTCTACTAAGCACCTGCCTCGCCACGCTCTGCTGCAGTGCTCGAACCTAATTCATAATAAACTAAGTTAATATCATAATAACATTTTAATTCAAATATTTCTTAGGGTTTTGGATCATTCAAGTAATCAATGGCTCGTGAGGTTTGACGGATTGAGAAGAGCTGAGTCGAGTTGTCGAACGGTCGAGAGAGTCTCATGTACCTTCAAATAACAATATCTTAAATCAAACATTAACCTTATTTTAATTATTCTTAAATAAATTATTTAAGTACATATGCATGTTTGGGTTTGAAAATCAATTCGGAAGCTTTCGGGTTTCAATTCGACAAAACAGACTTCAAATTCAGACTTAGGACATCGAAAAACATAAATATTACTTTTTTGGAAATTTTGACTTTTTGTTCAAAGTCAACGTTGGTCAAAGGTCAAAGTCAACATGTATGGTCAACGTGTAGGTCAAAGTCAATGGGTCAAACCAGTTCGGGTTGACTCGGTTCATTACGAGTTGACTCAGCTCGATTCGAGTTGACTCGAACCAGTTCTTGGAGGTTCCAAAATTGGAGAGGAGCCCCCCACGCACGTGATGGCGTGTGACGGCGGCGAAGGGGTTGGGAGCGGTAGTCGAGCACTCCAAGATCACCAAAACACCATTACCAAGCCATAACAACGCTCAAAACAAGCTAAAATCAGCAGAATCAAAAGCAAAAGGCCGCAACGCTTACCCCGACGGCGAACGGTCGAAACCGGTGATGACACGGTAGCCCACTGGTGTGGTTTTGAGTGCATGGAGGTGGGGAGTTCAGTGATGCAAGCGATGAGGTGAACCAATGCCTTGGACGGTCAGAATCGAAGAAATACCGAGGCGACGAGGTGGGTTTCGATGGTGCTTTTGCGAGCTTTCCACGACGAACGACATCGATTTTCGAAGCGAGGTTTGAGGGGTTTTGGTCACTGGTCGATGGCGAGTCGGATGAGGGTGGTGGTGCGCTGAACGAAAGCCGGGCGGTGGAGGATTTGTTGGAGGTGACGGGGAACGATGATAAACTTAGGGTTTAAGGTTTAATTTGGGGATTTGAGGGTTTTGGGTGTTATAACCTGAACCTTAACCAATTAAATAATATATGATGAAAAAGGGTTCAAAACCCTCAGCCACACTTCCATATACTTATTTTTTCTCTACCGACCAAAAAGGGGAAATTTTATGGTTAAGTATCTAAACTTTTTACAGATTCAAAACCGAGTTGCAAGCTTCAAAAACTTGCAATTTAATTCCTAAATTAATTTTATAATTTTTAATTTTAAAAAATGGGGGTGTGACAATCATATTAAAACAACCATAGTTTACTCTATTATTAATATGATTGCAATTGAATTACTCAATTTTGTTACAAATGAGTTATTTGGGTTTTGGACTTCTCAAAGATCGGGTATTCATTGGACGATACAAACGGTGAATGAGCTATCGTTGGTGAGAGAAAGAATATAGCCCAAGATAAAGAACATCTAACAATGGATGACATAGATCGAGGTGTAAGAAGTTTGAACATTTTAGGGTGATTTCATGACTTTTGAGAAATATTCTCAAGAATATAGTTCGATGATCAAGGTTAAATTTATGATGAAGTTTAAGATTCATCGACCACAATAGAGGACTAAATTTTAAATTACACATGATATAATTGTTATAATCGATTGATTTGATTATAATTTTTGAAATATGTGGAGTTCTCGTAATTATAATATTCCACATAAAATGGTGTTTATGGTTTAACGATACAATAATTTATCTATTATAATTATTAATTAAGTGATTTGATTATGATTTTTTTTAAATTCATAATATATTTATAAACATACTAATCTTAGGTCACATTTAGTGCAGTTTACACAAAATTAAATTAGTGTTCAACGACAATGATTCTATCTGAAATTTTCATTGGAATCAATAATTTATTACATATTTGAGTGGGAGAATATGAACAGATGATTGGACGTGAGATTTACTATTATTATTTTAAAAATAATTTTTTTATTTAAATAAAAACAATATATATTTTAAATTAAAGGTTAAATTACAACACATGCAGCTTTATTATGAGTAAATTTATAAATTATTGTGTATAAAGCAAGGGATTCAATATATTGATTAGTATGTCTGAAAAATCTGTCGATACAGTACAAAATACATCAAGTCTAATAAGGATAAATGCTGAATTTTCATAGATGACCTGAATGATAATCTCCAACTTATATTTACAGCTCTGAAAATGTTTGAATTTCAGGATTTAGTTAATTATGTTATTGCCACCACCGAATCTACTCATATAGCTAGAGATTAAAACTAACTAACTAATGACTCCCGAAAAGCTAGACCTGAAATCTCTGTCTTTAGGAAAAGTTGCTCAATACATGCATGTGTTATGTGTGGGACTTGTAATTTTATAAGCCTACAAGTTGGAGAGTGGTGGTTAAAATTGATAACTATCGAAAAATTTAAGTTCAAATTTGCTATCATTCAAAAATTCAAGTTTGATTTTATTACTCAAGTTCACAAGTTGGCAAGTGGTTTAGAAAAGAGATGAAAAAATCAACCATTTGGTCATTGAACTATTAAATTATTTATAAATTTAGTCTTTGAAGGTCAACTATAAATAGGTCTAACCGTCTTCATTTGAAATTATCCCAAAAATTATCTCTCCCATTTGTTTTTCTCTATTCTCCCACTTTGTAATAGTTTGAAAATTCTAAGAAATTTCATTTGTTATAATATATTGTCGAAGTGAAGTTATTATCCGTTGGTGGTGCTAGAAGTGTAGAGGATATTTCGTTGAACCTCGTAAATTTGACGTGTTCTCTCTATCATTTATATTATATGTTCATTATTATGGTGGTGCTAGAGGTGTAGACGATATTTCGTTGAACCTCGTAAATTTGACGTGTTATCTCTATTATTTATATTATATGTTCATTATTAGACTTTTTCTTTGTGTTTCAATATTCAATAGTTTGACGAGTTTGTCAGTTGTGCAAATTTCGATAGTTTTAATCTTCACCCGGTAACAGCATGCCCCGAAATATAGTCATTAGGTAGCTGTGAAACGCATCTTGATCAGGTACTTAAAAGACGCTCTAGATCATAATAGATTAGTTTTCGCTCTTGATACTATGACGACACTCGCTTTTTTTTTAAAACACTTTTGGGGGAATAATCATTACGATAAGAGATTAATTTCAGGATTCTGCACTTTGTTAGGTTTAAATATCTATCTTGGAGTTCAAAGAAACAAAAAGTGATCTTTTATTGTACCACAGAAGCAGAGTATCGAAGTTTGGCCGATGGCACCTCATAGATAGTATGGATAAAGCCGGTGCTTGATGAATTTGGTACTCTGGATGAGAGAGCATTCAACAATGAATTTGATCTTATGCGGCGAGTACAAATAGGAAAATTCAGTTATTGAAAATGTTTGGTTTCAATTAGAAAAGTTAGCTTGATTTGGCAAAAAGATAGATTATTTGTGGAGAAGAAACACTCACTGCTAGACGAAATTCTGCAACATGTTAAAGAATAGATACGAAAAGACCCTGCAAATGGTTCCAAATGCTGCCAGCAGAGCTCCACAACTCCTCCCAAACCACAACAGCTATTTATCTAAAATAGCCACACACAAAAAATCGAATTTTCGGATAATCCGAAAATTATTTTTTACCGATCCAAATCATCCGAAAAAATTTCGGATACCCGATCCGAACTATCCGAAAATTGAAAAAAGGATCAGATATCCAATTTTTCGGATCGGATCAACGGATCGGATCGGTCGGATCGGGTTTTTTTGCACACCCCTAGTCATACAAGTATTGCACATAACTACTATCAAAAGAAAAAATGCGAGTAATATGGAGCGAAAAAAGCATATAATTTTAGTGGAACAAAGAAACATGCTGCAATTGATCAATAGAAACGACAGGTGCTTTCACAACCCTATTTGGTAACCTAATCATTTATATCATTAAAGCCATGATATAAGCTTTTTCTCAATGATAAGAAGTTGATAGATGGCTTCCATTTATGTATTAAAAACTTAATTTCTGCAACAAAAGAACCTATATAGTACATTAGCATCTCTGCTCACATCTTTGCTGGCTTCGGAAAAATGTCAGGGGTGAATTTCTGAGCTGCACTCAAGCTTCCCTTGATCTTCATCGCCCCCCTGCATCATCTGTGTATTAAGTGTCGGGCTCACAAGTCTAAGTAGATTAACATTGCTGACTCCCATGGAATAATAAAGGAAAAGGAAATAGAAATCCGAGATTTTCACCTCATAAAAGCCATCTGGGGATTCATCTTCCCTGTTGCGACCTTTACAAAATCATCATCCTTGAAGGAAAACGTAGCATCAGGCTTTCCCCCTTCATATTTACCTAAAGTTCAGAGTAATAGGTCACTATCAACTTCATAAATCGCAGAATTTTATTACCAAAAGAGTGAACGGATCATTTAAACTTATTCATTAGAACCAATTTCATAAGGCCAAACACTTACTGAAACAGATGGAATATTTTAACATAAGATCAAATGTTAAAGAGAGTTAGGTAACCAACAACCCCCTAACCTGCTAGTTAGGTGAAATTTAATGGAATTTGCCATTGAGAAACGAATAAAGGAAAGAAGTGCAAGCTGACAAGAAACTAAATAGGACGTGTCCATGGCAAAAAAGAATGGTGAAGCTATTGAATTAATTAAATGGAATCCGCTTTGGCTTAAAAGATGATAGGGAAGGCATAAAAGAAGGGACAGATAAGAGTCCCTAATGGCAGCAGAATATAGTTACTGGAAAAGGGGCAATGGTTAACTCCCCAGTAAATGCTTAAAAGCAACCATTTGAAATTCCGATAAAAAGGAAATATTTTGAACTTTTGAAGGAAAAAAATCTAGCTATCGCAACATGAGAGCCTAAATCCATATAAATTCCATAAGGAAATCAAACATTTTCGATATGAGATTCAAGTCTCATGACATGCAATTATGCACATAAGAATCCATCACACTGCAATCACAATGCCCCATCGGATGCCACGATGCTTAACTTAATCTAGCTCAGGACATACACTAATATTCCGGCCCCATGACCTGTGTGACACCGTTGCAGCAAGAGATATGGTGGATGGTTTTAACCCCAACAGATGTAATACTTTGGAAAACAGCTGATTTGACTCTGCTGAATAACGGGAGATTGTCAGAGATCTAGTAGTGAGGTTTTAATCATCCGAGGAGTATGGGACTCCAGATGAATCGTGGGCGGAGATACGATTTCTCGTATACCAATATCATATCAGAAGAGCTCTAACTAGAAGAAAAAATCTACTTTCGATATGTGATTCAAGTTCCATCCCTTGCATATTCACATAACATATAGAATGCAGAAGATACAAACTTCAAACTCAATTCCATCTTTACAGATTAGAAAGCTACAATTTTATTAACAAACAGAGCAAAACAAACAAACCCAAACACCGCTATAATAATAAAAGATAAACAAAACAAGAACATAATCGAATTGTAGAATAAGGAAAACTCCGCTAACCTTTAGTAACCTCTCCTTTCTTGAGATCAACAACGTAAGAAACCTCATCAATCCCAATTTTCTGTAAAATCATAAACAAATCATTAAAATGAAATCGAAAGTAGAGAAAAGGGGTTGGGGGAGGGAAACTGAGAAAGCGTAAAGGGTTAACCTTGGGGGCGATATTGATTTGGTAAACGAGGCCGATCTTCTTGATGAGCTCTTTACCAGCATCAGAAGCCAAGTGAAGCTTCATCATCTCAAACAAGTTATCAGATTTCAACTCAGTAGTCGCCATTATTACAAATAAAAATGGAGAAAACCGAAGAAGAGATGAACGAGGGAATTGGGTTTGGATTACGGTTGAAATTGGTTTTTAAAGGCAGTGGAGCAGGGTAGTTGACGAGCAATCAATAGTTAACATGGCAAAAGGATTAGGCAACCCATCTAACATGACACGCATTTCTATGAAGAATGATTTATAGAAATAATGTTCATCAAAGTGGACCAGCATAACGTCACTTTCATTTCTCTATAAAATGTATCTTGTTTAAAGAAATAATATTATGAACCCATCGCATTGCGTTAATGACTATAAGAAAATGCGTCGCACTACATTATAATCACCACTGTTCAGAAAATAAATAATATTTATAAAATAAACCATCAAGATAAAAAGAACTATTATTTTTTTCTTATAATTACTTTAAATTATTAAAAGACAGTAATTACATGAAAAACTGTAAAGATTTCACAAAATATTAAAAAATTTGAAACATTTAGCGTAATTAAGCATGAAGGTATACCATTTTTTTCAAAAACAAAATCAAAATGATAAAAGTTTCTAACACATTGAGAATTGAGAATTTGTTTTAATAGTATATATACCGTATATGTGCATTGCAGAAGATTCTGAATTTGGAATCATCTTGTACTTTTTTTAAAAAATTAATATTTTATTTTTAATTTAATTTTAAATTATTTTTATCAACTTCCTAATAAATATCCAAATAATTTTTAAATTATCAAAGACATCAACTGAACTTTGCAGATATTTTACGACACTTAATTTTAGGACTAACTGTCCGGATAATTTGTTATCATGATTTGATTTTTTTTTTTGGTAACAAAATATCTAAACATTTCACCAACATTTTCTGGTAGATCAAATCAAAGATTGTTTACTATATCCACTTAGGATAACATTCACAATTCAAAATTGCAGGAACAATACATATGTACTGCTGGAATGAAAGGCACTAAAGACTGTTGTTATATTTACATGAAGACACTGCCCTACATCACCTACGGCTATCTCTCTGTCTCGGTCGCTGTCACATAACATTCTCGTATCGAACAAACATATTGAATCAAGATAGCATGGTGATTATGCATATGGATGTAACACAAAACCGACGAAGAGCATGAAGTGATCGAAGAAATCAACAAAAACTAATATCCATGGAGTTTCCTCTGGTTTGCTCACTGTACCCGGGCAAGTCTCACCGGCGGAAGCTCCATCTTAGTCTCTGCAATATATGTTTAGCTACTTCTGCTAAAGGATGCTTCTTTAGCTTACAGAATAGCCTAAAACCAAAACGAGAAATGTGGCAGAAAAATCAGGACTAAAACCAAAGTCATTCATGTTTTTGTCTTGGTTTTAATAAAAAAGACCAATGACAATAAATCTTTTACCTGATCATTGCATCAAGCATCATTTGCCACAGATTTTAGCTTCTTGGAACCGCGTTCATTGCTAGTTTTTTCATCTATAAAGTTCTGATCCGACACCTCTGGAACAACCAAAAAACGTCTTAGAGTTTGAATACGAGCACAATTTATTTAGCATTAGAGCAATTCATCAAAATATAGATCACATATGTACATTTTATCGATAGACATTGTACTAAAAAACAAATATATACATGCCTCCTAACTTCTAACCGTATGCCATGGCTACGAGACACCAAAAGATTATGAAAAAAAAGTAAGCACTTAATTGAAACATGGAGAACTTAACCATACAAGTCTAGATCATTAATCTCGAGCAAGTTCAAGATTTGTTGAATAAACTCAATACTATTGAAGGCACCATAAACACATAATTTGTATAAAATCATCAAGATCACACCAATATACCAATGCAAGCATCCATTTTACCGGTTTGTGACGAATGACATGATCATATACAGAAAATTGCTTTCTTTTACATTCGAATTGTTTGTTTTTACCTTTTGATGAAGCGTGATCTTGAAGATGACTACACGAGGCGAATACACGAGAATCGGATCCCGATCTGAAGTGCTGGATCCAAGGACTAGCCATGAAACAGCTAGAGCGATCACTTGTATTTGGTTGAAATCCGGGTGTTCCGAAATTGATCTTCTTCCAGCAACCACCTCGAAGAACTTTAAACTGCAACAACAAAGATTGAATAGGACAGTAAATAGATTGGAACGCAGGGAATGGAGAGGCAACCCCCATTGTTATAGAGAAGCACAAGATCAGACTTGAACCTGGCCTGAAGAGGTACTATGCGTTTGCCTTGATAATTTTGATCCGGGAAACTTGTTCTTTTGTGATTTGTATCCAAGAAAATCCATCGAATCATATAACTGGTCAACAAATGAAGCTTCCATGGATTTAAGGTATAAATTATGCTTCTCATCCGTCCATTCTGTAGATGTAGATTCAGTCATCAAAGAATCTTGTTGTATTATCAATTTTTATCATTAAAAAATCAGTAAGATTTCGCAAAAAGCAAAGACGACACATAATTAAGGGTATAAACCCTGAATTAACAGAACATAGTTATCAAAACTTCTAAAAGAAACCTTACCAATGCTAAGCAGAAACGTTACGAATGAAATCAAGAGAAACGTGCATGATTGAAAATGATTGTTTTAAAAAAATGATACAAAGTTAGAAATTCAGCTGCTTTTACCAGCTAAACCCATATCAAAGTTATTTACTTTAAACCAGGAAAAAGAAATAGAATAAAACCCCACGACTCAAATTCATTGATACATAAATCATCACCAGAAATATGCTGGGAAAAAGATGATTTATTTACCAAGTTTGGAACTTCTTGTTGTTGAGCAAACCGAGGAGACCTCGCCCGACTCAGAGGAAGAGGCCTCCGAACTCGTCCAAGACTCAGTTCTCCTGAAATCCTCCATGCAAAATCACTACAGAAATGATGGTTTAAATTCTGAAGATCAGAAGATGATAAAAATCAAAGATGGCAATTGCAATGAGAGCAGTGGTTGGGGTGTTTAAAGGAACGTTACAGTTGTAATCGCTTTTTACACGTGTTAATGTGGGACCATAACATCGCCACGTCACTTCATAGTCTTAGCGTAAGCTCCGGATATTTTATTGGATCCCTCCAAAATATCTAATCTAATCTAATCCAATCCCTTTCTTTTTCTTTTTTTAAACTTCAAAGATAAGGTTACATGGCTTGGAGTATCTTAAAAGCTTTTAGATATTTTTATTTACTATTGAATAAAAAGAATTAGTATAATATCATAAATTAATTTAAGTGACTAATGTTAAAAATTTAGGAGGAAAAATAAGGATTTAATTAACACACGTGAATGTGTGTATCTTCAACCCAATAATTAAGGGAATAATAAAAATCAAACTAAAAGATCATTAG
The DNA here is from genome assembly GCF_006381635.1 of Hibiscus syriacus. Classification (NCBI taxonomy): domain Eukaryota; kingdom Viridiplantae; phylum Streptophyta; class Magnoliopsida; order Malvales; family Malvaceae; genus Hibiscus; species Hibiscus syriacus. The sequence continues at coordinate 427,263 of NW_024063079.1, forward strand.
ATAAATTAAGCATATCATACAAAAATATTGTTTTACTAAAAATACTTCAAAATATCACCTAAATTTGAGCGAAGGAAATGTAACAAACTACTGATGTGGGATATTTGGATTTTAACGCCTCTCAATTTATCATATTTACCATTTTTAATCCCTACATTTTAAAAATTGAACATCCCATCAGGATATTAAAAACATTTTTAAAAACATTTTAAACCTTAAAAACCACACATGTATATAAAGACGAAAATTCTAGAATTATTATAACATATCGAAACATGTTATTAATATGACACTCGTACACCTCATTAATTAAATTATCTTTATTAAACAAATATGATTTAATTTTAATTTTAATAAGAAAATAATTAAAGTATGTTTTTTATTAAAAAATATAATTATTTTAAAAATATATTTATTTATTTAGAATTGGAACACTTAACTTATTTAAATTTGTAAAATTATCCCAACAACAATCATCAAAATAAACTGCCGATGACCCTGTTCATCACTGTAAAATCGTGTTATTCTACATGAACTGTTGTCGGAGAGATATATCAAGAAGAAACCGATCTTTCTCTTCACCCAACGTCGCCCTATAACCGTCCGTCGATTACCTGTCTTTGTCGTTTATGTTGCACATCGTTGACCGTTTACCTCTATTTCTACGTGCGTAGATCGTTTGATAACCATCCACGATGGTCACCCGTCTCAGCCAAACCAACCACGACCGTCGATACGCGTTTGTCTCCAATCTCGTGTGTAAGTCATCGTGGTTTAACTCTCCGATCATTTGTTAAACTCTGATTTCATGTTTTAATTTTGAATGGTCTAATTGCATGCAAAGTCCCCTTAATTTTGTTTTATTTTGAATGGTCAAATTGCATGCAACCCCTATAATTTTTCCTGTTTAGATTTTAGACTTATAGGTTCCAAAACTCTCATGATTTTCCCTTTGTTTTAATTTTTATTATTAATTTTGATTGTTCCCATTAATTTTAATACTTAATTTTGACCATTAATTTTTCTTGATATTAATTATGAGAAAATATCTTGAATAATATTATTTTAACCATTAATATTGACTTAATATTAATTTTGACATGTAAGTTTTGACTTGGAACTAATTTGGATATCAAAAGTATCAACTAGTGTTATTAATACTTAAGTTACTAAAATGGAATCAAAATGTAATTTTAGGTATGATTTTAAAAAATAATAATTGGGTGACCAAAATAGAATCGTAGAATTAATTGGATTATTAAATACGTAGTTTACCCTTAGGGGCATTTGGATCAAGGAAAAGATTATTACTAGGGGATAATCTTTTCCGAAATCACATACTCATGTTCGGTTCAAGAACATTCCCTTGAGAGGTAATGAAACATTACCTACAATAGCTATTTTGGTTAAGATTCCTTTGAGTCTTTTTCCCTCCAATATCTTAGGTATTTATCAATCCTCGTTGGGTTGGACAAAATTACCTCTAAATAAATGAATTATTTCAAAACTATCTTCTCATTTATTCCTTTAAATAGGAATAAATCATATGATAATCCCTAGTTTTATAATTTACTTTCTCCTTCGATCATTTAGGCTAGATATTATATAACTGGATATTATAAAGTAAAAAAATATTATTTTAGTATAAATTTATTTTATTTATTTTATTTTTATTGTGGTTTTAATAATTTTAATACTTTTTATAAAATAATATGATGTATATAATAAAATGTTTTCTATATTATAGTTTCTATGTATTCTATTAATTTTATCAAATAATTCGATATTAAATTACGTTGTACAACTCATACATGTAGCATGAGTAAAATAAAAAAGTGTAGTACTTAACACACACTTACACCAGTGTAATTATGTACATCTCTCAATATATTAGTACCTAAAGATAAACACATAATTATATTGGTGTAAGTATGTTTCTGTATTTTCAAAGAAATAAAATTTTAAAAATAATAAAATATATATATATATTAAGTTATTCGTGTATAAAATTAATTAAAAAAATATATAAATTAAAAATAAAAAAAATTATATTTTCTATGAATTTTTATGTAGATATTTTCATTTTCATTTTCATTTTGAGAATTAAACTTGTTAAAAATATATATCTCAATGACAATTTGGTAAAATATACATTTTTATTATCTTGTATTCATTCAATCGAATATTGTAATCTTATATTTTGTCAAACAAATCAAACGAGATAATACAACATTTCAATTAATGTGTTAAGTAATATAACATTCTCATAATATCATTACCAATAATAATCATACATTACGTGAATTGAACGCTCCTTAATTTATATGTTGTGAATATTCTTCGTTAATATAGAACCATTAAATAAAGGTACTGGTGACTGCGAATTAATTTTAATGATCTGTTCTAGGCTTCTAGCATGACCCATAAACTTATTATCCTTACAGATACTAACAGAATAATGTATTTCAGATGAAGCTGGTTCAGTCAGTCCTCAAATGCTTGGCAATTTCTGCTTGGATCAATGGTTATTTCTGTTCCTGCTCCATCGTATTTATGTCCAGTTTGAAGAACAAAAATTGGAGGAGATTATAAATATTGTACAGGAAGCAACTATTATACTCGACTGTCAAACCGGAGCCACCGTGCGTCTCCATCCAGATTCATGCAGGAACCCAAATTGCCATGTTCTTGTTTTGTTTTGTTTTTACTTACTATGACAGTTTGCCCTGAAAATGGAAATGCCATTCATCTCTCATACCTTATTTTTCTCACAAAGAGATATAGAATTGATGATATATGCAAAGCATTTACAATTTTTTGCCATTAAAACTTGCAAATGCCAGCAACTTAAACAAGCTCAAGTTAAAAGGATCATAGTTATACTTATATATATAGACATAGACTTGTGTGCTTAGCCATGTGCATTCCTGATACAGGCTAATGTGTGAGTCAGTTTCTTTTCTATATAATAATTTATTCTTCTTTAAACTGACAAAGCTTTCAACCAGCAACAATTTTTCCGTTTGTAAATTGGTGTTGCATAGTAAAATATTGATCGTTTCTCGATAAAAAAAATAAGGGTTCAGTCCAAAAAGAAAATTAGACAAACATTTTCAAAATTAATCTTGCTTTAAGCCACCTTATGACAAGTTCAATGGATCTTAATTAATAAATGTAGTGTTATGTTGTAGTTTTTATTCATAAATTGTTAGGAAAAAACGCCGGAACAAAAGGAATACGAATGAAGATGTGAAGAAAGTGGATTTCAAAAACTAGTAGAACATCCGAGTAGTTTTCTGGATTTATCGTATATTATTCAAGAGTATACTAGACGTATTCTTGTACATCACAGGCGCACTTAATGTCTGAATCACGTGTGGACATACCCCAACGAATCTACAAAAGTACAAGAGACAAAGACATGTATAGTGTAGGTTTTAGGGTTATGGGTGTTTTGGTGTGAGACGAAGAAGAAATCATATTCTTAGACACGACAAAGATAATGTGAGAATTATATTATATATTCAAAACTTTTATGCAGCACAGCATTCGAGAAATAGCAAAGAAGCTGTCGAGATGCCTTCTGCTCTAACTTTATGTAAAACTTCACTAATATATACATATATATCATATATACATTTTTCAAATATGTTGACTGATTCATGGGAACAAGAGATGATAATGGAGATTTTAATCTTCATCAAACGACACTATGAACTTCTTTTCTGCCGGTTATGACAGGGTTTTAAATCGCGGTCGCGGTCGCGATTTCGGTTATTTCGGATTTATCGTGATTGCGGCCGTCGCGGACGCTATTACGACAGTCGCGGGTAACTCGAACAGCGACGAAACCGCTAAATCGCAGTCGATCAATCGTTTTTTAAAACCCTGGGTTATGATACTCATAATTAAACTGATAATCATATTATTGAAAACAATGTGATACCTGCTGTTTTCTGAATTCAGATGAAGTGGTATATCAAACAGTATCATACATTAATGGAGAAATCAAAGAAAGCTCCAGAGAAATTGTCATTGACACAGTCATTCTCTCAGCCTTTTTTTCATTTTCACTTTCAGTGTCTCACTCTTTCCTCCATTAATGCAACTGGGAAACACACAGATATCAGAATGATGAACAAATGAATTGCACCAATGGAAAACTGAGGAAAATATTAAAGATTGGTGTTCTTTTTTTGAGTTTTGAAGCATCGCTTTTGTTCTTCGCTTTAACCAAAAAAATATATATATTGTTACATTGTATACATGTTTAGGTTACAAATATAAAAACTAATGGAAACTATCATGTAGAAGAAGGCATGAAATTCAACCGTAAATCATCTTTTTGCAAGACCAAACGTGCCTTCACAGTCTCCATGTTTGCTGTTGCTGTGTTATTATACTCGGGATGCAATCTCTTCTTCGACTGTAAATTTACACCAAATAGCTTTGTTCTGCAACTATTTCTGCTCGGTTCTTCGACGATCGTTAAGGAGCTCTGCGATGTTGCTGTTGGAGAGTTCAAGACCTGAACTTGGGGCTTTGGAGTGTTGGGATTATACCCGAGAACTGGTTCAATGGCTTCTGTAATAATGAACTATTGGGGTTAACAGGAGGTGGAGGACCAGAAAGGAACAATGGAGCAACAGGGTTCACATGGTTTTGAACTAAATAGATAATGTCATTGTAAAGCTTCTTCATGTGTGTTAGTTCAGACATAAGCAGATTGTTGTTTCTTCTTAGTCTTTCGTTGTCTTCTGATAAAGCTGCCACCGAGTTGTTATATCTTCCCGTGGAAGAAAGTGGTGGCGGTGAATCACACCAGTTGCCGCGTTCGTCTGTCTCAGTTGGGGAGATGCTGATTCTACTCGGAAACGCAAATAAACTCGGTGGATTCAGAGGATAATGATGATGGTTTAAAAATGGGTGCGTAGTTTTTCTTCTATGGATCTCACAAAGCAAGTGTTTTTCTCCTTTCTTGAAGAACTCGTTGGCGAACTCCCATCTATCCGGCATAATCTTCCTAAAACCCTAGTTTTTCATTATCAAAAATCCAAAAGCAACAGAGAAAAAGAACCCAGATTAGTACGTACACGGACCAAGAATGCAAAAGGAGAATTATTATGATCAACGAAGTTGAGTTTCTTTATGTACATAAGTGTTCAACTGTCTGACAAAGCTAGAGAAATTGTTGTGCTTGAAGTAATTGGGAAGTAAATCACGAGCGAAGTCAGGAGGTCTCCAAACGACAAAAGTGGTGTCGTCTTCACCCCATGAAACTATATGATCTGTAGTCGGATCATCGACCAGTTGGTAGGTTTTGTAAGGAACGGTGCCGGAACTGCTTTGTGGGAGTCTAGTGATAGTAATACTCCTTCACAATTACCATCAAGCATCAGAGCCATTGAAACTTGAAAGACCAAAGCAAGAAGCAGTTGGAAAGTATGCCTTAAAAGAGAGAGAGAGAGAAACATGAATATATGTGTGTATGTGAGGGTGAAATAATAAGGGCATTTCAAGACAAACCCGTGACTATATCTCTACCTTGTCTGACAATGAATCCCTTGCTCGCACACCCATTTAAAACCAGGCACTGACATGGCCGTGGATGGGTGCAGTCCGGCAATTTACAATGAAACCGGGGACTTAAATGGATCTGTTATCGAAATAATAACCGTTATATTATGGTAAAGGTGTTGTCTAAAACTATGATTACATGACTGCAATACTCGTAATCACCGTAATAATGTCAACTCGTAGGATCGAGTTCTACTGAGGACAATTCATAACGGAGGTCTTTCACGAAAACTGCTCTCAACCTGACGTTGGGGGCAGCCTACTACCCTACTTCCCCTTATACCATTGCATATGGGAATATAATCGGCTAATTAATTATTTACATAATCGCGATAAAGGCAACCCAACCGAAAACGTGTAACTCCAATTTAAATCCTTGAATATTAAAACCCTTTTGTTTTGTTGTTTAACATGGAGAACCAAACAAACACTAACTACTTGGAATCCCATGGGTTTTGTATTAAAATGTAGAAGATATAAGGAAAATATAAATGCAGACGCTTGATGGGATTTAAAGCCTGTTGTCTTCTTCTTCCATTTTTCTCTTTTGCCTTCTTCTTTGCTTATCTGAGATTCCAAACTTAAAAGAGAATTATAGACACCCCTTTGGCTCTTCTGCCACCTTTACTTGCACGTTCTACAATGGATGCTTAGGGTCTTCAGCTTTGGCTTACTCGATTGAATTATCGGACCTAAAAGTTTACATGTAATTCAATATCATTGCTTTCCCTTTCTTCTTCCTCTTTTCAATGGAATTTAAAATTTTATTGCTTTTGGAATAAATTATGACATCTTGAAAAACATTCAGAGAATATTTATAGATTCTATAATGACATAATTTCCCCTGAATCTCATATTGACAGTGGTTCCTGTTTCGTCCTTTTCCTTTTATAAACATATTACTACAACTTATCACTCTTCTTCTTCATGTTATACATACACATTTCTGGTAAATACTTGATATCTTTTCAAGTTAATTACATTCAACTCACCCAAAATAATTAGTTTGATGTTTAACTAGAAATGATGGTAGATTAATTACCTCTTTTTTATTAACCTGATCATTTAATTGAAAGTAAATCCTGAGACGGGTCCTATCTCACTTGTGGAAACCAGCAGTTTTTGGACAAGGAACAAAAGGGCCGTTTTTTAATTGTCATGAAAACTTTTATAAACTTTTTTTTTCCTTTCTTCTTCAAGAGGAAGTGGATTTTTGTATCATTAAGACATTGATATATAATATTTGCATGGAAATATAGACTCGAAATTTATTTATATATATATATATATATATCATTGTTGGGTTCGAGTTAAATTAATATTTTAAATCATTCTAAACTTTATTGTATTCTAATATTTTTCATAAAGATTATTCTATCTAAAGATTATGGATTCAAATAGTTACGTTTACAAGTGTGTACGTGTTCTCAATAGTTAGATTTCATTATAATATCTTAAATGAAATTCGGACAATCATATCTAGTATAAATAAACTATTATAATGCGACATTCTCTATAATTAAAAGCTCTCAGTGAGTAAATTCCCTTTTTAGCTCCCCTTGCCCTTGGTAAAAATTGTTCATAAAAAAAAAAAAAAATCCTTTTGAAGCTTCTTCTTCTTCTTCTTCTTAAATTGTCACAAACAATTAACTATAACATGACTTTAAGAATAGGAATTTCAAGGACATACAACTTAAAACACAAACCCCGTACAAATTGAAACAAAAAATAAAAAGACCACTTCAAACTTCTCTCTCTCTCTCTTTGTAAAGTGAAGAAAAGCATAAAGAACCAAATCAGTATTGTCTACGACAACGACAAACTCTAATGTTCTTTCTCTTCTTTTGTCTGTTTCCCAGTGGGAGAGAGATTGGAGTTGTGATATTCGGTTTTTTCCCCTCTTATCATCTTCCTTATTGATCATATTATTACACTCATTAAATTCATAATCACCATAAACATAATTGTGATTAACATCCATCTCATTCTCCCTTCTTCATCATACACATTTGTGCTGCACTGGAGAAAAACATACTTTTGCTTACTAATACTGCATGCAAATGTATTTTGATCCAAATGATCTTGGATCAAACATTTAATTTTTGTTTTCTTTAGTTTATTTGTATTAAATGAAGAATGCCAATAAGCATGAATTGGTAAATAATTAATACGGATGAGTCTAAATAATAGTTTTATTTGAATATCATATACAATGCATGATTTTGTTTCATCAACTGAATTCTCTTCTTCCCGTTTTCTGCAAATATTGCCTTTTTTTTCTTATCTGATCAATGCTTGTGGTCCATCACGGTCTACGTTTTCTCCTCAAAATAAGAACTTGCCTAACAAGTAGCTTCAATTATATAATAATAATATAATAAATTAGATATCTGTAAATATAAAAAAATGAAATTTATATATAAAAAATCTTTTATATGGGAAAAATTAATTTTAACAAAACACTTTACGGAAAGAGATATTGCTTACCTTCATTCCTTTGGGGTTGAAAAAGTTATCACTTACTAGAATTTTTTGTTCTAGTGAGATGAGACACTAAATTTTTTAAGCAACATTAAGAGTTCGAATTTTAACGTTTACGAATTAAATAAATTAAGTTGATATGGTCACCCTTATAATAGGTCTTTACAAAATTTGATATGAAATTATCGATCATTAGATCAGAGGCCGATGATAAAAAACAACTTATGCACTCAATGCAATCATGTGAAACTATGGCATGTACAGAGGACAAAATATATTATTACAGAGGTCATGAAACTACTTTATTTCTCATTCAAATAATCTTAGCTATATATATATATATATATATATATAGCTTTTGGATTAGAAGAGGGGAACAGAAAAAGCTGTTGGATCACATGCACATTACATTCCTTTTCTCTTCTTTTTATATCGTGGCTTATGAACGCTAAAGAAAAATTAAAAGGACCCACACAATCCAAGGGATTCTCATCCATCCAAATTATGGGTCCCTGTTTTCTTTATAAATTATAAGTATTAAATTTTGAATTCTATATTTTAAATTTTAACATTAAATATTATTTGTTAAAAGTAATTATATGAAATCGATTATTCAAATTTTACCATCACTTCACATGTATATCCACCACCTCTCACTTTGATCCACCTGGTATGGGAAAATGCAGCAATGTATGCTCTCCAAATATTTGTGGTGTTGGGGTTGATCCAAGAAGCCCAATTCCCTATCACAAAATATAAGTTTAATAATTTATTTAGATTATTAAACTCTCCATCAATAATATAAAATACACAAATAAATTACCTTGAAAGGTGGAACATGTAATTGCCAAACTTGTTTAGTTGATATAAAAATCAGATTAAATTGGCTTCGGACCAACTATATTAATTGATATAAGTTGAATTATATTAATATATTTATACCTAATATATATAATGATGGATCCTCTTAAGAAACTACTGTAACACGTGAAAAACAAAGAATACTGCTGAAAAATGATCTACATTTTCACATGAACCTCTACATTATTTATACATTGTGAAGTCGGTTAGTTAGCCTAACAACCTAGCTAACAACCTGGCAACAACTAACCGTATCACGTGCATATGCTGAATAGGATATCAAAATACAAAATATAGTCTAATATTCTCCCTACTCTTCTTTTCCATCTTCTTCAAACAAATGATCCAGACACCACACCAACTTTGCTTCGAAAATCTTCAAATGCAGCCTTCGACAGAGGCTTAGTGAAACCATCTGCAAGCTGATGCGGTGCAGGAATATAGTTAACCCGCATCTGTCCAGACGCAACCTTCTCCCGAACAAAGTGAACGTCCAAGTCAATATGCTTCGACTGAGTATGATAAACCGGATTGGCACTCAACGCCACAGCGCCCGTATTATCGCACCATATAACCGGTTCCTGTCGCGGGGTTACTCCAAGATCAGCAAGTAATGCACTTACCCAGGTAACTTCTGTTGCGGTGTCGGTAACACATTTGTATTCTGCTTCCATCGTTGAACGCGACACAGTTTTTGCTTTTTGGAGCTCCATGTAACAAGACAAGAACCAACGAAGACACCATATCCAGAAACTGATCGACGATCGTCTATATTAGCACCCCAATCAGCATCAGCAAATGCAGAAATCGTCAACCCAACATCACCCAATAGGAACAGCAACCCATAGTCAACAGTACCAGCCAAGTATCTAAGTATTCGCTTAACAGCAACCATATGCGCTTCACGTGGAGCATGCATAAACTGTGCAACTCTCCCAACACTATAGATTAGATCAGGACGTGTGTGACACACATAAAGTAAAGACCCAACGATGCTGCGATATTCAGTAGCATCGGTTAGCAACTTCCCCTCATCTGCCGAGAGCTTGGAAGCTAGAATCATTGGCGTGGAACAAGCAGCCGCGCCCTTCATTCCTGTTTTTGTAAGAAGCTCCAATACAAACTTCTTCTGACATAACACAATCGAACTACGAGAGCGAAGTACCTCAATTCCCAAAAAAAACTTAAGGGAACCAAGATCTTTAAGAGAAAATCGGGCACTAAGGAGTTGCACTACATCTTGAATGGAATTAGACGATTGTCCGGTAATGACAATGTCGTCAACATACACGAGCACATAAATGTCACCATCATCCCGTCTAGAAATAAAGAGCGATGGATCAGCTCGCGAAGCAATAAAACCTATTTGAACTAGGTTGGCTCGAAGCTTTGTATGCCAGTTACGTGGAGCTTGACGAAGACCGTAAAGAGCCCGCTGAAGTTTGCACACAAGAGGCGTTCCATCATCGGCAACCTGCTCGAAGCCTGGTGGTTGCTCCATGAACAAAACCTCATCTAAATCTCCGTTAAAAAATGCGTTATTCACATCTACATGCCTTAACTCCCAATCATTTGATACAGCTAAGGCCAACACAACATTAAAGGTTGAGAATTTCACAACGGGACAGAACGTATCTGTGAAATCATAACCCAGAACCTGTGAGTAACCTTTCGCGACAAGGCGTGCTTTGTACCGGTTGACAGAACCATCCGGATTACGCTTAAGTTTGAACAACCACTTGCAACCGACAGGAATGCGACCGGCATGAAGTTTAACCAACGACCATGTGTTATTCTTAAGGAGAGCATCATACTCCGATTGCACAGCTTCTTTCCAATGAGCCGATTGCATGGCTTCTTGCACAGTAGAAGGTATTTCAGCTTCAAAATAACTTGAGTATGTCTTTGGCTTAAACACTCCACATTTGCTGCGCGTCAACATAGAATGTGAATTATGTGTCGGCTGCACTGATGATGTACTTGCATGTTCAGGCTGCCTCGTACTCACACGCAAATCAGTAGGCATGGAACCTGATTCGATATCATGTTCATCTGAAACTTCAGCAACGTCCGAAGACTCATCAGGTAAACCAGTTTCAATAGCGTCTGGAGATTCATTAGGTGAATCAATGTCAACAGGAAGAGCAGCAGCAAAGTGGGGTTGACACATAACCTCATCTATAACTCCTTCATGCACAATTCCCTCTCCAGCAATTGAACTAGTCCCATGCTACCATTTTCGAAGATCACCAGTAATAGGAATTGCCTGCGACCGGAACATATTGCTTGGGGTGATTGAGAGGTTCGAATCTTTTCCTGCAAAAGGGAAAACCTCCTCATTAAACACCACATGACGGTATATATAAACACGACCATCATCTGTAAGGTACTGGAAACCCTTGTGTTGTGGGCTAAAACCCAGATTTCTACACGACTGAGACCGAAATGATAATTTATGATTCTGAAACGGTCTCAAATGCGGAAAACATTGACACCCGAAAACCTTCAGAGAAGAGTAATCAGGCATTTTTTGTAGAGTTTTTCAAACGGAGTTATCCCATCAAGGACCTTTGTAGGAAGTCGATTAATTAGGTGAGCTGCAGTCACCATAGCATAGGACCAATATTTCATAGGTAAGGATGCTTGAGCTAGTAACACAAGACCAAGCTCAACAATATGGCGATGCTTGCGTTCTGCAACGCCATTTTGCTCCGACGTGTGCGGGCAGGTAACTCGATGAACTATCCCGGACTTGGCAAGCACGGATGAGATGGAACGATACTCACCACCCTAATCTGACTGAACAGCCTTAATTGTGACTCCAAACTGATTTGTTACTAGCTGCTGAAACAATTGAAAAGCCAACAAAGCTTGTGACTTATCTTTAAGTAAATAGAGCCATGTGTGCCGAGTAAACGCATCAACAAAGGATATATAATAACGAAATCCATTTGATACAACATGTGGAGGTCCCCACAAATCAGAAAAAACGAGTTCAAAGGGAGCAGAATACTGAGTATTAGATTGAGTAAACGGCAATTTGTGGCTCTTGCCCATAAAGCATGCCACACAATTTTTATTAATTTCTGAATCAAGCTTTACACCAAGTTCCTTAGCAACTTTATTTAACGCAAAGCTAGCAGGATGTCCTAAACGGCGATGCCATAGCTCGGACAACGACGAATCAGCCGCAACCAAATTAGCTGAAGCACCAGAAATGTCTTTACTTTGATCATCAAGAGCAAACGTATATAAGCCACCATCCATTCTTCCACGCAAAAGAACCTCTTTAGTTGACTCATCTCGAACATAACACGTCGCAGCATGAAACTCAATGTAAACAACATTGTCCCTAGCAAGCTTAGAGATCGAAAGCAAATTCTTTGTTATGCTAGGCACATGCAATAAATCGTTCAATAACAAGGCTCGAGAAGAAGTAGAAGGCAGAACCGAACTACCAATAGAATGAATATCAAGTGAGACGCCATTACCGACATTGAGTTTACCTGGACCTCTAAACTCTGTCGGGCTCGAGACTTTGGTAGCATCAGGCGTAAGATGATGCGTTGCACCGGAGTCTACAACCCAGTGTTGCTCGCCAGAGTCAGAATTTATATTAGCTTGTGATTGACCAACTGCTTGAGAACACCCTTTACAAACCATACAACTCGGATTAGAGGGTTCAGTAGTATAATGCACGGTAGCAGACTGTCCTTTGTTGGATCGAGAATCGGACGTAACACATGTGAAATCTTCATCATATCGATGCCAGCAACGATTGACCAAGTGGCCAAGTTTGCCACACAGTTGGCATTGAATCCGAGGTCTACCTCGACCACGGCCCCCAGCTCTGGATGCAGATGACGATCGAACAGACCTTGATTCATGCCGATCTCGATCATAAGAGTCACAAACCACTTCACGATGAGCAAGATGTGCGCTCATAGGAAGAGATTCCAGTTGGTCATCAAAGCCGGCAAGTTGCGCCTCAGCATCGAGGAGCACCGTATAAAGATCGTCTAACGATAGTGTATCCTTCATGGTCGTAATAACCGCCATAAACGGTTGGTATTCCCGGGGTAAACCTTTCAGAATACTGGCAACATGACCAACGTGAGAAACGACACAACCACACGAAGCAAGCGCATCGCAGATCTCTTTCACGCGTGTAAGGTAAACACGCATATTGTCGTTCCCTTTCTTCAACGATTGTAGCTTGCAGTGCAAGCTCATTGCAGCAGTCGTAGATCTATTGGCAAAGAGTTGTAGTACCATATTCCAGATCGCCGCAGCCGATTCAGCACCAACGAACAGTGGAAGGAGATGAGAACTAATGGTAGAGAGGAGCCACGACGCCAACGCACTGTCCTGTGCTACAAAATCCTCAAAGGCCTCATTGACACTTACTTTGCCGTTAGCATCAAGAACCATTTCCGGTGGTGGCATCAATGCACCAGTCAATAAACGCTCCAGGCGATGGCTACGGACAGTAAGCAGAATTTGCTACTTCCAGAGCAGAAAATTCATCTCGTCGAGGACTACATTAACCTTCTTGTGCGAGAAACCCTTGGAGAACTCCATGACAGGCGAGCAACAACGGAAGCTTAGGCAAGAAACCCAAGATCGACGGCGAAAGATACCATCTTAAGAAACTACTGTAACACGTGAAAAACAAAGAATACTGCTGAAAAATGATCTACATTTTCACATGAACCTCTACATTATTTATACATTGTGAAGTCGGTTAGTTAGCCTAACAACCTAGCTAACAACCTGGCAACAACTAACCGTATCACGTGCACATGCTGAATAGGATATCAAAATACAAAATATAGTCTAATAGATCCATAATTTTTTTAAGGGGAACACATATGTATTAATAACATAAATATATTGTATGAGACAAGTACAAGTAAAATTCTAGAGTGAACACAATCAATAAAATAAATAGTTAATTAAAAATTGGATTTTAAAATGATTACATACCCTCTTTAAACTAAAGATGGATCCACTATTGAGCACATATTCATATTAAGATAACAATGATATAAAATCACCCTTTTACAATCGTATTTTAGACTTCGTAGTGATGAGAGATAACGGAATGGGAATAAAAATAAAAGCAAAGGTGGAGCCAATGGCATGACTGAGATCAGCTGAGGTTGGGGAGATGAAGTGGAAATAATAACAATGAATAGCATATATATAGTTATAATCATTCACTTTCAAAGGCATAAATAGCAACATTTATGACCATTAAAAGTATTAAATTGTATAATCAATCTAATAATTTAGGTAAAACTCATCTTTTTGGGTATCTGAAAAATTATTTGTTGAGATAAAATGTTTGTTACAGTATCCGTAGGAAGATACGTTAATTTTCTAACATCATTGAGAATACGCCTAAAAGACACGATGTCTTCCTCAAATTACATGTAACCGAAACGCCAAGCACCGGTTTAGATATGCTAAAACAAGACCATAAATGAATATATTAGCCTTGTATATCCTATGTGGCTTACTTCTTAAAGAAAGGGTTTCAATTAAAATTTAGCCCAACCAAGGGAGCAATCCATAGTACCTCAAAGAGGTTCAGCTTGAATGACTGGTCCAGATTAACTCATTTAAAAGCATCGTACCCTAAACTTCCGGTTGTGCGAGCAAGAAAACATCGAGGCTAACTTTGCAGCTATGGTACGGAAATGAAAATGGCACCACATGATTGAGTTTCATCCGTTCTTTTCCTACAAATCATAATGTTTAAATTCGATTTTTTATTAAAATAGTATCATAAAAAGTTATTTATTAAATTAATATCTAAATCTAATTAATTATTAAAATATCACTCATTACTGTCATGTAAGATAAAATACATCTAATCAATCATATTTATTAAAAACAGATATGACCAAACACACTTTCATCTTACGTGATAGTTCTGATGATAATGATTCGTTAGATTAGGAAAACGTAACTAATATGTCATGACTTCCCTAAATTTTTAATATGTTCGAAACTGTGTTCATTAAAAGTGTTTTCATGAATTTTCATATTTTTTATTTGTAATATTTTTCTCATAATTTTATTTTATTTTTTTTAGACTTTATGCTTTTCTCGATTTTGCATTGGTTTTTCACTTTGTATTTACTTTTCAAATAGTAGGATGATAAATAGTTTAAATAATTATGTTATTTGAATGAAACTTAAATTAATAATATATACTATTTGTATTGGCATATACAATAAATATTAAAAAAATCATATCACTAATGGCATATACGTTAACGAGTTTTGAAGTGCAACACACATCAATTATACGTCAGATTTTTTTTCGTATTAGTCATTCTTCGA
Organism: Hibiscus syriacus; assembly: GCF_006381635.1. NCBI lineage: Eukaryota > Viridiplantae > Streptophyta > Magnoliopsida > Malvales > Malvaceae > Hibiscus > Hibiscus syriacus. The sequence continues at coordinate 442,533 of NW_024063079.1, forward strand.
CAAGATCATCATCGTCATTTTGACCAACATTGTTGATGCATTAAGCATTATGTACTGATCAAGCAAATTCGTCTATTGACACATCAAGTCGTACAATGATGGATGACATGTGAATAATAATGACGACAAAAGTGTCTGATTAACAATCTTACCGATAAATGAGGCCAATGAAAATTCAGAGGATGACATCGATGCATATGAAATTGTTGTTTATGCTGACTATAGTGATACTAATGAAAGAGCAATAGGAAACAACATCAATGCATATGGTGAAATAAAATATGATGAATATTGAATACACATGTTAAATGTCGATGGCATTGATAGTGTAGGTTATAATAGTTTGAATGGTATCGATGATAACGAGAGTTCACTCTTTCTTGATTAGTGACCACTAACTATATGTACTTTTAACAGCGACGACAAAATTCGTGTATCCATTATCCGAAAGTATATATCAGACTTATGTTTATTATCCTTGATATGATGACATACATGTCCATCATTATGTTTATTATCCTTGATATGATGACATACATGTCCATCATTATGTTTATTGATAAAGCTGCTAAACATGCCATATGGATACTATAATAAGTGGATTTACCATTCAAAGTAATGTTATGCTTATGACTACCTCATTAAGTTATAAAAGTTTACTTTGTGTGCTTTAATATTTTTAGGACACCACTCTACATAGAAGATCGAGATTGTATTTTAGAGGTTGCAAATCATTTGTTTTTTTATCAATGTAATTCCTTACTAAAAACTCCTAGAATAGTGACTATCTAAATCTATTGATAATTTGGTGTTATGCTATTTTGATGAGTGTTCGTGTTGCTAGTTGGTATAATGATCTTATTGTTATAATATCGGAATGATTATCAACAAACAAATAAACACGATTGAAAAAGAAAACAAAGAACACTAAGATTTACGTGAAAAATCCAAAAGGAAAAAACTACAGGCAGAAGAGAAGAATTCCACTGATATGAAGAAGAAAATACAAGAGGGTTTGTATAATAAAAACTACACCCCTAGTTACTACTCCAGTGATATCGAAATTAATTGACCAAATATAGATACTTGTATAATAAAAATGAACCCAAATCATGTTAAATCAATTAAATTGACCCCTGAATGTATGATTGAAACTTTAATGATCACTTAGATCATAAATTCATAATTTTATTAAGTTAAATATTTAATGATTTGAATTAAATTAAAATATAAAATGATTTTGATAAATCATATAACATCGTCGATATGATTCTCAAATAAACAGGATTAAGGGTGTTCCAAATTTGATTCTATCAACGTTAGGAAAGTCACTGGAAGGTTAGCAAGTAACAAGCAAACATGTCTTCTGCTATGTCGGACCACTTCTGTCTGCAGGTAGATCATTGATGCATAACTTCGAAATGTCCGGCTTATCCATGGCACGAGAAATTGCAATCAAGTGTCGCATGCATTTGCCGTTTGGATTGAAGATTATTTCCATCTTATTCGGCGGCATTTTACCAAAAGAAAAAAAAAAGTAATTATTTATAAATTTGATATTTTTAATCAATTATTTACGAAAATGCTACTTTTATGTTGATCCGACTTGTTAGTAGGTGAAATGTACATTAACATGAGTTTTTTCCCTGGGTGGGGGGGGGGGGAGAAGGAATGGAACGAAAGTGATATTATGCTTAATATGTTACCAGATCATTCATTGTACGAGGATTCAAAAGGTTATCACACATCAGGTAAGATGTATGGTTGTATGGATATAAGAGAAAAATATAAATATCATAAATGATATAGATATCGTCGAAATTTTAAATCGTGTCATATCAATAAAAGTGTCTAATCAGTCATGTCACGTTAATAAAATTAAATTCAATCTATAATATCTTTCATGTATTTCATTTAAAGAGTATTATTATATAAATAATTAAAGATAGTAATTAATTTTAAAAAATGATTATTTTAGTTAAAGAATACCATCAAATTAAATCTAACAAAAAATTGAGAGAGAAATTGTTCTGAAAATAATTGAGGGCCAGATTACAAATTAAAACCAAAGTTAAGAACAGAAAAATTACATCAATCTAAAGAAAAATATAATCAGTCATAATATATGTATATATATAGCTTTGTCTGAAATATATTATTTTCGACCCTATTTTTCACCCAATATTCACAAAATCAACATCAGTCCGATCTGAAGCTAACAAAAAACCAACCAATATTTATTCTTTATTTCTCACACTTCAACACTATTTTAATTCAGCACCCACGCTAAGGTCCTTTGTTTTGATTCAATAAATAAATAAAAAAGACTGCACCACCCATTTGCATGTCATTAAATTATTTAATCATCCAATTATTCTCATAATTTTATTTTAATCATTTAACTTATTTTTAAAATTATTTCTAACCTTAAGTTTTGATTTTGTTCTAATCACCTGTAGCTAAAAAAATAGAATCACTAACATGATAAAAAAAATTAACGATGATATAACATTACTTTATGGTGACACATGAACATTAAATTTTAACAACAGAAACATAATATTAGGCATAATTTAAATAAAAATAGTTGAGTGACCAAAACAAAACCACAAAAAAATTAGATGACTAATTACATAGTTAACCCAATATATAACATAATTAAGAGCTTTAGTGGGGACATAGGAACAAATTAAAGTGACAGCATCCTCAAAAAGATCCACATCATATTGTATATCACTATTCTTATGTACGGAAAGGGAAAAATTTCAGGTAAATTGAGTATAAGAACATTAAACAAATAAACAAAGAAACCGACAGTTGCATGATTCAAATGCCACCAAATCTAAAATCTCCAACTCCATGCCTTGTTTTCTTATGTTCTTTGTGTGAACAGAGTCTTCTGACAAATCCAAAAACAATGGATCCTATATTGTCTTCTACCCTAAAGCCATGGATCCAAGTTGACTATCTCTTACAACTTTACAGATTGGGTGTTCTTGTGTTTGATTCGATTTTGATCATCATTTCAGGGCCGTTGGATTGGGGGACTAAGATGACTCCAGGATCGTAGGTGCTGGGGCATCACTGATGTTTTGCCTATGGTTGTGATCCCCTTCATACGTTACAATCAGCATCTTCGGATCGTCTAACGATCGTTCCACGTGTTTCCTCGCAGGGCAACCTCTGACGCTGCTACACTTATAATATCCCCTGCAAAAAGAAACTAGTTAGGGGAAACTCAGGGACCGAGTTAATTTGACTCAAAATCACCATGATATAACAACTCACCTTGGATGAGGAGAACCCTTGATTGGTTTCTGCCCATATTTTCTCCAGGAATAATCATCAGGAGGAATATCAGCCGTCTTATTGCTGATTGCTGGAACTCTAATCACTTTCTTCACTCTTGATTTCCTGCATTAGGAAAAAAAGTCGATAAAAAGGATGAAACTTTTAAGATCAAAAGAAGAAAATCCAACCTCTTCTTGGAGCAATGGCAACGACCAGATGATGATCCACACTTGAGAGCAGCAGCATCCATGGAACTGCATTTCCTTTTCAAAGAGGAAGACAGTGGAGGTTTACCAGACGAAGGAACATGGGAAGAGAAAGATGGCTGATGCATGCTATCAGTATCCCCCGTCATTGATGATAAATTAATCGTGCCAGCCCCTTCATTTCTCTCCGAAACACCCGTCTTCGCCGCCGAAACAGCGCTGTTTTTACTCTGTTGATTATTATGAGGCAAAGGAGGCAACCTATGAACTTGTGGTGTCGGACAAAATGGCTTAAAAGAGGACACCTTTACTTTGGTTTCTAATTGCTTGGGTTTCTCGTCTTGTCGAAGAGGACTAACCGGGGCGCGTCTGAACCGAGCATGGCCTGTTCTGGGACGACCCAACAAAGAAATAACCTTCTTAAAAGAATTTACAGTCTTATCTGTAACGGCTTGGATCTCAATACTTGACTCCGAATCTGAAGAAGAAGAAGAAGAAGAAGAAGAAGTTTTAAAAGAATCATCTTGATTATAAAGATGTTGAGCTTTGGATATCAATCTTATCAATTCCTCAACGCCTTGAATCCCAGCAGTTGCAGCTTCTTTCAAAGCTGTTTCCTCCACTTTCCCTGCAAAGCTATTATCCCCACCACCACCATATCCCATCACCAAATCCACCGCCATTTTTGTTCTTCCAAAGAAGAAGCTCACAATTTTGATTTTATAGGGTAATACTTGGAATCCGAGACCACTTGAAATAATGTGAAAAGACAATGAAAAAGCAAAGCCAAAAGATTCGAGTCAAAGCGATGCCTTCAAAATACAATGCATTGTGCATCGCGTCACCTGACATCTCTCGTCCTTGATATATTAGCCTCAAACTCACTGTCCAATAATCTCATTCCACGTATTCCAAATTGTCAGCACATTAACCTACATGTTTTAGAAAAAAGTAAAGGGTAAACTAGACACATAGGTCACTAAATTATTTAATTGATTGTTTTGACCACTGTCAAAAGTTATAAAATGGTTATTAAATTTATCAAACATTTACATAATGGTTATTATCATGTTATAATAATTGTAAAATTTCAATAATTGTAATTTTTTGTAATAATTTAATAAAATTTAATGATCATTTTTAAATTTTAGAACTTTTAAACGTTTAGTGACAAATGATCATTTGAGAATAAATTAGTGGCCTTTAGTATATTTTACCCCCAAAATAAAAGGGCCTAGGCAACTGTATTAACAAGTTTCGAAGACCGTGTCGAACTGATGATAAAAGGGAGAAAGCAGAAGGTCAAAAGGTGGAGATTAGCTGGTAGAGTTGACACTTAATAGCTTTTAATGCAAATGTAATTAAATAGTCATTTGTGGGACCAACGAAAAAGAGCTTCACATATTTTACCTGTAACCGGAAGCGGCATCAAAGTTATGTACCACAAATCACATGGGATTCTCTCTACAAATAATAAAACGAATAACTAACTATATATTTTTATTTCATTTTGGTCACTCATTGATTAACAGAATCGATGATGTATCATTATAAGATAACTTCATATTATCATTGAAAAAATTAAAAAAAAAGTCATGTCAACAGTTTTTTAAAGGGTAGTTTAAATGAAATTAAAACGTAACGTTAGGTATGCTTTTGAAAAAAATTTAGTTAAATGACCTAAATAGAATGATGCAAATAGTTGGTGACTAAATCAGTAGTTTACCCAGGATTTAATTAATTCAATTTAGTCACTAATGTTATAATAATTTAGGTTAAACTACCCTATGAGACATTAAATTATTGGAGCAATTTTATTTTGGCTATTAAACTATAATTTTTTCAATTAGGTCATTAAACTATTAAAACATTGTTTCAATCAAACCACTTAACATTAATTGTTAATGATATTTTTAATGTGACCCTTAAAAAATTTTGTATAATGACACATTTGGTCCTCATTATTTACATATTCTCTTAATTTAATCTTAAGTTTAATTAGAAATAATTTAATAATATTATAATAATAATATGATTTTTAAGATGGGGAAATTGATGGGGAAATGTTTTTGGAAGCTAGTCTGGGCTCAAACTGATTTAAGGTAAATTGACGAGATAATAACTATATATTTGAGGATTAAATTAATATGTTTTTTGACATAAAATTAATATATTTTATAAATATAAAATATTAAACTTATTGAATTAATTAAATTAATATTAAGTTAATAAAATATGAGCAATAAGGATTGAGATATACTAAATAAAAACGAGACACGTAATTTGTGTAACCCTACAAGCGAAATTAGTAAAAGAACATGTATATAAAATATAACTTTTAACACAAAATAGTGTCTTATCATAGCCCTTTAACTTTTATAAATCATAAAATATATAATAATTTTATAAATCATAAAATATATAATAACTTTTTATAAATCATAAAAAGGTCTGATCATGGATTTCATTCCTTCACTTTACAAAACTGAGAAGTTAACCCTTTTACTTTAATTTATCAAAATTTGATCACTGTATTTTATAAAAACTGAAAAATTAGCCCAATAGTTGATAAACAATATTACCCAATTGAACTAGCCTTTTAGTTTTCATAAAATACAAAGCTCAAATTCTAGTAAATTAAAATAGATAGACTAATTTCACAGTTTTCACAAAATAGATGGATGGAATTAAGAAATGGATAAAAATGTACTATAATTCGACTTTTTCAATAGTTTGAAGTTTATTTGTGAAACCAAAGTGAGTTATATCAAATAGTCATCATCATGCGGCCACTGGAAAAAAAAATGAAGTCAACATTGACAAAATGGGATTATAATCTAGAAAACGTGTTTTTGAATGAATATAATTTTCTACAGATTTTCCATTTTCCATGTGTGAATATCAACTAGATTAAACATATAGGGAGACCAATTACTATATCAATAATATTTTAATTGTGAGGAAAAAGTTCAAGCATGCAGCTTTGTTATTATTCATAAATTAGTAAATCGTATGATAGATAATAAAAATTTCAAAATTAAAACTATAAAAAAAAACTCAGCACGTGGTAAAAGAAATTTATTGAATTATTCAATCAATAATTTTTTAAATAAAATTAAGTTTTCATTAAATAAAAAAGAGAGGTACAATAAAATCAACATATATATTCAAAGGGTATGAAGAAAAATAAAACAAAAACTTTTTCTATAATAATACTTCATCTTCCACGAAAACTATCAATTATCAATAATTTGTCTCTATTCTAATCTATACTCAATATTAATGAAGGTGTGAAGATTAAGATAATTAATATGATAGATTGTTCTACGAAATATTTAAAATACATCAATAAATTGTCACAAAAAAGGATTTAACAATACAAGTCCATCGATCTTTCTTGATCAAGAGATGTGTCGTGATAAATAAAACACGGAGCATCAAATTATCATAATGATAGGCAAAATCATGTCATAAAAACACATACGAACAAATGTGCTATAAAAGTGAAGAAAAAAATCAAACAAATGTGCTATAAAAGTGAAGAAAAAAATCAACACTTCAATAATATGATAAAGAGAGATATTAAAATGTGATATGTTTATTTAGATCTAAATTAAAAGAAAATTAAATAAAAAGAAAATCTCTCTCTCAGTTTTCTCTCATTGGTAAGTCCTTCATCTATTTTCTTTTTGTCTTTTTTTATTGGCACCAACACCCATTTTAATGTTAGTTGTTGATTGTCGGTATTTTTTATTGTCATTTTGTTTTATCTTTTTTTTAATTTTCAATAAATCTGTCTGTATAACACATTTTTCTATGTCTTCATGGCATTTTTTTTCTTCCATTTAAAACGTTATTTGGTCGTTGTATTCGTTTATCTTTTTCTAAGGGTTGATTAGACATTGTCACGACTGATCAAGATGGTGCTTACGAGTTCGTGGATATCTTTTCACGTCGCTCGAGTCTGATTTGTGGTTTGTTGGTAGTCTTTCAGTAGCTTGATCCCCTTTTGTGGTTCATTTTTCGATGCGATTAGATATGTTTGTTTCTATCTTTATTCAAGTTTATTGGTTAAATTTAATCTTTCATTGTGTTGTACTTATTTAATATTAAGTTGTTAGTTTTGTTTCAATGATTATAATATATTGTCCTAATTATGTGTTTAATTTATGATTATGATTGTAAAATTTTATTGTAATTTAGAATTTTTCTTATTTTAAATAAAATAAGTGATTTATTTCAAAATAAAAAGAAAATGTAAGAAATAGAAAGGTGAAGGTACTTAGACTGCCGCCAACGATGACATTTTAAAAGAAAATTTAGAAAATTAATTTTTTTATAAAATTAACCAACCAATCATTTTAGAATACAAAAATTAACTGTGTTAATTATTTAAAATTTACAATATTCTTTAAAAAAATTACAATATAAAAAATAAACTTTCTGTTTGGTTCGCTATAATTGAGATAACATGAACAATTTAATCATCAATATTACGTGACACTATCATAGAAGTGATATTTATTTGTTAGGTATGATAATTTTATATTTGGATTCGTATTAAACAATTAATTTATTTTTTACGAAAAGATATATTAAATTTAATCATAAATGAATTTAACTTTTCTTTAATAGTAGTATAAAATCATCCAGATTTTTTTAAAAAAAAAATCATTTTGTTTTGTTATCACCAAACAACTTTAAAGAAAAGAAAAATGAACGATTACCTTAGCAAGTGAAGTCTTCATAATTTCCCTCAAGATTGGAGTTTAGAAAATGAGATTTGAAGAAAAAGATTTTGTTTAAATCAAACTGAGAAACAATAAAAGGAATTGAGAATTTGGGTTTTGGAAGATAAATTTAGGAATCTAATGTCCGAGTTCTTGGAAAATTAAGAGAGAAAAATGAATGAAAAAGAAAATGGAGAATGCCAATAACTACCATGAATTGACTCTAATTTTGTTTAATTGGTTTATAACAGCCTCAACTTCTATTTGTTGTTCGTTTTAGTCCTTTTCATCTCCCAACATTCTATTTTAAATAAATTCATGAATTTGTCAAACTTCTTGCACTTAAAGAGTTACACTCCTCCAGAAAGGCCAGGCCTTTTGGGTCGTTGGAGGAGAGGTTTCGTATTTTCCTCTCAAGTAAAATTTGGGAAATGAAGGAAATGATGATTTAGGGGCATTTTAGGCTTAAAATTGACTGAATTTACAAAGAGCAAAACGGCAGCATTTTGAGGGGGGAAAAGCTGCGCATTTTAATCTTTGGAAAAATAGCACAATGGGTCGCTTCTGTTTTGTAATGTTATTATTTAGCCATTAAAGTTTATATTTTTGCTATTTAACCTTATTTTGCTAGGCATGTTTAACTACTGTTTGTTTGTATTTAGGGTTGCTATGTTTCCGTGTTTGCGTCTTAATACCATTCTTTAAATTATTAGTTTTATTTAATTCGGATTTAAGATTTTGGCCGTTCACTGTTGTTGCTAATTCTATGGTTTTTTATTTTTACTTTTCTTTTTTATATATATAAAAAAAATTCCCGTATATTTGAGCTATGGTCTCCATGATTCCATTTCCTTCTTTATATTTTAACTCCCCTTGAAAAACGTGTCCAACTCACGGCCTTTGTTCTTTCTAATTTCGTTTTGTTATATTAAAAGTTTATTTAGTTTAATTGTGTTTCCTTTTTACGATTAGTTTACTTGCTATTATCATATTTTATGTTTATATTTTATTTACTCGTTTCACATTATTTGTTTTTATTATTGTTTTTTTTTTGTTTATTTTCATTTAAATGTATGTTACTCGATTTAGGTTAAACTCTTAATTTATGTTAGAATCTTAGTTATAATAATTAGGAGAATTTTAAAATATTCCTCGTATGTGCTCGAGATTCTATTTTAATTATTCGATTCAAATTTTAAAATTTACCTAGATTTAATACTGAAAGCTTTATTTTTAGACTTATTTTAATTAGGTTATAGAAAAAAATATTCTTGACTCAGATAAAGCCTTAATTTTATATTTAATATCTTGTACAGATTTTGATTATCTTAATTAGGATGATAGTTTGAATAGTCATTGCAGGTGGTCGAGGTTCTATTTTAATTATTTGATTAATTTATTTAAAATTTTGTTAGGGTTTAATATTAGATCATTCGACTTAGGTTTAATTTCACCTTAGTCCTTTAATTTAGATAAATTTTTAATTTGATCATCGCTTTTGCTCGACATTCCATTTTAATTATTTGAATCAATAAGTGGTTAAAATTGAATAGATTAATATTTAGAGCCTTTATTTTAGGTTTACTTTCGAACTTAGTCTTTTAATTTAGGGGGATTTTTAATTTGGTCCTCGCTTTTGCTCGAGGTTCCGTTTTAATTATTCGAATAAATAATTGATTTAAAATTGAATAGATTAATATTTAGAGCCTTCATTTTAGGTTTAATTTTGAAATTAATCTTTAATTTAGGGATTTTTTAATTTGGTCCTCACTTTTTCTTGAGGTTCCAATTTAATTATTCAAATCAACAATTGATTTAAAATTGATTCATATTATTATTGAAGCCTGCATTTTTAGGTTCAATCCTTAGGTTCTTTAAATTTCATAATTTGACACTTTAAGTTAGAGAGAACCCTTAATTAACTCATTTATTATAACTTGGTTCAATAACCGATTGTTTGATCGCATTATGTTTTCAAAACAAGGTAATGTTCATTTATTAGGGGTTTAGTAGTGTATCTTCCACTTTTGCCCGGGGTTACCGCTATTGATTCTCGAAATAAATCAACATCCTTTTTAAAACTCCACATCATGATTTCTAAATTATTAAGGCAATGTTCATTTATTGTGGTTGATAACGAAGCTTCCACTTTTACTTGGGGTGGTTGTTATTAGTCTTGGTAAATCAACATTCTTTTCAGAATATGCATATTTAATGATTTTTAAGTTAAATAAAATTTCGAACTCAAAATTTACAATTTTAAAATATAAGGTAATCGATTAAGTATAAATTTTGGATGATGTGGGGGCGATGATCCTTCCCCAAGCGTAATTGACTCTTGAACCTGATTTCGCAGACCAAAACTTGATATTTTTAGTAAAATAATTTTTTTATTATTAAAATTACCTATTTTAGATGTTCCGATCTCACCTTAAAAATAATTGGTGACGACTCCTATCTTTTCATTAAATATAATTTATTTTCCTAAAGTGTCATATCGATCTTCCCACCGAAAATCGATTACTACAATTTGCATATAAATTTTTTGGAAAAGTAAAACTTGTGTCAAACCTTTGGTTTTGGGTACCCGAAAGACCAAACGACAACAATCAAAGCAAACTAGGCAGAGGCCAATTTTGAGAGTACCAAATTGATCCATAAACATCCACAATTTTTAAAAGGTTAGCACAAAATCAGTCCAATAGTATATTTTCTGTTGTTAAGCTGCTAAACTGTTCCTTTAAACCATTCTTTCCTAATTAAATATGTTTTATCTAAATCATCAAATGACTTTAATAGTAAAAGAAAATGTTATTCTTTTTAGATATTATGAATTAGAATAATTGTATTTCCAAGGTACAAACGTTATCAATTTGTTAAAAAAAATTATAAACATATATTACTTTATAATTATCTCAAATTATTAAAAAAATACATGTTTATCTTCGTTTTATTACCAACACACTTCAAAATAATATTAACTATTTCCATAATCAAACTTTAATGTTCTTATCTTGTATGTGTTAAGATTGTTAATTATCAAAATAAAATTAAATGAAATAAATTGATATGTGAGAGGCGATATATTTTAATTTTAATTTTTTTTATTAATTATATGTTTTCCCCTCCTAAAATTTTATAAATTTATGTCGTCTTAAAATTTAATAAGTTTGTCCCTTAACTTAAGATCTTGTGTATGTCCTTGATTATAACTTTTATGTTTGATTAAATTTGTTTAGAAAAATTATTTGATTAAATTAGCATTACGGGTTAATTAGATATCAGTCTATTTGTACATAAAAAGTTTATAATCTCACTTTTGATTGTTTATTAATTTGATTTTTTAAAAGATATATATTTCTATCTAAAATATTTTCATTCATTTATATCATAATTTTATTTAAAATATTGTTATAATAGGGCTAATTAAGCACGAAATTCAAGCCCATGTCTTTATAGTAACTTCGACATTTTGGATATTTGTAGGCATGAACAGGTGGATTAGGTTAAGCAACTCGAGTTGCCAAACGGCACGAAGAAAACACCAATTTATTTTTTTAAAAAAATATTCAACTCAAGTTACGAAATAATTGTTTTTAAAAACATGGGTAACTACATAAATGGTTCCCCAATTATAAGATATTGCTTTATTAAGTCCACAGACAATAAAAGTTGCAAAACAGTCCCTCAACTACATGATTATACTTTGTTGAGTCTTTCGACTATTAAAAGTTTCAAAATTGTCATCCGACTATTCATATGTTCCAATCTCTTATTTTTCCGTTAAAAATTGACGATTGTCTAAGTTAAACATTAACTTGCTTATTAGGGTATGGTAAAATATGATCCTAATATTTCAAATGATTATATAATTCAAACGATTCTGAGATCAGATTTTATCACATCTCAGTTAACATGTTAACGTTCAGCGCAAACGATCGTTATTTTTAACGGAAAATGACGAGTTTGAAACAAATGAATAGTCAAGTGACATTTTTGTAACTTTTAATAGTTGCGAGACTCAACAAAGTAATATTCTATATTCAGGGGACCATTTATGTATTCCACCCTTCAAATAATAAACACCTGATATAAGGTATAAATATTTAATATTTATATAAAAAGGGATTTTTTTTAAAGCAAAACCGCCGGATATTTATTAAAATTAAATCAATTTGATGCAGCTGTCCACACTTGTCTCGTAATTTTATAAAATGGGATCATTAATATATGAATTATAAATATCAAGTGATAAGCTATGAGAAAAAGACGAAGATAAATTCTAAATACGAGGGATTCAAAGTCGAAATTTCAGCTCGAAAGACGTAATGGAAAGGGATTCCAAAGGAAATTGACAATGAGAATGAAAGAAAAAGAAAAGAAAGAGATTCCGGGTAGGCGTAGAGATGGATTCCCTGTCGTATACAACATTAGCTCTTGGATTCCATTCATCCAACCAATTATACAAGTGGCTTCAAAATTACCCCACATAAGAAATTCCAAAATATATATGAATGTTATAATGTTGAGTTTAATCTAACTTTGGTTAAAATGATAATGAAAGATGAATTTATTGAGCGGTTTTAAAGGTCTAAAAGAGTATTGTTCTCCTTAAATATTTTATATTGTATCACAGAGGGCATTTCATAATTCGGAGGTCTTCTACAGAAGCTGCTCTCAATTTGGTGTTGGGGGCAGTCTACTATAGGGATGGCAATGGGTCGGGTCGGGTCGGGTTTTTGGGCCACCCGACCCGAGAAGAAAGGGTTTTTCACCCGTGACCCGACCCGACCCGACGAAATTAAGATTTCACCCGACCCGACCCGACCCGAATATATGACTTAGAAACCTGACCCGACCCGAAATAATAATAAAAAAAATTTTATTCAATGAAAACAGTGACTTAATTGAAAAAAATTATATATGGAGGGACATTATTGTAATTATCCCTAAATATATAGGATAAAATTATATATATTTTTCGGGTCGGGTCGGTTCGGATTTTTTTCACCCTAAACCCGACCCGACCCGAACCCGAAATTTTTTTAAAAAAATCCGACCCGATCGGGTCGGGTCGGGTCGGAACCCGTCGGATTCGGGTTGAGTTGCCATCCCTAATCTACTATCTTACCTCCCCCTTACCCTATTACATATGGGAACAAGGGACAATCATATATGTTTACAAGATGTATGTGTTTTATCAATAGCTAATTTTTTTAATAGACGTTAACTTGTAATCATATAAGAATATTCAAAAAAAAAAATGATAATGACGTTTTTATAAAATTAAATAAAAATCAACGAAATATAAAGTTGATTTGATTATAAAAAATAATATATTTTTATTAGGTATTAGGTGTGATAATCTAAGACTTGAGACTATAACAAGTTGTGCGGACAATCTATACTCGAATCAGACCATTTTAGTCGAGTATTAAGGCATATGAAATTTGAATTTTTTATTTAGGAAAAAAATTATCTCAATATTATCCATGATGAACGCTCATAGAATTATGAAAAGTATTAGGCCACAAACTAAAAAAGTATGTGTTTAGATGTGATAATCAAAATGTAATTCATTTAGCAAAAAGATTAATTTATCATTTTCAGACAAGATATATTTATATTCGTTATCATTGAATACAAGATGCGTTAGAGAAAAATTTGTTTGAACTAAATAAAGTTTACACTAATGATAATTAGTCTGATATGATAAGGGAGGTAATTATGATAAATATGTTCTTAATTATAATTAGGGAGAATGGGAGATGGATATGTTCACGTATCACATGTTTGGGAATGTATTCTCACATTCATGTATGGCATTATTTCCTATGTATATCCATTTATTATGGATTTGACTATAAGTTATGTACGATGTCATTTATGATACTCGTTTCCTATGTGTAGAAAACTTTGGTAAATATTGATATGTGCTGCTTTGGTAATTGGATTTAGTAATTTTGATGTGGAAATATGGAGAGAGTGGGCAATTGTGTGGTTACCATCAAAGACTTTGGAGCTTTCTTATTTCAGGAGAGATCAAATTTCACAATCTACAACTACCTACTGTATTTATTACTCAATTTTTATTTTTAATAAATAATTTTATTTCTACTTTATGTTTGTTGGTTATTGTTGGGGATTAAGGTTATCGTTTCCAACTACATTATTTTCGAGACTTTATCTTAAATTATTATTTTAAGAGTATAACTTGTTTTACTACTACATTTACCATTTGTTGATAAAATAAATATAATTTTATTACATATATAAGCATCAAATATAATGGAATCCATAAAAATATAAGCATGAAATATATTGGAATCCACCACCCACTCATTGATACGTTGAAGTTATTACTGGCCTACACGTATTATTGATATTATGTTTAGTGGACCATTTCTGCATCAGCTTTGAATGGTTCTTATCACCTTATTTCTTATCTATTTTCAGATATAATAATAAATTTAATTTTTAACATTTACATATTTTATTAATTTAATTATTATTTTAAGTTAAATTTGATTAATATTTTTTAAGAAAAGTCATTTATTATTATTATTTTTAATTTTATAACTTTTTAGATATTTTTATATTATTAAATTATTTATCAACGTTGTATATAAGATAAATAATTAAATATTAAAGATACAAAATTCATTGGCAATTAAAAATTATATTAGATGAATTTATCAAGTAACTTTAGAGGTTAAAAGAAATATTATTTTTCTTAAAAGTTTTAGGTTAAAGCAGTTTTGTCTGCATGATGTATATGCATTGTCAATGATTATGAAATATTACAAATATATACTACCTTATAAGTTATAATCACTCCATAATATATATATATATATATATATATATATATATAATCATTAACTAATAAAAATATGACTTTTTTTGGTTGAATACAAGTGAATGGGCCTTTTAGGTGCCCATTTTATCAGTTAGAATAATCTCTTCAGCTTCCTTAGGGCAATTACGTAGAAAGTTAGTATCCTCATGCTGGTTCTTCATTAGTTTGGCGATAAAATCAACGATGCAGTTGGCCTCCCTTGGTATGTTCTCGATCTCCACTTTCCAGTTTCTTTTTAGCAAAATCTCTATGTGTTGAAGGATTGTTAATTGTTTGTGTTCAAAAGATCTATTTTTAATCAGGTTAACTGCTTCCTTGCTATCTGATTCCACTATTACTTTCCTTTCTCCTCTCATCCATGATATTTTTAATCCTTCATGTATTCCCCACAGTTCTGCTTCCAGTAATGTGCAGCTTTCGATTTTCCTGCCAAATCCCCATAGCCAGTTACCATTATAATCCCTAACGACTGCTCCACACATCGCATCACCATTGTTTGGATTTCTGGTTCCATCAGTGTTAACTTTACAGTAACCAATCTCTAGTTTTTCCATTTATAATGGGTATTTCTTCTGGTTTGATTATTACCCGAGTTCCGGATTTTTGAGTCTCTAATCTCCTGGGTAAGTCTATTGGCTTGTTGTATGATTGACTCTCTTTCAATCATTTCAGAATCAAACACTAATTGGTTTCTTCTCTTCCAGATATTCCAGATTATGGAACTGAAGAAGGTAGGCTAATTTTCCGTTCTTGACGTAGGAGATTGGGCCATTTCAAGGTTTTCGATGATCCACTCCTCCATAGTCTTACTTAGGAATTGATCCATATTCATGTTATCAATTAATTCTGCCCAAATAATTAAGGCTTTAGGGCAAAATCTCAGAGTGTGGTTGATGTCTTCAGTCTCATTCCCACACATAGGGCAACTCTCATCCATCGTTATGTGTCTGCATTTCCTTTCCGAATTAGTCAGATTTTTATTTCTCCCAATAAGCCATAAGAATGTTTTGACCCTGAAAATGTTCTTGTGTTTAGCAATACTGCTCCATAGCTTTTCTTTCATAATACTGTTAATATTCAGAATCCATTTGTATGCATAACTCACCAAGAAAACCTTTTTTTTCGAGAGGATCCAGCCCGGGGAATCAGTAATGTACTCTTCCACTGGAGGTGGTGTATCTTTTATCTTATTGATGGCTTGGACCGGGAGAAGCTTTGTTAGTCTGTTCCAGTCTCAAGTACCATTCTGGTTGATCCACTCCTTAACTTTTGATCTGTCATTTTCCACTTCCTTTGGTTGAATGCATAGTCTGGATAGGGGTTCTTTACTGTCTAGCCATTTGTCATTCCAGAATTCCACTTGCTTTCCATTGCCAATATTCCAGCATAAATTTTGTTTAAACTTAGGCCATAAGGAACATATATGATTCCATAGTTGTGATCCACCCCTTTTTTTAAGCTCTTCAGGTATGTCTTCCTTCATTTTGTATTTTCTTCTCATCACATGCACCCACAAAAGATCAGTTATGTTAATGAGTTTATACGCAAGTTTAAAAATAAATGCCTCATTTTGGCTCCTTAGTTTCTTAAATCCTTGTCCCCCTCCTTTTACAGGTATGCATAAAGTGTCCCAATTTACTAGATGTGATCCTTTATGCTCATTTGTATCTCCCCAGATGAAATTTCTGGTAAGTCTTTCCAGCTCATTGCAAACTCCTTTAGGGATTAAAATTGACTGCATTGTGTATGCAATAATTGAAGAAAGAACCGATTTGGCGAGCATAATTCTTCCTGCCAGGGATAATGCTTTAGCTTTCCATTCTGTGAGTCTATCCTTTACTCTTTGGATAATATTGTTGTAAGTGTGTTTATTGATCCGATTGTGTAGCATAGGAACTCCCAGGTATATTCCAAGGTTATCCACCTCCTTAATGTTAAGCTTATTGGTAATAGAATTTCTGATTTGTGCATCAACATTGTTGGAGTAATAGATGCTGGATTTTTGCAAGTTAACTTTTTGTCCTGAGCTGCAACAGAATCTGTATTCTGAATAACTTCAATTTGGGAATTATCAGTTTCCGCGAAGAGAGTTATATCATCTGCAAAGAAAATGTGAGAGATGTTAGGCCCATTTTTAGACAATTTAATAGGTTTCCAGCTTCCTTGTTGCACAGTTAACTTAATCTCTTGTGCTAATCTTTCCATGCAGATCACAAAAACGTAAGGTGACAACGGATCTCCTTGTCTGATCCCCTAGAAGGTTTAAAAGGTTCGGTAAGTTCTCCATTCCAATTAATTTAAATAGTCAACATTGCGGGTACAACAACATTGGTAAAATGGTAATATCCTATGGCCCATCTCACTTTTGGGGTCAATGCCACAATGTTATTTTTTCTTTCAAAATAAACCCAAATGATATTCTATAACCTTATCGACTTAAATATCCACAAATGACTGAGTTTGATTCACATAATAATTATGATGAACTATGATATTTTTACTCTCAAATTTTTTAATTTTATTTTTTTATAAGATTAGATTGATAGAAAAAAATAATGAATATGTTGAATTAAAGTTAATTGTTTTTAATCAATAATAACGTTCATTATTTAAATTTATCATTAATGACTCAGTGTATATAGTTTTTTATTAATATGATGTGAATATAAAAAATTGATTATTCAAAAACTTTCAATCGATTGATATTAAACATTAATATCTATATATATATATATAGAATGCTTGAATTTAAAACCTCAAAATAATAATAATAATTTTTTAATCACTGAAATTATTTAATTTATACACAGTGTACATAATTAAAACATATTGTTTCGTAGAAGAGTATGTTATTGATATTTGCATTGAATTTGTTTAATATAAGAAAATGAGATGCCGTGAATAACTCAATTAGTGAGAGCTTATCATATTCATAATGAAAGCGAAATGTAAGGAGGTCAGCAGGCGGACCAAAATTCATCGATGTCAATTATTCCTTATAGGCCCCTCATCCATGACAAAGTAGCCTCCGGTGGCCCAGTCATAAACTTCCACCAAATAATCATAATTTCCTAAAATTAGACGCAATCTTAATTAAAATATATTTTCTGCTATTTAATATTTTATTCTTGTGTAATTATGTATAAGCAATTATATTATTTCAAATGAAAATAAGACTTGCCTAAAAATTATCGTGACATGTTTTAATTATTTGTCAAGTATCATTTTAAAAAAATTTACCCATCTATCACTTTTGCATATCTGCGTTGGTGCTTACTTTCTGGATGGGTGCTAGATACGTATTTTTTTTGAAACAGTATCTGACAAATAATCGTTATGGTGATTTTTGTGTAAAAAATTACGGAATATTAAAGAAATAGTTTGTTTTGTTTTTTTAGAAAAAAAATAAAATTTAATTAGCAAATTATTTTTTTTTCTTATCTTCTGAAAAATTAAGTTCTATGACCTTAAAGAAAATCACATGTTTTTCACACTTATCATTTTATTCAAGTAATTATTTTTTCTTTTTTAATAAAAATTTTCATTAAATCCTGAAAATAAGATAATAAAATACATTTTTCTTCAATAATAATAATAATTATAAAATAGTGCCAACAAACTTTATATAGTCTCTTAATTTTATCATTATTTAATCAACATTTTTGTGTTGAATACGTTTTTAAATTTAATTGGGTTTCAAAGTTATTTTTAGATACGTTTAGATAATATATATAGTGAGTATAAACTTCTTATAAATATATATTTTAATATGTTTTTGATACGCTGATTAAATGGATAATTAGTGAATTATTATAAACCACTTCTAGTTTAAAGAGATACGTTGTTTAAGGGGATGACACACATTTAAAGGTTCACTAGCATGAACTCATTAAATTTTTATTAACGTGTGATGCCAGTAAAAAAATACGAATTAATGACTCAATTATCAAAATAAAACGAATTAAAAATATAATATAAAAAATAATTTTTTGAAAAATCAATGATGAAAAACTCAATTATCAAGGTCAACGTCGGTTTTGTGTAGGGTAAACATCACAAATTTATTGGTTAAATAATAACTAAATCAAGAGACGAGACAAAATTTATTGTCACTATTTTTCATTATTATTGAAGAAAAAATATATTTTATTGTCTTATTTTCAGGATTTAATGAAAAATGTTATTAAAAAAAATTATTTAAAGAAAATGATAAGTATAAAAGATACATGCTTTTTTTATGATCATATGACTTAATTTTTTAAAAGATAAGAAATAAAAACGATTGACTAATTAAATATTATTTATATTTAAAAAAACAAAATTCCTTAATATTTTGTGGTATTTTTACACAAAAATCACCCTAACAAAAATTAATTACTTGTCAGACATTATTTCAATTATTTTATGAATTTAGCAACCATCCTAAAAAGACACAGATTTGCAAAAGGTTCTAAATTAGTAAAATTTTCTAAAACGGTATGTGATAAATAATTAAAAACCTGTAAAGAAAATTTTTGAGTAAAATCGCCTGAAAATAATGAAATTTGGTTTTATTTACTTTTTATTAAGTATATATATATATATATATATATTTTTTTTTTTATTGTATGTATAAGTTTGTTATGGTATTTATTACAATTGTTTTGGAAAGTTGAAAGGTGAAGTACGTGGGCAATGCAAATTCACTCAAAATCAATTAAAGTTTTGCAGAGGTAGAAATTGAAAAACATTTGTGTAAAACGAATAATTACAAAAAAGCTTCTATTTCCGTGGGCTTCTGTCACTCTTTTGCTTTTTCCTCTAACCTATCACATCTCCACATGCATCTCGGCTCCACTGGTGTCAACTCCGTATCCATCTTTGGACTTATTCATCACTTGCTCCTCAATTTTACTCCATCTTTTATTTACATACCTATATTTTTTACCCTTTTTCTATTAGACCTAATATCCAATCAATTATATTCGAAATCAGATTTTAAATTAGATTAAATCTCTCCTATTATTGTTTTTATCCTAAAAATTTAGTTAAACTCTTTACTATTTGAAAATATATTTTAAAAAGAAAAACCTAACTAATAAAAATTTGATATAAGACAGATATTGTCATTCATTACAAAAATAAAACACATTATTATCAAGATTTTATTAAATCGTCATAACTTTTTGGAAATTATGGAATTAAAGCTTATCCAAAAATATATATAAGTTAGAGGATAAATCGCGAATTAAACATTTTTATTTATACAGTATTTTAATTAGATTTATTAAATTCCCATTTTTCATTTTTGTTTCTTCTCCACCTGCTAATACACTGAATTTACCAAGTTTCATATATGGTTAGTTATATTATTTCTTTCTTTATAAACCCACTGTCTTTCGCCTTTCTTCTCCCCCACACATTCAAAATTCCTATTTCTTTTCTCTTTTCAGAAAACATGGGTTCTCAGCGATCGATTATGGCGATGCTTTTGCTGATGATGTTTTCTTTATCATCAGCTTCCGACATGTCCATAATCTCATACGACAAAACTCATCCCGACAAGTCAAAGTCCAGTTGGAGAACAGACGGTGAAGTTATGGCCATGTACGAGGAGTGGCTCGTAAAGCATGGAAAAACATACAACGGGTTGGGAGAGAAAGAAAAGAGGTTCCAGATTTTCAAGGATAATCTCAGGTTCATCGACGAACACAACGCCGATGAGAGTCACAGTTTTAAGGTTGGTTTGAACCGGTTCGCCGATCTCACCAACGAGGAGTACAGAGGCACGTACTTGGGAGTCAAGAAACCCGAACGGAAGCTTTCAAAGGCGAGTGATCGGTACAAGCCGCTTGTCGGTGAAGAGTTGCCTGATTCCGTTGATTGGAGAGAAAAAGGAGCTGTTGCTGAAGTCAAAGATCAAGGAAGTTGCGGTAAGTCTTTTTTAACCCTCTATTAATTACCGTCTTCTGATATAAAATTCGTAGTACCTGTGTTTCATTTTCATGATATTGTTGTGTGTGAGTCAGTACTTTAGTTGTCTTCTTACGGTGGGGTAAGGATTAAGGTGTCTCAGTCTTGCACGAAGGTTCAGGTCTTATTCCACTGAATCATGGATTTAAATTTTCTATTTTTAATGAAATAAAATTTAACCATAAAACCATCTTAATAATTAAAATAAATATTATTTTCTTTACAAGATCAATCTTATAATTATATCGTATTATTAAAAAAAAAAATTCTTTTTACACCTTAATATTTAAGATGCATAAAATTTTATTATTATTTGAAGATTATCCCATTAAAAAATTCATCAATTAAAATTTATTTTAACGTGATATTAATTTCTAGTTAATAATATTTTTTTGAAAATTTCCTAGTTTCTCGAAAGCCCTTCCATCTATAATTCTTAAATCCTTAAATTTTAAAATTAAAGTAACATGTTATGGGTCAAGTACTGATTAGATAATAATCTTTTTAACGTTTGTTAATGGACAAACGCCTTAAATAATAACTTTGAAACATTAGACACGTAATTATACTAATTTTTTTTAACACCTAGAATAAATAAGAGGTACAATTTGAATATTTAATTTTCAACTAAGTATTTTTTTTAGTTATTATTTTTATTGACTATTCAATGTTAAATACAGGGAGTTGCTGGGCCTTTTCAACTATTGCTGCAGTTGAAGGCATAAACAAACTTGTTACAGGTGAACTCATTTCACTATCCGAGCAGGAGTTGGTGGATTGTGATACATCCTACAATGAAGGTTGCAATGGGGGTCTCATGGACTATGCCTTTGAATTCATCATTAAAAATGGTGGCATCGACACCGAAGAAGATTACCCTTACACTGGTCGTGACGGTAGATGCGACTCTTACAGGGTATATTTTATATTTTTCGAGTTGAATATATCGAATTTCATTTCCCTTATACTGACTCTTGGTGTTTTCAATCACCCTGCAGCAAAAGGCCAATGTTGTTAGAATCGACGATTACGAGGATGTTCCGGCAAATAACGAGAAAGCATTGGAAAAGGCCGTTTCGAATCAACCGATTAGTGTTGCCATTGAAGGAGGAGGCATGAGTTTCCAGTTATATGATTCGGTAAGATTCTGGCATTCTGCATACATCAAAATTGCTAGTTTCTGTCCGAACACCATTCAATAAATGTCGTTTTGATCATGAAAGAACAATAATCTTCTTAAATCTGAAATTTGTGCATCGTATGATTATGGTTTTTTGCAGGGTATATTTGATGGAAGATGTGGAACACAACTAGACCATGGTGTGACTGTTGTTGGATACGGCACAGAGAATGGTAAAGACTATTGGATTGTAAAGAACTCATGGGGAAGCAGCTGGGGAGAGGCAGGCTACATCAGAATGGCCAGAAACGTTGCCAATTCCGTAACCGGCAAATGTGGAATCGCAATTGAACCCTCTTATCCGATCAAAACGAGTGAAAATCCTCCTAATCCTGGTCCGTCTCCACCGTCCCCCATACAGCCTCCTACCGTGTGTGACAACTATTATAGCTGCCCTGAGGTGACTACCTGCTGCTGCATCTACGAGTACTATAACTACTGCTTTGCTTGGGGATGCTGCCCACTCGAGGGTGCCACTTGCTGCGATGACCACTACAGCTGCTGCCCTCATGACTACCCTGTCTGCAACGTCGATAAAGGCACCTGCTTGATGGTATGCTCAAATTCAAAACGATCGATCCTTTCGCTCTACTTATGTTGGAAGTTACTAACTCTTATCGAATTTGTTTCACAGAGCAAGGGCAACCCGTTGGGAGTGAAGGCACTCAAGCGCACCCCGGCCAAGCCATTCTGGGCACTCGGAAATTTAGGCAGAAAGATCATTGCTTAAGTCGAAGCCTGGTACTGTAATGCAGTGGCTGATGGCTAAAAGGGAGAGAATGAAGGAAAGCCCGACAGTTCTTTGACAATCTCTCTGGTTTATAAAAGTTACTTAGATGGCTTATTATGTATATAATAATTTGGTATTTATCCATGGTGATGGTGTACTTGGGAAGGAGATAGAGTATTTGTATATATTATGGCATCATATAACAATGGATTCTACAAGTTGATTAATATATCCTGTTTTTAAAGTTGCTTCATATATCAATTATGTATTTTACTTGAAAATTAATGTTCTCTTCTTATTTAGTTTGTAATCAATCAAGCGATGTAAGTAGTTAAAGAGAATGTTGTTCTATCTAAGAGTTTTGGGTTTAAGGTTCAAGCAAATGTCGGTAAGGTGTGTACATTTATTCTTAATAAATTAAGAGAATTTTTAACATATAATAACTTGTAATCATCACACGAACCATAGAAGAAAAAATTAAAATTATTTCATTTTTTTAGGGCACATACATTGCGGGAAAAAAATGCCCCATTGCCTAGTGTAGGATATTATTTAGCAGTTCCACAATTTTCATGGATACCAAGCATTACAGATTTTGAGACTTTATGCTATAAATGATTTATGCAGTAGTCTCTGTATTCTAATTTGGTCACTTTTGATCTTATACTCTTTAAAATTTTAAAATTATTAAATATTAAACTTACAAAGTACACAAATTGATAGTAAAATTTGATGAAATTAATAACTATCATTTGAGCCAGAACCGAAATTTTAAATTGTTAAAAGTACAAGATTAAAAATATCAAACTATAGAGACTAAATCTATAATTTACCTATAGTATAGGGACTTGTAAAAGATTTCAACCTTTTTATTTTCCAGAAGAAAAGGAAAAACATCGGACTTCACGGCGGCTCTATTTCTGTTACAGAGCAAAAACGAAAACGAAAAAGAAAATGAAAAGAATGGATCAATTTGGAAACGAGTACACCATGGGTGACTGTATTATAAGTAGGTTAACATTCATTATACATTTAATGACAAAAATAATTTGATTAATATATATACTTTATTTTTTTTAGATAAAACATAGAGAAGAATATTATTATAATTATCTTTAAATATATAAATGGTAATTATAATATTATTTTAGTTTCTTTTTTAGTTCTAAATTTAACCTGACCCAATCCTACTAAATTCAAAGAAGAAAGAAGCAAGCCAACCAAAGTTTTGGAATCATGTGGCGGTAGGCATGCCAACCTTGTTACTATTATTTTGAAAATATAGGCATGCCAACCTTGTTACTATTATTTTGAAAATATAGGCATGCCAACTTAAGACCTGATGCTCACCCTCTACCTAACATTACAATTAAGATGAGTTAGTAGAGTAAATTAAGATAAAACTCACTAGTAAAATGGAATGAAATTAGGCCTAAAACTTCTTAATGCTTCATTACCATTGAACTAACCTAACCATATTACATGAAACTATATCATAACAATAATACACATAATTTAAAATGGATTGGTGTTCGTGTTTTTAATCGTATAATATTTATGGTAATATACCAAATCCATCCACAATATGATGAATTTAAGATATTATATTGGGTC
The DNA here is from genome assembly GCF_006381635.1 of Hibiscus syriacus. Lineage (NCBI taxonomy): Eukaryota > Viridiplantae > Streptophyta > Magnoliopsida > Malvales > Malvaceae > Hibiscus > Hibiscus syriacus. The sequence continues at coordinate 467,095 of NW_024063079.1, forward strand.
ATCAAGCAGCTACTAAATTTTAAATATTTTTTTTTATTATAGCTCCACATCTTAATATTAATATATCAAAATATGATATCATTAACAGTTATATAATATTTGTATTAAATCGGAGTTTCATGATAATTTAATATAAATCAAAGCAATCCAACTATCAATAGAGTTTATATATCAGGACACACATAGGGGTAAATGAGTAGAGTGTTTGATGAATTGTACGTGAATCATTGGTATAACGTTGGTTTATTAAGTTAGATAAACGAGTATGAACAAAATTTTTATATTCATTTAATAAACTAATGAACACGAACAAATATGTGTTTTGGTTCATTTTTAATCATGAACAAGATTATCGTGTCATTTATAAACTCATTTACTTAGTTCACATATTCTTTTCTTTTTCTTTTTTACATTTTAAATATTTGTTAAGATAGAGATTAAATTTAACATAAGGTGAACTTTGGAGCTCAAACTGTGAAGCTTAAGGAACTTAGGGACTAATGCAACAATTTCACCTTTTTTCTTTAGCTTACAAATGAGTTAAAAGAGTGTTGGTTGTCGAACATTAACGGATATGTTCACGAATACTAAACGAATGAATATGAACACATTCAAAAATAAATAAAAGAACACGAACACGATATTAAAATTTAAAGGAACACGAATCGAACATGAACACCTTTAAAAATAAATGACTATTACGAACATAATTTTATTCGTTGAAGCTCGATTCATTTACACCTTTAAACACAAATAAGGGCCATGTGAATAGACAAGCCCTCTAAAGTAAATGATATTGTACTATGATGAGATGGTGCTGGAAGTCCTGCCGCAACGGTCTCGAACATATCCAATCTCCTAACCTGCGAGCGGTAAGATCCGAACTTTAAGCTTTACAATAGTGTCCAGAGGCTGTACATATCACATTTGTCACATAAGGCCAATCAAAGTAACTTTCCTACACAAGAATCACTTCATAATCAATTAAATGAGGATACTTCCTCTCACGTCAATCTCTGACATGTTTTCTCTCTTAAAATATATGCAATTATGTATTAGTCTCGAGTTACTTATGACGTTTGAACATTAAGCTCTTCCATTTCTCACGTAACACATTATTAGGCTTCAGGTAGCTTATGCCTTACTTTCATAATTGATATGCTTAAAGCATTTTCGTAATTCTATTGCTATTCGCTTCGTTGGATGGAGAATTTAAGCAATCTATTCGTATGCATATCACTTGTGCAAATGCTGCTTTAAGTTCTGCCTTGGGATGACGTAGTAATCGGCCTTCAACTGGAGCATGGCTTCTTTGTTTTTCTTTTTGGAGTAGTGCATGTACAAGCGTGAGAACGAAGAAGAAATATTGAAGAAAAATTGTGGGTTTTGAAGAGTTAAAAGAAGTGAAGAGACAGGAAAGTGGAGATGAAAGAGAGAGGGTCAAAATAATGGTCAAATGGTGCTATATCAGTAGATAACGCGCCACATCAGTTTTCTCTTACTCACAATAACGACTGTTTACGTCAAGTGACTAATATGTTATGAATCAATAACGTTAATAATCAGTTTGTTATTTTTGAAACTTCAGTGAAAAAAATAAAAATACATCTATGTAGTTTACCCTTATTTCTTTATTAACTGTTTGGTTGGGAGAAGCATTAAAGCGAATGAACAGTATGGGAATGTTTAAATCTAAATAAACTTTTCTTCACCTACGTTATCAACCGTTATTATTGAGTGACCAATTTACTACAAATCAATAATATTAATAATTAATTTATTACTTTTAAAGTTTTATTATAAAAATAAAATTTACTCAAACAATCAGTGACCATATGTATAGTTTACGCTATGTTTTATCAATCAAATTATATAATTTTAAAATTCGGTCAAATAAATCAGATATAATAATATTACATAATCAATATTACATATTCTGATAATTATGTTTTAAAGCAAAGTACTCTTAAAGTCGACTTTGATTGGATAATTTATCCAACCAAATCGCCTTTGCATTTCTTTCTGGGTCAGAAACCTTTCGAAGTCTTTCATGTCTTTCAACTTTCCCTTTTTCTGCTGTTTTGCTTTCTGCAGATTTTATTTTCTCATCTTTTTCTTTGCTCTCTTGCTTACACTCTCATTTTCTTTGCCCCTAACTCAGATCCCACATAAGCTTAAAAACTCTACTAGTTTTGATGAAAAATATTGTCAAGATTTTTTCCCCTCAAACGGAAGTGATTTGGTTCGTTATTGCCATTATTTTCAGTTACAATGAAAATCATGGCAGTTGCCGACCACTTTTGTCGTCAATAACATTTACGGCACTATTTTGTTGAATAGTGGTGGCAGAGGGAGGCGGTGCCGCTAAATAGCAATCGTGATACAGCCGCTCATCCCCCCATTTGAATCCCAGATTAGAGCTAAACACTGAAAGTGTCAAAACTTCAAGAACATGTCCCCAGCAATAGAAGTAACAAATTCATGCATGCATGATTACATAAGTGGAAGTATGGTTAAAGATCCACAGGCTGCTCAATAAGTGATTCTAGTGCAATTTCTAACCCATAAACCACTTAATATTGCAGATCAACAAGCCATCGCAAAAGCATCATAAACCATATAAATGAAGGGGCTCATATAATAGCAACGCAATACTGACGGGATTCCTATCAAATCTTTTCTATATTTGAAAATTGAATATAATGCAAAAACCTCGACCGATGATACAGACAATCATACAGAAAAGGAGTTACACTCACAATAGAATCAGTACCGAACATCATACCTCAACTTGGGATGAGTCTTGGATATTAGTATGCATCCAACACAAGCATACTAAATCAAGATTTTTTTCTTATATTTGAAGGATCATACCACATATCCATGTTCAAATATGTATCAAACAGAGATATAAAAAACACAAGATACTTCAGAAACTAAAATGTTCAGGTAACAGAGATAGGCATGTCATATGCATCATATTACCATATCAATATACAACAAAAGAATTGGAAGCTAAATATTAAAGAGATCTTAACTAATGCATCAGAATACTTTCTTTAAATTCCTGTGTAGGATAACTATAGTTGTGAAGAATGAAGACAGAGACAGATTGCTAAATAAAGAAACTAAGATCCAAGAGAGTTAGAAGAATGTAAATTTAAACTATCAAATTGAAAATGAAGATGAATGCAAAAGGAAATCATCAGCACACAGCATTGAATTAAATACACAAACAAAGGAGAACTACAATACAAAAAAATTAATGTAAACAGTTCAAGAGGCGTGCTTTCATTTTTTTACTCTTTGTCGTTGCAATTTCGGCTCACCCATCCAACTTAAGTCTGAGAACAGTCATTACTACTTGCCAACCTCCTTAGAGTGCAAGACACAAAACTCCTCCCACTCAAAAGCCCTAAAAACTTAAACGATGTTGATCTCCCCATGCTACTTGAAGCAATACTAGGAGTTCCAATTTGACCTGCCACCATCGGAGGAAACTCAACTCCATCATCTTGTGCCCCACCATCACTAGCACTTGCAACTAGTTGTTCGCCAATATCCAAATTAACCGTGAGTGTTCCTCTAATTGCTCTTAACCAATCCACACCTTCCGGGGTAACTCCTCTACATTTCTTCACCTTCACTTTAATCAAATTAGGACAACCGGTAGCAAGTGCTTCCATTCCATGATCCGAAACAGGGCAGCTCTTAATACAAAGCTTCTTTAAAGCTATACATTTCACAGCAATACACGATATCTCTGCATCACCAACTGTATCACTACCGCATAAGGCTAACCGTTCCAAATTCAGACAATTCGAAGCAAGCATTTCCAAACTCAATTTGGTGGGATTAAGACCAATAAGAACTAGTTCTTGCAAATTTGGGCAAGATTTTGCAACAGCGATTAATCCTTGATCACCTATTCGATTTGCTTTCCATCCATCAATGTGAAGCTTCCTTAACAATTTACACTTCTCTCCAACAGCTGAGAGTCCGGCGTTGGTACACTCGGGAGTCTTAACAAGGTGAAGAATTTCTAGGTTTGAACAATTGGATATGGCCACAAGACCGACATCACTGACTTGGATCCGCTCCATATGGATATCTATCAGATCCGTGACCCGTTCCACTATGAGAGGGAAAAGCTTGTCCCAATCACCAGAGCATCTAAATAGTTTTAAAGATTTCAGATTCTTCGCACCGATAATAAGCGGACCAAAACACTGCCCATTGTAAAGCTCTTTTAAGCAAATAGTTTTCAACGCCGCCGCTGCAACACCAGGACCAATCGGCTCAGCAGCAGCACCGTCTGTGATGCCACGAAGTCGTTTCACGGAGAGTTCCTCGAGAGCTGGACAGTTGTCTAGCACGGCGTTCATTCCTTTAGCTCCGAAAGAGCAAGAACCACAGGAGAGCTTCTTTAGACCAATGCAGTTTTTAGCGAATGCGGACATTCCTGCATCGGTCAAGTCACGGCAAGCTCGTAGCTTAAGGCGAATCAGGTTCCGACAACGTTCGGAGATTAGAACAAGCGCTTCATCGCCGATGCTAACAGATCTACGGTCACATTTGAGAGCCAGTTTTGTAACGGCATCGAAGCGAGAGAAGATACAAGGAATCAGAGGGTGCAGATCTGATTGTGCGTTGAGGGAGAGACGGTGGCGACTCTGTCCTTCAATGATCAACCACCGTCGGCAAACGAGACAGCATCGTTTTCGGTCAGCGGGACTAAGAGACTGAAAAATAGAAGCCAAACACTCGTCGGGAAGATTCGAGATGAAATCCGAGGATCCATCTATGCTACTTCGTTCACGCTCTTCAGCTTCCTCAGCTTGCATTGGACAGATCAGAGACGTTGATTTCGGTTTTGACCTCTGGCGTTGGTCCCAATCTCGACGGCTCCTCAGCTTCGCCGCCGATAGTGATTGGCCCATCAACAACAGCTAACTAAACTAAAGAAGAAGAAAAATTAAGGAGAAAAAAAACGAGAGGGTCAATGGATTTCAAAATCAAATCGTAAATGAGTTTTAAGGCTCTTCTGTTTTGTTCTTATTGGAAATGTCAAGAGCGACGGACTTCAAAATCGGATTTCATTTTGGCTTTTTATCGACTTTATTATTTATTTGTTTTTTATGCAGTTTCTATTCGCCCTTCCCAACCTCATAATACTCTTCTTGAACCCACTCTCTGATTTTGGTTTTGATTGAGAAAATTCCAAGTCGAAGTAAGTTAAAAATCAATAATGATACTATTAAAAAAAGAGGATAAATTGAACTTATTGGTCACCCAATAATAATAATAATAAAATATTATATTCTTTATAAAATTTAAGTTCTAACAATTATGTTTATTGGGTATATATATACATTGTTAATAAATTAAGAGAATTTTTTTTAGAGAAAATAACCTCAGTGACAAAAAACGTCTTATAATATACGATTTTAACCATTTTTTTAGATTTACCAAAATGACCAACTAAATCACAATGCGATCGATAATTCGCAACGCGATCTCCGGTATCGCAAATCAGTTTCCAGATTTTTGCGATTTACATATTCGCATTGCGATAGTCCAAGTTCGCGTTGCGATTTATTCCAAATTCGTTGCGATAGTCCAAAACCGCAACGACTGGTGGTATTGCATTTGTTTCTTAAGAATTTTCCCTAAAAAGATAGTATTCGCACGGACGTGTCGAAGACACGTATTACCACGACCACGAGACGAGACGGGCGGCGGCGGCGCGCGAGAGTCATCCTTGTTCTCTATCACTCAACAAGGAAGTAGGAAAGCCAAGCCTTAAATATCATTCTCAATAGTATTTCTAATAATATATGAGATTAAGCATTACCAACACTTGTTTCTAATACTATGTGATTATTCAAGAAACAATTAACAATCATGCACCTTAAAACAACTGAATCAGCAACCAATTGCATTAGTATTATACGATTAAATATGTCATAATTAAAAGTCAATCTACAATCGATCACGATTATTGCAATTTTAAGCAAAACATTCAAAAAAAAATTGCATCACTCGCGAGAATAAAATTTTTTTTTATCGTGCAATTACAATTAATTGAAAATAAATTAGAATTGCATGAAAACTAAACGAACCACAAATACTTTTCATACAAATACTAAAGTCATTAACTATAATTCACAAATAATATCACTATTTAAGGCTCAATCCCACATAGTATTGGGAATAAGTGTTGGTAATGCTCAATCCCACATAGTATTGAAAACACTATCGGGAATTGTATTTAAGGCTTGGCTTTCCCACTTCCTTGTTGAGTGATAGAGAATAAGGGGGATTCTCGCGCGCCGCCGCCGCCGCCGCCGTCCGTCTCGTGGTCGTGGTCGTGGTAATACGTGTCTTTGACACGTCCGTGCGAATACTATTTTTTTAGAGAAAATTCTTAAGAAACAAATGCAATACCACCAGCCGTTGCGATTTTGGACTATCGCAACGAATTTGGAATAAATCGCAATGCGAACTTGGACTATCGCAACGAATTTGGAATAAATCGCAACGCGAACTTCGACTATCGCAACGTGAATTTGGACTTTCACAACAAATTTTGGAATAAATCGCAACGCGAACTTCGACTATCGCAACGAACTTGGAATAAATCGCAACGCGAACTTCGATTATCGCAACAAACTTGGAATAAATCGCAACGCGAACTTCGACTATAGCAACGCGAACTTGGACTATCACAACGAATTTGGAATAAATCGCAACGCAAACTTCGACTATCGCAACGAACTTGGACTATCGCAACGCGAACTTGGATTATCGCAACGAATTTGGAAAATCGTATTGCGATAGTCGAAGTTCGCGTTGCGATAGTCGATGTTCGCGTTGCGAATATGGAAACTGATTTGCGATACCGGAAATCACGTTGCGAATTATCGACCGCATTGCGATTTAGTTGGTCATTTTGGCAAATCCAAAAAAAATGGGTTAAAATCGTATATTATAAGACATTTTTTGTCACTGATGTTATTTTCTCTTCTTTATATTCACCTATTAAAATGAGTAATTTATACTATGTTACTTACTAACCTATTCTATTGTTGTTTTTAACAAAAATATTATTAATTTTATCTTTTTTCTATTATGATAACCTATATTCAAATATCTGATAATAGTATGATGTAAATCTTTTTTCTATTAAATTGAACTTATTAGTTACCCAATAATGAAAAAAATATTATACTTTTTTATAAGATTTAAAAAAATATTATGTTTATTGGATATATATTGTTAATAAATTAAGAATTTTTTTATTAACCTATTAAAATGAGTAAACTATACTGTAACACCCCAATTTAGGGGCTAAAATTAAGAAAATATAAATTGGTGGATTTAATTTGGTATTTTGAAAGAAATAAGGGATTAAATTGTAAGATTTCAAAGTTGACAGACCGTTTTAAGAAGTGCAGGAAGTTCAATGGCTAAACTCTTGGTTTAGCCATTTTTAATTATGAGATATTATAAACCCCCAGACTCCCGTATGTTTCTGGAAAATTTTCCAGTTTTCCTCTCCCGTTCTCCTTACTTCGAACTCCGATCTACTCGCCGTCCGACCTCCGATCGACGAGCCGAAACCACCATCGTGTTCGTTGCCAACCGAGGAACAAAACCCCTCAAACCTTTCGTCGTGAATCATCACCGTTCGTCGTGAATTTCAGTTGGAAGTATCGTCGGTAATAACTCGGTTTTAGTTGGTTTTTCATCGATTCACGACGATCGGGTCATCTGTTTACGACACCTCCCGCACCATCGTGTTCCTTGTGCCGTTCCGAGTCCACCGGTGTTCTTCTTTTTCTCCGGCGGCGGCGGCGCGTTGGGAGGTGAACCGGTCAAACTTCCCGATTTGTTGAAATCGAGCTCTCCGCCGTTCAAAATTGTGAACCGAGCTTTGTAAGTATCTCGAAATCGCTCAAAATAATTTTTAGAAATTTTTCCGGGATTTTATCACTGTTCACGCGCCCCCACGCGCCGCCACTGCGCGTGGGGAAGGAAAAAGTGACCGGTTTGACCGGTTTTGGAACTGTTTTGACCGGTTTGACCGGTCACAACCCGACCCGACCCGTTGACCCGACCCGACCCGTTTACCCGACCCGTTGACCCGACCCGACCCGTTGACCCGACCGTTGACCGTTGACCCGTTGACCATTGACCGGAGTTGACCACTGTTGACCAAAACTTTGACCGGCTTTGATCGGGCATTAAACGACCTTTGACTTCGACCGAGTATACCTATCCTGACATTTTTCGACGTTCCAAATCCGATTCCGCTGTCCGTTTTTCGAAATTCGAACCCGAAGGCCTCGTAATTGTCAGTCAAACCCGTTGACTTTGATTTTGACCAAAAAAATTCCAAATTTCCGAAAAGTCATATTTTATGCTTTCGACGTCCTGAATCCGAATCCGAAGTCCGTTTCGCCAAATTCAAACCCGGTAAGCCGTCTTTCACTGATTTATCACCCGATTCGATCCGTTTATCGTAATTAAGCTCCGTTTCTGATATAATTTATGCTGATATGTATCTGAGGAATTATTGGAAGTTGAATTGAAGATCAAAGGCGTTCGAATGGAATTTTTATGGTCGATCAGTATTACACGGAAATCGAGGTAATACTTTACTACCTCTTTATGCTTTATGGAACATGTTGATATTGGTAAATGCATGAATAAGATAATGTTGGTCACTTTTGTGGAGTTGAATAATTTATTCACTCGATATGAATGTGGTAGAAATTCTGTAACTGAATACGGATCGAATGACTAAGATAAGAGATTGATAATTGTTAGAATTAAATTACAAGTTTGTGATTGGTGATAAAGAAATCAGCTCTGGATTTGTAACTTATATTTTATATCATCAAGGGTTAAATGTTAAAGATACTTGGATGAAAAATTATGAGAATACTCCGATATGGTAAAATTACGAAATTACCCTTATGTTGGAAAATGATAAGAATTGCCCCTGGAAGTTGGTTAATAACTCTGAAAAGACATATTGATCCGATATAACTACTGATGTGCATAAGAAATGTTAGTTTTATTTGGAAATTATGGATAACCGGTTTTAATCCTATGAGAGTTTGTGAAGGAATCATTTCAAAATCAAAGAATGTTCGGGAAAGCAATTGATCATAGGATCTCTAAATTATAATTATTTTCGTTAAGTGCTAATATTGAAATTATTTGGTTAAGAAATTACGAAAATGCCCTTGAGAGATAAAAGTCTGAATTGACCCTGAATGAGAGAGTACTTTGAGGATTTGTACTTAACTCGATTAAGTACGAATTTAATTGTTAAGATCCTGTCTTTGTACAGAAAAATTTATAATATTCCGTTTGTAAAATCTGAGAAGACACTTGACCCGAAAATATTCGAATAAGGGGTAAATACTTGAAGAGTAATTTATTGGAGGTATTCTGCTGACAGAATTGTTCGAAAGGACTGAAGTAAATGATAAGATTGAATTAAATAATAAGACCGGATGGAAGGAAATGATTGAAATATTCTAGAATTATAAAATGACCAAATTACCCCTGGAATGGAAATAACTCTAGAATGTCACCAAGCTCAGGAATGAATGGATATACTCAAGCTTTGAAATGAATAGAAAAAAATGTTAAGCACCAAAATGACCAAAATGCCCTTATGACCTAGAATAAGTAAATGTCTTGGATTAATTAAGAAATCCAAATAAACATGGATGTTGTGCTACCAGTAAAAGTTGTGAAACGCAACTTAAGTGATTAACCAACGTTAGTACTATATCATTACCTGAATGATATAAGTATCACTTGAATGTTTGTTCATCAGCTCAAATTTGGATCGATGATAATTCTGGAAGTACTTGGCGCAGCTCAACTCTAGAGCGCATACAGTACTAATAAGTGAGTAGTCGTTAGTCAAATCAACCACGAATACCAGAATGACTTTATTATATGAATAAATTGAAATGAAATGTAGTACAACGTGTATTTGAAATTCAGAAACGTCTGAATTATTCTGGAAAACTTTAAAGTAATCGAGATAGACTTGCTTACCAAACGAACTAAGTAACATCAATGAGTAAGGATTAAATAGGTGATTTGATGAGTTTGGAAACACTGTTGAACTTACATGATGAATTGTCATTATGGGTTATGAGCCATGGATCAAGTACGTCAGTATTTCCTGATATTGTTGAAACGTGGAAATGAAATAAAGACCGTTGGAAGATTTATTCAGTGATGATTATGGGGATGATCTATGGATCTGCACTATGGTATTAAAGAGTGAATACACTGGAAGGATAATGAATTGACTTGTTGACATGCATCAGTTTGAGACTTGTGTAACTCGAGTTGTTTGATAATATGATCGATAGTCGTAGATTGTAAATGACTTGAATCTTCGATTCTATATTTCATCTAAAATCACTTCGGTCATGTTTGAAAAAAAAAACAAGTAACGCAGATGGAAAAGATTCTGAATATCTCATTTGGTTCAATTGGGCTGAAATCCTATGAATTTAAAGTATATTCCTGAATACCCCTGATTGTTTGGGTAATGGAATCACTCGCAGTAAATCTGAATTTAGAATTATTATGTATAAAGGTTCCTGAACGTTTTCCTAAAGCACACGAAAATATAGTGGGATTCTAATGTATCAACATTAAATGTCTGGCTAGATCGGTTAGTAATCGATTCTCCTCAATAGGACCTTGTTCCAGGAATTCGATCAAATTTCATAAGTTTCATGTTATCCAAAATGATAACTACAATGGCCTCTGGAAATACTGGGATTCTCTAGTGTGTTCCCTACTTATTATTGAACTATTTTATTGGTTTTAATACGTGGTACACCGAATTCATTGGTTATTGTTTATGGATGCACCAATTTAATGTGACAATTTATGGAATATGGCTGCTATCTAATTTTTGTTTTGAAATGGTATATGATTACCATGTTTTTGGATTTATGGAATTTATGTCACGGTGCAATTGAATTTTGGAATTGAATTACGATGGAATAGCTCTGATCAAGCTAACTGGGCCTAATGTGACTCTTGAGGGCCCCAAGATGTTTCATTAGGTCGGCTTTCCTTTGCTGTGTGCTTAGGGTAAGCTATATGGACTTATTGACTTGGGCTTAAGGATACAAGCTTCAGAGCCTATCCTTAAGTCGGCTTTCTTTTTGCTATGTGCATAAAGTAAGCTATATGGAAAATAATTTTGGCAACTACTGATGGTGTACCAGAAAAGGGTTTAAACTATGATTTTCAAAAGTTAAACTCTTTACGAAATTGTGATATTTACTGGACTATGATTTGTACCTATTATGATTTTATTATACTGTTGGAACACACTAGACATCCTATTCGATCTCCTGAAAATGTCATACTTTGAAAGGTTTCTTATGAACTGAGATTCATGGCTTCTACTCGATGAACTTCTAAGGGAACCCCAAATTATTCTACAAGCTGGTATACATATGATTCAATAAGGAAATTATATGGCTTTCTATTTATCTACATGTCATGTAGCATCATCTGGTAGTTCTGTATTACTGAGCTTTCCAAAGCTCACTCTATTACTCACCTTTTCAGGTTAAAACAATTGTACCAGTGCATCTATCGACTTCAGTAAGGGAGTTCTTCCGGCGTGGTTGCAGAGTATGGTATTTGTGATTAGGGGGCATGTAATTGTATTTTGATTTATATACAAGTTTGGAAATCTGTTTTATTTTTAAATAGTGATAAATGATTTTATAAGTTTACATGTTCTGATAAAAAGTTTTAAAATTTCCGTTATTTTTACGGTGGGTCACTCCGGTGACCCTAATGTGACTTCCCGAATCGGATCGGGCTACCCGCATCGGTTTGGGGTGTTACATTTAGTGGTATCAGAGCTATGGTTTGAGTTAAGATTTTTCAAGATAGACCGGCCGGTCAAATGTCAAAATATGTCTGATCAGTACATGCCCCTAGACTGCAATCGTACCTCTCTGAGCCGGAACTCCAGGGCTGAGTCCCTATCTGTATTGAGTAAACCAAAGTTTCTATCTGCTAAGGCTATACTTGTACAAAAAGGAATACCAGTAACATCTGTCTAAACGCTGTAAAGTATCTCATGAGCCATGTGAGAGTTATTCATCTGAGAATTTCTGACTCGACTCCGGAAATGAAATTGAGATATGTTGCTGCTCTACGAGCCTATTCACGTATCCAATGCTGAATTGATTTCACAAGAATAAAGTTGTTCTGATTATTTACTTGGACTGAGGGAGAATTCTGAAGAGATTGATTACTCGAGAAAATTTTAAATTCTTTTATTGAAATAAGGAAAATTTATGATAAGAATGTATGCTCAGCTGGTTAAGGATAAGTGGAGGAATCGTACTTTTATAAAAGCTATTGATAGATTTGAAAGAACTGATGGAAGTTTTATTTATGCAATTATGTGACATGAATGAATTTCGAGGACGAAATTTTTTTAAGGAGGGGAGAATTGTAACACCCCAATTTAGGGGCTAAAATTAAGAAAATATAAATTGGTGGATTTAATTTGGTATTTTGAAAGAAATAAGGGATTAAATTGTAAGATTTCAAAGTTGACAGACCGTTTTAAGAAGTGCAGGAAGTTCAATGGCTAAACTCTTGGTTTAGCCATTTTTATGAGATATTATAAACCCCCAGACTCCCGTATGTTTCTGGAAAATTTTCCAGTTTTCCTCTCCGTTCTCCTTACTTCGAACTCCGATCTACTCGCCGTCCGACCTCCGATCGACGAGCCGAAACCACCATCGTGTTCGTTGCCAACCGAGGAACAAAACCCCTCAAACCTTTCGTCGTGAATCATCACCGTTCGTCGTGAATTTCAGTTGGAAGTATCGTCGGTAATAACTCGGTTTTAGTTGGTTTTTCATCGATTCACGACGATCGGGTCATCTGTTTACGACACCTCCCGCACCATCGTGTTCCTTGTGCCGTTCCGAGTCCACCGGTGTTCTTCTTTTTCTCCGGCGGCGGCGGCGCGTTGGGAGGTGAACCGGTCAAACTTCCCGATTTGTTGAAATCGAGCTCTCCGCCGTTCAAAATTGTGAACCGAGCTTTGTAAGTATCTCGAAATCGCTCAAAATAATTTTTAGAAATTTTTCCGGGATTTTATCACTGTTCACGCGCCCCACGCGCCGCCACTGCGCGTGGGGAAGGAAAAAGTGACCGGTTTGACCGGTTTTGGAACTGTTTTGACCGGTTTGACCGGTCACAACCCGACCCGACCCGTTGACCCGACCCGACCCGTTTACCCGACCGTTGACCCGACCCGACCCGTTGACCCGACCGTTGACCGTTGACCCGTTGACCATTGACCGGAGTTGACCACTGTTGACCAAAACTTTGACCGGCTTTGATCGGGCATTAAACGACCTTTGACTTCGACCGAGTATACCTATCCTGACATTTTTCGACGTTCCAAATCCGATTCCGCTGTCCGTTTTTCGAAATTCGAACCCGAAGGCCTCGTAATTGTCAGTCAAACCCGTTGACTTTGATTTTGACCAAAAATTCCAAATTTCCGAAAAGTCATATTTTATGCTTTCGACGTCCTGAATCCGAATCCGAAGTCCGTTTCGCCAAATTCAAACCCGGTAAGCCGTCTTTCACTGATTTATCACCCGATTCGATCCGTTTATCGTAATTAAGCTCCGTTTCTGATATAATTATGCTGATATGTATCTGAGGAATTATTGGAAGTTGAATTGAAGATCAAAGGCGTTCGAATGGAATTTTTATGGTCGATCAGTATTACACGGAAATCGAGGTAATACTTTACTACCTCTTTATGCTTTATGGAACATGTTGATATTGGTAAATGCATGAATAAGATAATGTTGGTCACTTTTGTGGAGTTGAATAATTTATTCACTCGATATGAATGTGGTAGAAATTCTGTAACTGAATACGGATCGAATGACTAAGATAAGAGATTGATAATTGTTAGAATTAAATTACAAGTTTGTGATTGGTGATAAAGAAATCAGCTCTGGATTTGTAACTTATATTTTATATCATCAAGGGTTAAATGTTAAAGATACTTGGATGAAAAATTATGAGAATACTCCGATATGGTAAAATTACGAAATTACCCTTATGTTGGAAAATGATAAGAATTGCCCCTGGAAGTTGGTTAATAACTCTGAAAAGACATATTGATCCGATATAACTACTGATGTGCATAAGAAATGTTAGTTTATTTGGAAATTATGGATAACCGGTTTTAATCCTATGAGAGTTTGTGAAGGAATCATTTCAAAATCAAAGAATGTTCGGGAAAGCAATTGATCATAGGATCTCTAAATTATAATTATTTTCGTTAAGTGCTAATATTGAAATTATTTGGTTAAGAATTACGAAAATGCCCTTGAGAGATAAAATAGTCTGAATTGACCCTGAATGAGAGAGTACTTTGAGGATTTGTACTTAACTCGATTAAGTACGAATTTAATTGTTAAGATCCTGTCTTTGTACAGAAAAATTTATATTCCGTTTGTAAAATCTGAGAAGACACTTGACCCGAAAATATTCGAATAAGGGGTAAATACTTGAAGAGTAATTTATTGGAGGTATTCTGCTGACAGAATTGTTCGAAAGGACTGAAGTAAATGATAAGATTGAATTAAATAATAAGACCGGATGGAAGGAAATGATTGAAATATTCTAGAATTATAAAATGACCAAATTACCCCTGGAATGGAAATAACTCTAGAATGTCACCAAGCTCAGGAATGAATGGATATACTCAAGCTTTGAAATGAATAGAAAAAAAATGTTAAGCACCAAAATGACCAAAATGCCCTTATGACCTAGAATAAGTAAATGTCTTGGATTAATTAAGAAATCCAAATAAACATGGATGTTGTGCTACCAGTAAAAGTTGTGAAACGCAACTTAAGTGATTAACCAACGTTAGTACTATATCATTACCTGAATGATATAAGTATCACTTGAATGTTTGTTCATCAGCTCAAATTTGGATCGATGATAATTCTGGAAGTACTTGGCGCAGCTCAACTCTAGAGCGCATACAGTACTAATAAGTGAGTAGTCGTTAGTCAAATCAACCACGAATACCAGAATGACTTTATTATATGAATAAATTGAAATGAAATGTAGTACAACGTGTATTTGAAATTCAGAAACGTCTGAATTATTCTGGAAAACTTTAAAGTAATCGAGATAGACTTGCTTACCAAACGAACTAAGTAACATCAATGAGTAAGGATTAAATAGGTGATTTGATGAGTTTGGAAACACTGTTGAACTTACATGATGAATTGTCATTATGGGTTATGAGCCATGGATCAAGTACGTCAGTATTTCCTGATATTGTTGAAACGTGGAAATGAAATAAAGACCGTTGGAAGATTTATTCAGTGATGATTATGGGGATGATCTATGGATCTGCACTATGGTATTAAAGAGTGAATACACTGGAAGGATAATGAATTGACTTGTTGACATGCATCAGTTTGAGACTTGTGTAACTCGAGTTGTTTGATAATATGATCGATAGTCGTAGATTGTAAATGACTTGAATCTTCGATTCTATATTTCATCTAAAATCACTTCGGTCATGTTTGAAAAAAAAAACAAGTAACGCAGATGGAAAAGATTCTGAATATCTCATTTGGTTCAATTGGGCTGAAATCCTATGAATTTAAAGTATATTCCTGAATACCCCTGATTGTTTGGGTAATGGAATCACTCGCAGTAAATCTGAATTTAGAATTATTATGTATAAAGGTTCCTGAACGTTTTCCTAAAGCACACGAAAATATAGTGGGATTCTAATGTATCAACATTAAATGTCTGGCTAGATCGGTTAGTAATCGATTCTCCTCAATAGGACCTTGTTCCAGGAATTCGATCAAATTTCATAAGTTTCATGTTATCCAAAATGATAACTACAATGGCCTCTGGAAATACTGGGATTCTCTAGTGTTCCCTACTTATTATTGAACTATTTTATTGGTTTTAATACGTGGTACACCGAATTCATTGGTTATTGTTTATGGATGCACCAATTTAATGTGACAATTTATGGAATATGGCTGCTATCTAATTTTTGTTTTGAAATGGTATATGATTACCATGTTTTTGGATTTATGGAATTTATGTCACGGTGCAATTGAATTTTGGAATTGAATTACGATGGAATAGCTCTGATCAAGCTAACTGGGCCTAATGTGACTCTTGAGGGCCCCAAGATGTTTCATTAGGTCGGCTTTCCTTTGCTGTGTGCTTAGGGTAAGCTATATGGACTTATTGACTTGGGCTTAAGGATACAAGCTTCAGAGCCTATCCTTAAGTCGGCTTTCTTTTTGCTATGTGCATAAAGTAAGCTATATGGAAAATAATTTTGGCAACTACTGATGGTGTACCAGAAAAGGGTTTAAACTATGATTTTCAAAAGTTAAACTCTTTTACGAAATTGTGATATTTACTGGACTATGATTTGTACCTATTATGATTTTATTATACTGTTGGAACACACTAGACATCCTATTCGATCTCCTGAAAATGTCATACTTTGAAAGGTTTCTTATGAACTGAGATTCATGGCTTCTACTCGATGAACTTCTAAGGGAACCCCAAATTATTCTACAAGCTGGTATACATATGATTCAATAAGGAAATTATATGGCTTTCTATTTATCTACATGTCATGTAGCATCATCTGGTAGTTCTGTATTACTGAGCTTTCCAAAGCTCACTCTATTACTCACCTTTTCAGGTTAAAACAATTGTACCAGTGCATCTATCGACTTCAGTAAGGGAGTTCTTCCGGCGTGGTTGCAGAGTATGGTATTTGTGATTAGGGGGCATGTAATTGTATTTTGATTTATATACAAGTTTGGAAATCTGTTTTATTTTTAAATAGTGATAAATGATTTTATAAGTTTACATGTTCTGATAAAAAGTTTTAAAATTTCCGTTATTTTTACGGTGGGTCACTCCGGTGACCCTAATGTGACTTCCCGAATCGGATCGGGCTACCCGCATCGGTTTTGGGGTGTTACATATACTATATTACTTACTAACCTATTCTATTGTTTTCCCCCTATTACAATCACTGATTTAATATTTTTAACAAAAATATTATTAAATTTATCTTTTTCTATTTTGATAACCTATATTCAAATATTTGATAGTAGTATGATGTAAATCTTTTTATTTTCCAAGTGATTTTCTCTCCCATAATTAACATTGATATATATTTTTTAATAAATTTATTATAGAGAAGAACATGCCAACATAATCATCGATTACCTTACAGAGACATAGTTGGGGGAGCGGAAGGAATCTAACACGGATGAAATGGATGCAGGCCATTTGGTCTTACACCAGAACCCTACAAGCAAAAGCACCAAGTCGAAAACGCGATCAACAATAAACGTTTTATTATTAAACATAGCATCGTTCCTGCAGAGCCAAATAGTCCAACAAAAACCCCAAAAACACCATTCTCCACACAGGTTTTGCATCGGCACGAATCGGTTGATTTTCCCAAGATAATACGAACTCACGAATACTGCCCGGACAAATAAAAGAAATGTTCCACAGCCGGCAAAATCTTTGCCATATGCTCCAAACCACCCTGCAATGACAAAAAAGATGAACAACCGATTCCAAATCACCCTGCAATGACAAAAAAAGATGAACAACCGATTCCAAATCACCCCCACAACAGACACAAAGATTAGGTGCCACGATATTAACGCCTCTTTTCGCAAGTTCATCTAGAGTCGGAATCCTCTGGTGAGCAATTCTCATAAAACGCCTCCACTTTAGGCGGAGCTAGCTTAGCCCAAACTTTCTTCGACACCGAATCTGCCTCCACCCCGTTGGAAGCCAAAATGTCAATGAATCCTTTCGGAAAATACTCACCGCTTGGGGTGCCAACCCAGATCAACCGATCTACAGTAGACAAATCCCTCCTTGGACAATTTATCAATCTCCAATACTCATCCCAAATAACAACTTCCCCCTCAAACAAAACTCTACGAATCTGAATATTCCAGACCCATGTTCCCTTAGAAATGAAACCAAACTCTGCCACCTTACCTTCTTTTTTGATTGCCACACTGAAGATTCTAGAAAATGCCACCCTTAACGAAGGTACTTCGGTCCAGTGATCATTCCAAAAATATATAAGAAGGAAGACACATCTTCCCTATCGGCAATGGCACTGCACGATACCAATTATTAGGCAATGCATTTTCTGGGAGTGTAATTATTAAGATAATGATTATAGATTCTTATAATTACGATGATTTTTTGAAATTCTAACTACATTTCCGATTCTTCACATTTTCAACCACAAGTAAAAATGTAATTATATTTGATTCAATGATAACATTAATTAAAATAATTATTTAAATATGTCTGCTTATATAATAACATCTAAAATCTTTTTTGAATAAAACGAGAGAAAAAACAAAAACAAAAAACAAAACGCTAGCTCTCGGCTAAACCACTGCTATGAACGTCACCGTGCAACGCAACCTCAATCTTAACACGCAATCATTGAAAAGTATGAATATCAAAGGAAGATTTCATGTCATTTTAGCCATCTCAAATTTACCTAAATTTAGTTGTAAATAAGTTTTTAAACACATATTTATTATATATATAGTTGACAGTTGCATCCAAATTTAAGTAACAGGATTCTAAGATTTAAAGTTACAGTATTCGAATGTCACGTGTTGGAGTAATTGTGTTGGTATGGCCCATGACTCGGGTGTTATTAATTATATCAAAGATTTAAACATATTTTCGTGTAGGTTTATTTTGATAATGGTTATGGAAACGTACTTTAAATGAGCGCAGGCATCCACTCGAACCCACAAAGCCCAAAAAACACGTCCTTTCGGTTTACTGTACACTTCCCCCTATCCTCTCTTGCAAAGAGAGATGGCTAAAGCTCCGTCCTTTGCCCACTCCATCTTCTTCTTCACTGTTGTCCTATAAATGAAACCAACATCTTAAAAAAAAGGTATTATTTCGGTGGATGAAAATGGCTTTCAATTCTTCACTTCTTTTCGATTCTCTTTATTGTCCAGAAGAGAACCGGGGGCAAGAGGAAGAGGCTAAAGAAGATTACTTTGTTGAAGCAGACGACGAACTTTCTGGGAACCCTTTTCCAGTCTTGTTTGAACATGACTTGTTCTGGGAAGACGATGAACTTTCCTCTTTACGTTCAAAGGAAGAGCGGAATCAACTGTTTGATACCCAGCAAACAAATGGGAATCTCGCCGGACCTCGCTTCGAGGCCGTTGAATGGATGTTGAAAGTCAATGTTCATTATTCCTTCTCCGCTCTCACAGCCGTTCTCGCCGTTAATTATTTCGATAGATTCTTGTTTAGCTTCCGGTTCCAAAGCGACAAGCCATGGACGATTCAACTAGCTGCTGTTGCTT
Organism: Hibiscus syriacus; assembly: GCF_006381635.1. NCBI lineage: Eukaryota > Viridiplantae > Streptophyta > Magnoliopsida > Malvales > Malvaceae > Hibiscus > Hibiscus syriacus. Next base: position 486,597 of record NW_024063079.1, read on the forward strand.
GTCTTTCTCTGGCAGCCAAAGTGGAAGAAACCCAAGTGCCTCTCCTACTGGACTTACAGGTCCGTTTGGTACTTTTTTATGTTTTTTTTCCCATTTGTTTCGGCTTACCGAAGTTGTGATTTTGTTGGTGTGTTTAGGTGGAGGAGAGCAAATATGTTTTCGAGGTCAAAACTATCCAAAGAATGGAGATTTTGGTACTCTCTACACTTCAATGGAAGATGAATCCTGTAACCCCAATTTCATTTCTTGATTACATTGCAAGGAGGCTTGGGTTAAAGGGTCATTGTTGCTGGGAATTTCTTCGGAGATGTGACCAAATTTTGCTCTCTGTTATTTCAGGTTAGCACCAAAAACAAAAGTCCTTTGTTTTTCTTTTACCGAGTCATGAATTTGATCTTAAATCGTGTTGAATTCATTGGCAGATTCCAGGTTTTTGTGCTTCCTCCCTTCTGTAATGGCCACTGCTATAATGCTGCATGTTATGGATATTGAACTAGAATTCCAAAACCAGCTCTTAGGCAAGCTGGGAATTGATAAGGTACTTACTGTCCATCTTAAATGGTGCAAATTTTGTCATGGGATTTAAAATCTCAATGTTTCAAACAGGACAAAGTGGATGAATCCTGTAAGTTGATAATGGAATTGGCAAGAGCAAGAGTTGAAGGCACCCGATCAAACAAGCGCAGGTTCAGCTCGATTCCGGGAAGCCCAAATGGTGTAATGGATTTGTTCTTTAATTCCGATGGATCGAACGATTCGTGGGCAGTTTCATCATCGACCCTGTCTTCTTCACCTGAGCTTGTGTCCAAGAAGATCAAGACTCAGCGAGAACAGTTCCTGGAAAGGCTCGGCCATGCTCCATCAGATTTTCTCAGCAATCCTCACTAATTTCCATCTTCAATTTCTCACTGTGTAATAATATTTCTGTTCTTTTGTTTTTTGTTTTTCCATTGAGATGCAAGTTAAATTGCTTCCCATCTCTGCTTTTTTTTTTTCCAACCAAAACATGATTTGAGACAAATTTCAGCTTGTGAAACTCAAATGTCTCTTTAGGGAGTGATTGGTTGGTGAGAAAATTACAAGTAGAGATGGCTTGCATTTTATCCGGAAGAAGTTAACCCAAAAAAGAAAAATGATATAGCAATCCAGACTTCAGATTCCTTCCATTACTGCTTTAGCCTTCTCGTATTATATTGAAACTTAAGAAATTGAAGTAAAAAAAGTTTAACCCGAATATAGTCTGTTTTTAATCCCTAAACTATAAAAAAAACTAAACAATATCACTTAACTTCAAACAAGTATAATTTTAAACGATAATATAATAACAAATTTAATCCCTCCATCTCCGTTTACTCCCTCTCACCCATCACCGCTGCCTCTACTAATAGTTGCACAAATCACAAACCATCATCATTGACGAGGATAGATTGAAAGAGAAGGAGGGCAGTCTACTCTTTAAAAGTTTTAAATTTTTATTATTTTAAATAATTTTATATTTTTAATTAAAAATTTATTTTTTTATTTTTTTAAATTTTATAAGTTCATTATTGCTTAACATTTTATAAATTCACCGCCTTTCATGATCACAAATTACATGCTCCGCCATTTCCACGTTCATCGGCTTTCAATTATCATCATGGGAGACGGAATTATGAAAAACCAGATGATAGAAAATTACAAGACAAGTGCACCAACGAAAAAAATATACTTTATAATTAAAAAATCATTTGTGTATTTTAAGTTTTACTGTTCTAAATGTTCCTGTCATGATTCTAACATTGTGATGATTGAAATACATACGGACTGTAGTGTTCATGTACATTCTGATGATTGAAATACATAATGAAGGTAGTGTTCATTTACATGTATACTATACTTTGGTATGTATTTGTCTGCATGCCGTTGAGGGAACATTTTGTCTTGTCGGCCACTGGCAGAGTTTGTGACTAATTTTGGGGGTTTTGACCTCATCGGAAGAGCTCATCTTTAGTTTGAATTTTTTTTAGTAACACAAGAAAATATACCTACACAAAAGTACAAACCTCCTCAGCGACGAAACTAGGGGCTGGTGAAGACCTTGGTCCCCAAAATGGTAAAATTGTTCTCAAATCCTTATAAAAACCATAAAATTATAAATTAATATATGACAAAAAGTGTGAATTCATGGCACCGATCTAGCAGCAGCAATTTTCAAATGGAAATGGTGGGAATTTCGGGATCTCGACTAAAGCATAACCTTTTCATATTTCAACTCCCTAATCTGAATGCAAACTCAGTGAGAGCTACCCTTTTTTGACAGTGAAATGCATCCCAAAAGATTAAACTGTAGTTTTCCCATTACTTTAAGATTTTCACCCACCCCAAGTCTGGGTGCAGGAAAAGACAGCAGCAACAACATCTTACATGTGCTACCGCTTTCTTTCTACCACTTCAAACTAAAGTTACATAATCTCAAACTTGACTTTCTCAAACTTATTATTGTACAATATTCATACCTCTCTAGATTTTCTTACTAAATTTCTTAATCTGCGCAAACTGACTTTCGATTTTGGTTGTTATGTCTGATCATATTTTCTTCTTTTCTTTTGGTAGTTAGCAGTGTAGGTTTAGATTCAATTTCAACGGCTTTGGGAAGAAAACAACACAATAATACAATATTGCTTACTGATCACTAAAAAGAAGAAAATTACTGCCATGCATCATCTCAGAGCTCAATGCATGCTTTTGACTTATTGAATATTAATGACTTTCCTTTTTGGTAGAATAATAAATGAAAATATTAAGACTTAAACTTAAATTTATTAAATAGAACAGACTTAAATTTTAACTAAAAGTTAAGTTAGATTTTGTTATAATTTTATTTGTCGAAGATTATTTGATGATTAAGTTTATTTAGTAAGAATTCTTATTGAATTAGGATTCTTTGTGACAAAATATTTGATTGTATAAGTAGAGAGTATGTCTTATCATTTAAAATTATGAGATTGAATTATTTTGGGGGCTTACGTTACAGAGATAGTTTTATAGGGATATTGGAAGAGTGATTTGAGATGCACCAAGTTTTGGTATAGATATCGGGTTTTGGAATACATAAAATATCATGTATCTGTACTTTTCTTGATTTCTATGTTTATAGTAGATTGTTATTCTTCAGACAAGGTTGAACCACATAAATCTTACTTTTAATACATGTCTTATTTTGTGTTGATTTTATTTCTCTGCACCTAAATTTTAGTATTATTTTGAAGGGTGTTTTCATGAATCAACTGAACAGTACATGTAATAGTTTAGAATGGGTATAAAACGAAGACCTAATTATTTCAATCCTCTAATGCAAATTGGGGGGGGGGGGGGCTCAAAACACTAATGTAGGCAAAAAGATAAGAAATGGTCACATTAAGCACACTGGCACCCGAACTTAAAGCCAAATCATTAATCATGCTAAAGCTGCTGTAGACAGCATTCTAAAACAATCAAACAAAGTTAATCAGTAACGAGGCAATGTCTGAAGATCTGAGAAAAATATTTATACAGCTACACGTATTTATGGGGTGAAGAATGGCAGGCCCACAGTTTCAGGGTTATAAATTCATCAAATCAGCTTAGATTTGAATGAGAGATGGGGAATGGAACACTCTATCAATACACATTCAATGCGTGACTGTTATAATTGTGGGATATGAAGCTCAGATTTTGGAATTTTTCGAAGCAAGATTATTGAAACAAAGATGATAATGGCAATGGGGCTCACCACAGGAAAATAGTATCCGATGAGGGTGTGGGGTGGGGGTCTCTGTGTTTTAGGGGTCGCCATCCTCAGGGAATGCCAAACTTATTACCCTCTGATGACTAATGCATTTAGGTCTTTTTGTGTATATTATTTAACCCATCTGCTGCTGCTGCTGCTGCTTGGAGGGGACAATAGCAAATATAGGGTGAGACAAATCTATATTATTTCAGGCCAAACCATTAGGTCAGCCCCCCTACATATGGTCCATTTGTGATAATCATTTCCATATGTAATGCTCCAAAATTCACCCACCACATGTTACCTACCTTCTCTTCTCTTGTATAAAAGATAAAATCTTACATAATACCAAATTTATCGATCGATTGTCTAATGAACGATTCTTCGAATATTCTTCAAAGTATTTGACATATATGAATATAGGTTGATCAATACATTCATATTAAGTAATGGGGGGAAAAGATCCAAAGAAAATCCAATGGGGGGTAGACTACTAGTGACTAGTGTTAGAAGGATTGTAAGTTTAGGGCATTGGGGTAAAATGGTCCTAACTCTAAAGGCTTCTTCTCCTTGTCCTTGTAGAGGGCGGTGAGTGTTATGAGATTTACCGTTATGGTTAAATATGAATGAGCTTTAGGACTCAAATGTCCCTTTACATTGTCAGAATGAAAGGGATATTGGTAGATTTTTAGGTCATTAAGGCATTTAGCCTCACTGTTTCCAAATAATTAAATATTGGTTCCAAAACCAACCAATCACCCTACTCACAAGGGCCTGTTTTGGCTAAACCTTGGCTCTCAGTAGGGATGAAAATAATTTGATTCTCAAAATTAATTTTAAAAAATCATGACTAATTGAATTTAAATAAAAATTATATATATAATTTACATATCAAATTATATAACATTGAATTAAAATTTATATAGACTTTTGAGATATAACTTTTATTAATAATGTTATAATCTGAAATTCAATTAAATAAAATTGTTAATTGAATGATTTTTATTTGGAAAAAATGCAAAAAGAAAAAAGTTGTGCAAGGTTTGTTGTTTAGCCGACTCCACTTAACTCTTAAATTTGGTTTATTAAAGCAGAAAACGCAAACATAACATTGAAGTAATTAAAATTAATTACATCATACATTATTAAATTATAATCTTCATCTTGAATTGATTTCTAAATTTTAAATATTCTAATTTTATCATCAAATTATGATTTTAAATTGCTCTTCAATTTTTTTTATAAATTTTAATTTCATTCCCAACCATTCGAACTTTTGAATGTTCTAATTTCATTATAGAACAACAATATATGCTAATCACGTTCTATGTTAATTAAATCGTTAAACATTTAATTATCTTGTAAACATTGATTTGTATTATGTTTATAATATGATGTGGTATAAACGATAATTAATGGTATATCACATCCCAAGACCTTTAGAGAGAACAATACTCTATTTAATCGCTGATGTCATTTGATGAGTTCAAGATCGTAGTTAATACTATGATTAAAGAATAATAATAATACCCGATCCCTGGCGTTTGAGATAATACTACTCGAACCTAATTGATCTAGTGGGATGAGGCACTAGATTCCTTAAGTATGTCAGGGGTTCGAACCCTGACGTTTGCAAATGGAGCAAACTTTGGGAGGGTCACCTTTGCCTCTCCAATATCCCATCTAAACTAGTTGATCAATAAATCGGATACTACTGATTATCCGATTAATTCAAAGTAAAAGAATAATAATACATTTTATTTATTATTATTGTAAAAAATCTTTAACTTTTTTAAACTAAAAAATAACATTATTGAGTTGAATACATACATCGATCACTATTTATTTATTGATTTAGTTTTTTTTTTCATTTAATATATTATTTTAATTAAACTTAAAAAATATGTAGTATTTAGAGTTTTCTATGTAATAAATTAATGAAATTAACAAAAAAAATGTAGAGAAATAGAAATAGAGAATAAAGGTGAATAAGTTGATAGTATATTAACAAAAACATATAATTTTAATTTTGATTGATATATTTGATCTCAACTAAATATATTTTTATGAAAAATAAAATTTGAGATAATGTTGGCATTGTGTAAACCTGTATTCATGCACCGTCTTTGCACTCAAGGAAAAAAGACATTTCCAGGAATCTCCTACTTTGTCCGAGAAACAAATGCATTCATAATTAAAAAAAAATAGCTTACTCTTATTCTCATATGTAATGGGGTAAAGGGGAGGTAGGATAGTAGGCTACCCCAACGCCAAGTTAAGAGCAACTTCCGTGGGAGACCTCCAAATTATGAAATGTCCTCCGTGGGACTCGATCCCACGACCTCAAGATTAAAAACCTTGCGCTCTACCAACTAAGCTGATGATCATTTCAAAATGCATTCATAATTCTTTTCTGTTAAATGTTTATTTATTTATTAATGAAAATATAATTAAAAAGATGGAAGAATATATTACACCTGCAAGGACCGCGTACCAGATGTAATCAGACGCGTCTCATGTTTCGTAAAACCGTGTGAAAGCAATATTATGGCTTCAACGTGACCATGCAAAAATCAATAAAATATTTTAATAAACCACACATTATTCCTTTAATTTTTTAAAAAATTTGGCTATTAAATTTTATATTCAAATTCATTAATAGTATAAATATTGTATATGTTGATATATTTATCATTAACGTATAAAGTCGAATTCAAAGAATACGTAACAATTCTTATAATAGAACTTATTGAGTGATCTCAATAATAAAAGATAAAATGTTGTTATTCCTAAAAAAATTGAATTTGAATAGCTGTGTTTACAAGATATACATACACGGTTAATTATCAAGAAAAATTATGAACAAATATTACTTTACAACATCGTTCAACTATTAAAAAAGCAAATCTAAATTCTCAAAGTAAAGTAAAACCTTGGCTTCGCAACCGATTTTGGGCACAAAGTAGTTTGAAATATAGTATTTAGTAATGGTTTGTAAAGGATATGGGGCTGAGTCAATCAATCCTGTTAAAGGTCCCACTTTCACAAAGCTCACCGTCCTCGTCAACCCCACTCCAATGCCTATATATATATATATATATATATATATAGCAACACTACCATTGCAATATTTCAACGACAGCCCAATTCAAAACAATCAGCAAATCCATTTTTGTGATACACAGAGTTCGGATATATCAGAAAAAAGAAAACGTATTCTTTTCGTTACCGAGAACAGCTCGACATCGATGAAGCGTATTATTTTCGTGATGGGCCTATTGGCATTGTTGGTTTCGACGGAGTTGGCGGTTGCTGTCGATGGACGAACGCTTCCATCGAAGACGGTGGCGGAGGGAGGATACGAAGAACAAAGGGAAACTAGTGTCTCATCATCAGCAGCAAGCAACACCAGCACTCGTAATTGGTTTAGAAGCTTGGGTTTTAGGTTAGCCTCCGGACCAAGCAGAAGAGGTCCTGGACATTAACATTGTTTAGAAGCTCGGCAGCCATATTTTCTGCTTCTGTCTAGGGTTCATTTTTTTCATTCCTTTTTAAAAACCTGATGTTAGTGAAATACTTTTTGATTATAATTTGGGATAATCTTTGTACGTTTTAATGATGAACTGAAAAAACAGAGACCGCATATTCATTCTTTAATCGTTTGCATTATAAGCTAGATTTGAGTTTATTTCAAGTTTTATGAATTATAAATATTTATTAATTTTCATTAAAAAACTAAAACTAATTAATAAATTTTGATTCAACTATAAAATCAATTATAATACCTTTATTTTTTCCATTAAATATCAATACATAGTATCTTTTTACAAATATTGGAAACGATATTGTTGATAATTGTGAGCCACAACCTTAAACATGAATAATATAAATAGACACGAATTGCTAATTTGTATAAATTTAAGAATTTAGTAAAGTGAATCGAATATTGTTTTTTACAATATTAAGAGAAGCATGATTTCAAACAAATTTTGTCAATAATATCATTAGTTTTATGCTATACATTGTGTTTAATACTCCTTATTTATTAATTTATAAATACATTTTCATAAATTAAAAAATAATGATCTATTTTATTGTAAACATTATCTTCTAATTAGGTTAATGTATTTTCGATTAAAAATTTATTTATTTTTAATATTCCTTTTAATATTTTAAATGAATTCGAAGTTAGATCGACTCTAGTAGGCTTCCAAGGTCGAGCTTTTTTGGTAGCTGTAGTTGTTATGTTGTGTGTGTGTATATATATATATATATAAGATTGTATCCCCGTTATGGATAAGTTTGTTTACGATTATGTAGGTGTCGGCATGTGTGTAAGTAAATCAAGATTTGTGAGGGCCAAAGTGTGAGCAAAATGAGGAATTTGGGGTTGGATAATGGAAGTGGTCAAATGGTGGGGAAAGTAGGGTTTCAAATATTACTACCCAAGGTGGATATATGTCCACTGCCATTATCCATTATTTTTCAACACATGCTCCTTAAACATCTCCTGGATCAACTAAATGTTTCCATCCATTGATCAACATGTACAAGATTTTCTCTGTGATTTACTATAATTTATCATATCATTTCAACTTCACATTGAGTACTTTGTGAACCAAGAATTTTCCCAATTCACAAAAGGATCAGACAAAACAAAGTCATTTTTTCCTCAAAAATTTAAATAAATTCCTTTAATTATTACTATTTCAAAGAGTTGCGTCGATTAAAGAGAAAATGTCCGAAAGCAACGGACAAGTTCACTTTCGCTGTGCCCCAAGCCTGTGGATTGGATGGCAAGACACGAGTAATTTAATCTTTCAACCGAATACTAAAGTACAAAAGTAAACTAACCGACCGGGGCAACTACAAACACGGTTGTCTTTGACTTTCATTTGTGCTTAATAAAATTCTCAATTTGCTGTTATTTTCAATAAATAACCAAGAAAATCGAAAATTAATTGAACATACAATACATTTGGAAAGACAATTCAGAAGTGGAAATCTAATATCGTGTTGAAATAGAGAGAAGAGTATTGAGAAACAATGGCTTGAGTTTTCCATTGATTAAGAGTGGATATATATACACAAGATGGGGCACATAGAAATAGGAAATTAGCCTAGAGTTAGGGGATTACAACTAATTACAAGGCACATAAATAGGAGATTAGCCTAGAGTTAGGGAATTACAACTAATCACAAGAATATTATAATTGATTACAATAATTTAAAATTTAAATAAAATTTGTTATAATTAATTCTCTAATATGCCCCTCAAGATGGAGTTGGAATCGGCTTCGTGGAAGCGGTTTGGTAAGAGCGTCGGCAAGTTGATATGTTGAGGAAACATGAGTAACACAAAGAGCACCTGATTGAACTTGACCCCGAATAAACTGATAGTCAAGTGCCACATGTTTCATGCGCAAATGAAAGACTGGATTAGAACAGAGATAGGTGGCACCAACATTGTCGCAGTAGATAACAGGCGGTGTAGGAAGAGTGATGCCAAGTTCTGTGAGAAGGGAACAAATCCAATTGAGTTCAGAAGTAGTAGCGGCAACTGATCAATACTCAGCTTTTGTGGAGGATCGAGCAACTGTACGATGTTTCTTGGATGACCAAGAAATAGGATGACGACCAAGATAGACAATATAGGCACTCGTTGAGGTATAGTCATCTTTGTTTCCACCCCAATCAGCATCTGAGAAGGCATGAAGGGAAAGTGGATTTGCCTTGTGAAGGAATAATCCATGAGTTAATGTGCCACATAGATATCAAAGCAGTCGTTTTGCAGCATTCCAATGTTCAGATGTCGAGTGATACATGAATTGAGAAAGCTTGTTAACAGCATATGCTATGTCTGGGCGAGTGAGGCAAAGATACTGTAGACTGCCAACAATTGTTCTATATTCTGTGTAGTCAGTTAGAGCTGTACCTGAATGAAGTGTGAGATTTCCATCTGTAACAAGTGGTGTAGCAACAGGTTTTGCACCAATCATTTTTGTCCGGGAAAGAAGATCAATGATGTAGCGCCTTTGAGTAAGTAGCAGACCGGATGGAGTGGTTAGAACCTCAATGCCGAGAAAATAAGACAAGGTGCTAAGATCCTTGATTGAAAATCTTTGTGTCATGAGGTCAATGTAGCGTTGAATAATATTGGTGTTGGTGCATGTGATAATAATGTCATCCACATAAACAAGTAGATATATAGTAGTGTCACCTGAGTGAAGAATGAATAGGGAAGTGTCTGCATGAGAGTTTGTGAACCCAGACTCAATGAGGAATTGGCGAAGTTCAAGGTACCAAGCCCGTGGGACTTGCTTGAGTCCATATATAGTTTTTTTTAGTTTGCATACATGTGTTGGATTATCTTTATCAACAAATCCTGGAGGCTGAGCCATATAGACATCTTCGGAAAGATGGCCCTGAAGAAAGGCATTATTAACAACCAATTGTCGCAATTACCAACCTCTACTGAGTGCCAGGCTTAGAACAAGTCGTATTGTTGTCAGCTTGACAACCGGACTAAAAGTGTCATGATATTCCACTCTAGGTCGCTGATGAAAGCCTTTGGCAACTAGTCTAGCTTTGTACCTGTCAATAGAACCATTAGGAAGTCGTTTAATACGAAAAACCCACTTACATCCAACAATATTCTGCAGAGAAGTAGATGGAACAAGCTCCCAAGTTCCATTCTGAACAAGAGCATCAAACTCATCATTCATAGCTTGTCTCCATTTAGGATCTTTTAGGGCTTGAGAAACAGTATGAGGCTCAATGTCTGATGGTTGAGAAATGATAGCAGTGAGGTTCATTTTGGTTAGGGGTTTGTGGATGTTGTTTTTTGATCTAGTGATCATGGGATGGGTATTTTGATGGGTGGGTTGCGTTATGATTGAAGCAGAAGAGGTCTCAAAATTGTGTGGTTCTAGTGGTAAATGATCGACGATGGTTTCTTGGCGATTAAACGAGTTGTGTTCGGGTAAAGGGAGGTCTATTGACAGTGATCGACAGTCAACTAATGAGGAAAGACAGTGGTATGTTTGGGTATTTTGTGACATATGTTGACATGAGGAATCCCTTTGTGGAGGCGTATTGAGTGAGCCACTTGAAATTGGTAAAATTTGGATCGGGGGAAGCCATTTGGAAATGATCTCTGGGGTGGGACGTGATAGATGGATTTGGTGAGTGCTAAAGGGAAAGGAGTTTTCAAGAAATTTGACATGACGAGAAATGTATATTTTAGAAGTGGATAGAGCGAGCCAAATATATGCATTTTGTGTTGAAGAGTAACCAAGAAAGACGCAAGGAGTGGAACGAGAGTCAAGTTTATGCTGAGAATAAGGACGAAGCCACAAATAACATAAGCAACCAAACACCCGAAGTTTAGTGTAGTTGGGTTGAGACTCAAAGAGTTTCTCAAAAGGAGATGAAAGATGTAATATGGGTGTGGGCATACAGTTGATGAGATATACAACAGTGGCAAAAGCGTAAGTCCAATAAGTTAAAGGCATTGATGCATGAGTGAGGAGAGATAAACCAGTTTCAACAATATGTCGATGACGTCGTTCAGAAAAACCATTATGTTCTGGTGTATTGGGTGGTGTAGTAAAATGTGATATACCATTGGTGGAGAATAAAAGATCAAGGGCTTGATATTCACCACCATTATCTGAATAGAAGGTAACAATTCGATGTTTAAATTGGTTTTCGGCTAATGCCTTGAAACGTACAAAGACATCATACACATGAGATTTTCATTTAAGGGGATAATATCAAATATATCGTGTATAATGATCTACAAAAATAACATAGTATTGAAAACCATCAACAGAATAAACAGGAGAGCTCCAAACATCAGAAAAGATAAGTTCAAGCGGGTGAGATGAGGTTAAGGTAGAAGAAGAAAATGGAATTTTATGACTTTTATTGCATGAACAGGCATTGCAATGTGTGAAGGATGATAACGGACTAGACAATGGTAAAGGAAATTTGGAAACAATATTTTTTATAATAGTAAATGATGGATGACCTAGTCTAAAGTGCCACTCGGACAAAGTGGTCTTGACACTGGAAAATGCAAGTAATGGTGGAGAGAAAACTGAAGGGGATGTAGTCGGCCACACATATACGCCATTCTTAGGTTCACCCATCAAAAGGATTGTCCCCATGTTTAGATCCTTCACACAAAAAGCAGAGGGTGAGAATTCAACAGAAACATGGTTATGAGTGCAAAATTGATAAATAGAAATTAAGTTCTTTTTCATGGAAGGGATACAAAGAATATTTTGTAAAGTAAAAGTGCGAGAGGAAGTCGTATGGGAAGCCATTGAAGGGACTAGTGGCGTAGTTTTAGATATATGTATATGAAGGATCGTGGTTTTTGTTAAGGGAAAAAAAGAGAGGAAAATATGCTCTGGAAGATTAGGCTCTGATACCATGTTGAAATAGAGAGAATAGTATTGAGAAACATTGGCTTAAGTTTTCCATTGATTAAGAGTGGATATATATACACAAGATGGGGCATAAAAAAATAGGAAACTAGCCTAGAGTTAGGATTACAACTAATTACAAGGCACATAAATAGGAGACTAGCCTAGAGTTAGGGAATTACAACTAATCACAAGAATATTATAATTGATTACAATAATTTAAAATTTAAATAAAATTTGTCATAATTAATTCTCTAATATATCGTAGCCAGGATTTGACATGCAAATATACCATACATTTGGAAATTAACCTTTCCCCACACTCAACAACAGCTTCCTTTAACCTCTCTGAAAACCTAATTTTCTCTATTTGTGGTGCGCCCTTCGCCCCTTTATTTTTATTTATTTTTTATCGTTGACAACGTCAACTCTAGACATAAACGCTAAACAATATGATCAACACAACGTAGCAGCACAAACATCAATGTGGTTGGTGCTGAGAATATGATCAACACTAGACATAAAGCATACTAAAGTACACTGCACCAAAATTAAGCCACCAACTCGTTTAAGTATGTTTAATTCCTATAAAGGCATAAGCAAGCATGCCACAAGAAATTGCATAAATGTAATATATATATATATATACTCAAATTCTTGAATCTTAACCACTTATACCAAAATCCGTTGGCATAAATGTAATATGCATACATAATGTGTATTGCAGAGTTATAATATATAATGGTTGTCCCTTTTTCCCATATGTATGGGGTAAGGAGGAGGTAAGATAGTAGGCTACCCCCCCAACACCAGGTTGAGAGCAGCTTCCGTAAGAGACCTCCGAATTATGAAATACCCTCCGTGGGACTCGATCCCACGACCTCAAGGTTAAGAACCATGTGCTCTACCAACTGAGCTGGATGGTCATTTCAGAGTTATAATATACATTAATTTAATAAATTTTTTCCATTATTCATAAAGGTATCCTTAATTTTATAATAAAATTGAATAGATTTTATATATGCATTTACTATATTTGTAAGTGGGACATAATTGGGTTTTAATCTTTATTACAGAAAGTGGATATATTAGATGAAAAAAAGATAATACGATGTCAGTTTTTCTTATCGTCATCTTCATCTCTCCTATTTTCAAGAAATTTTAGTAAGGTTTAAAAAAGTTTCTTTGAGGCATGAAAGATTATAAAGTTGAAGCGAGATTTTCAATGGTCCCTAAATAAACATAATTATTCAACTAATTTCATTTCATCGATACAATAATTGTGATTAATTGAAAGTTATCTAAATAGTCCGATTATTTCATTGATCAAAGCAAAAGCTAGAAGTTTTTATATGTTTCATTACGCATAAACTTAAATTTTGGGATAATTGGTGAAAAAGGCTTTGATATTCAACAATTAAATATTTATGTTTATTGGTCCATGATTATTTTTATTTGGATCTAATAAAAATTGACAATAAATGCCCAATCTCAAACTCATCCGTTCCTATATTGTTGAAGATCAAGAAATAAACACAGTGATGTAGAAAGTTGGGACTTTCATGGTTGAAACTTGAAAGGTAACAGAACTTTCATTTATGCAAATGGAAATGAGAATAAAAGAACTGAAAGAATACCATCCACATATTAACAAATTGGGATACCATCCACCTAAACCATAGAATTCAAAGACAGAAATTGGGGCTTTATGGCATCAACAAAGTAACATAATATCCTTCAACCAAGACGTTAACTGCAGGTATCGGATTCATCCAAGATGATAACTGGTAGCAACCATATGAAACAGATTAAGATGCAACTCAACACTGAAATGCAGTAAGAAAAGAGATTCAGCATTCAGAAAATTAAAATGACATTCAGGTCACTCAAGAAAACATAATGTAAGCTGTAAACATATGTTAAGGAATTACGGAACATGAAAACAGCTTGAGATCCGAAAACATTAAAAGTTTTGCTAAAAGCATTATGCTATTTTGACACGAGCACATGGTTACAGGTCATATGAGCATGTGTCTACATTCAGTTCATATAAATTGTTTACTTAGATGACCAAGACAACTATACATATAAGTTCAACAGAATGCAGTTTCAATGAAACCTACACATAATTAATTGTTCCATAGTAGCACTTATCCCTGACATGCTAGATTCTAATTCACAGCAGAAATCTCATTATGTTAAACCTAAGAATCTCTCCCAACACGTTGAATATTTGAATCAAGAATTACTTTCTTTAAAAAGGATTACAATAAAAGCAAGCTGAAGAGATAAAAAGATTTAACACCATATATCATATCAAGATCTAGATAAAATACAGAAACGTCTAGTGAAAACAGCTCTTTCTACACATCAACTCTTACAAGACTCAAGTTTCAGCTTGATTGCTCCGGTTTCCATTGTTCAGCTTTCAGGAGATAAAAATTATATACAGCATTGCCTAATTCATGTGAAGCTAATAACTTAGTTTGTTGAGAGAGTTCGTGAAAGAACACTAAGTACATTAAGGTACAACAGAATGCTGTTGAATTGTTGAGAAACAATCATCACTCAAGAAAATTTCTAGCAACCTTTAAGCTGCTTTTGCATTGTAGCAATGGTGAGAAAGAAAAAACAAGAAACTCATAAAGATCAAAGCACATTTTCAGAAAGATTACAGAAAACCCTCGAAAACAAATATTACAGTTAAAGATGCCATTATCGTCTTATTTGCAATTGAGCATCTCGAATTATCCACAGCCAAGCAAAGAGATCTCAACAAACCCTAGCAATTCCAGGTGTATATCCAAAAAGGAACCCTAGAGAGAGAGAAAGAGAGAAACAAAGATCCTCAAACTCAACCCTCTGCCTTGACGATGAAATCTCCTAACCACTCGGAGTTTCCGTACCTGACGGAGCATCCGAGGCTGCGGCGGCGGCGGCGGCGGCACCTCGAGATCTGACAGTGTCGAGCATACGCTTGCTGATCTCCTTGGAATACATCTGAAGGATCTCGATGCCGTTATCGTCGGGGAAGAACGCTCCTCCGGCGAGTGAGAAAGCCTCCTCCTCGATCGTCTTGGCGATGGATGAGGCTTCGTCCTCCGGGATCATGACGTAGCGCTTGGAAAGTACAGATGCGGAAGACAGCGTCTCGACCAGACGGTTGATAACGACATTGCGCGTCTGTTGAGTGGGGGGCCAAATTCGGAGCGTAAGGTTATTGAGTTTGGCGGCGGTGTTGTCGACTTGGTCTTGAGACAGGGTCTTTTCGGGCTCCGTCGCTTCGGCGGTGACGGCCGATACTTGAGCGGCGTTGGATTCAGTTTCCACCATTTCTTTTGCTTTGGGACTGAGGTTACTGACACAGTCAGTAAATGGCTAATGGAAAAATTTCTACTCTGGGAGGGGAAGTGTTTCATTTTATAATACAAATAAATAAATAAAAAACAATAAATAGCGTACGGAAGTGAAATGAATGTTGGCTGAGAATGGGTTGAATTGAAATGGGCCGACCAACTTTCTTTACTTAGATCTACATTTTAATTCTCTAAAATCTAAAGGATAATATGCTAAATAACCCATTGTTAAATATTATATTTTTTACATTTAATATTATTAAAAGAAGTTATTGTACCTTAGATTGTATTTTTCAAATTTGCTATTATAAAATTTTAATTTATTAATTAATTGAAAGTTATCTAATGTACAGTCTGTGTAAATTTTAATTTACACAAATTTATTTATTGTAGTGTCATGGATCTTATTTACGATTAAAATTTTAGGATTAAGGTTAAAACAAACATGTTGTATATAATAAATTCTATATATATCTTTTAATCTATAATTTATATATGATTTTGATTTTAAAAAAATGAATTATAATAATTTTTGCATCAAAATTAATTATGTTATATCATAATTATATATTAATATTATTGTTAATCATAATCATATATTTACTTATATGTGATTCAATAAACTTATATTTACTTATATGTATACCTTCTCATACTTTTATATAATTTTTAAATAAAATTATAAATAGTGCATGAACAAAAATCAAATATAATTACTCATATCTGAGTTCCCTGTAAGAAACGCTGCTGTACTTGAGCCCTAAGAACAAGATTTGGTCACACAGTTGTACGCTTGAAAGTCAAGTAGTGGCGTGAATGACGGGCTGGAGTGACTTGTTTTCCCATTAGAATCAACTTTGGCCTCTACTCCACACAGTTGGGCACTTTGAAGTCTAAATATTAAAAATTCAAAATCACTCGCCTTTGTCAACGCCTTTCCTTTGTTTCCTTTCATTCTTCGTTTTCCAATTGGATTTGTTATGGCTGCTGCTCCAACCATGTTTAGCGATCTTCGAATCAATGAGATTTGTTATAGTTAACTTTAGACACCTAGCATCATCTGATTATTTTCTAAATATATCCAAATTATTTTTAAAAAATTAAATTGAGAGAGAATCAAAGTCAAGCATATAAGTTGAGTAAATAGCTGCTTAGCAACTAGATCAAATCACCTACTTTATTATATTTTGACAAATATTATATTTAGGGGACGGCAGTCATACTCTTAGAAATTTTAAATTATCATATATTTTAATTTTTTTTATTTTTATTGATAATCTATTTTTTCTCCTTAGAATTTTATAAATTCATAATCTCCTAAAATTTTAAAAGTTTAGCCCTTATATAAAATTTTATGTCCGTTCCAATATATAACTAATACTACATAAAGGAGATGAAAATGAAAATGTTGCATGATTGAATTTCTCCAATTATGGAAGGAGTATGTAAATAAAATTATTATAAGTTATGACCCAAAAAATAATTATATCAAATTATAATAGTGGTAGTATAAACCATCAAGTTTTGGCTATTGGATGACCCCAATATTTGATCTTAGTTTAGTAAAGTAGCACTTTACTCGACCCAAAGCCCGTTATATCATCAAATACATCACCAAAAACATAAATGCCCTATGAAAAGTTCGCTTATTAAAATACATTTTTAACAGAGTCAACAATCTTTAAAGTATGTGATTAATAGTTTCAAGTAATATTTCTCATGAGTTTAATATTTATCATGAATAAAAATTTTCTTCCGCTCTCCTTAAATACGAATTATTTAAAATACAAGCGAAGTTATTTCTAACGGTCCAAATAATTATATTGATATTAATAATTTCAATTCAATCAAGTAAATAAATCATCCTGAATCTATCAAATGACTCCATAATAGAAGAGAACGATGATCTTTTTAGAAATATGAGTTTAAACCAATTGTGTCTACAAGATGTATTGTACATTATCAATTGATAGAGTAAAACCAACTTTTATTTTTGTCGAGTTATTGGATTTTGCTTGGACCATTATTTAATTTTAAATAAGCACGTTTTTCTTAGGGTTTTAAGTTGTCATTAGGGATGAGTAAAATTGAGTGAACTCAAAAAATTAATCTTTTTGACTCGACTATATTCGGAAAAAAATGATTTGAATGGACTTCTAGTTGTAATTTCATAAGCTGAACTCGATTAAAAAATTTAAATTCAAATCGAGTTATAAAATAAAACTCAAATAACTCAAATTTTTTAGTGATTAGTGGATTGGTTTTTAAGTTTTAGTCGAGTCTCTCGACTCTGTATGATATATGCATATTACATATGAAAAAATATGAAGAAATATATATGTATTGTATATGGTTATATAAAACCATTTAAATTGTAATCAAATAGTATCATAATATTATAAAGAGTAAACTACAAGATTGACCACTTTCGTTTAGGTTTGTACACTTTTCCTTGTTCAATTTAAAAAAATTTAATATTTAGTCACTTTCGTTTTTATTTAATTAAGATGCGGTCATTGAAGGTTAACTTTCGTTAAACTTTTAACTAATTGCTAACGTGGCAAAGTGATTATATTAACTTAAAAAAGGTAAACTACACAAATAGCCAATAATATTTTAGTAAATTTTAGTTTTACCCACGAAAGTTTTAAAAGAAATAAATTGGTCAAAAATCCTTTTGCAGTATATGTACGAGAACGATCCCAATCGATACGAAACCCAAATTCATATAATTCAACGCATACCCAAAAGCTCCCCAAAATAGTAAGGGGACGAATTTGGTAGCTCTTGAAAGGTGTAGGATGAGCTTGCCGCCTGGTTTCCACTACCTGTACGCATGTGACTGGCGCACAAGTAAGAAATAAGCACCGAAATTAAAAAGATATCTTTATGTAGTTTATTGACCTTTAGTTGTACTTTACACTAATAATAATAATAAATTAATTAATAAATGATCGTGCTTTGATGGTTCTGTCAAGTAAGAATTAAGAAACTACAAAGGCCACCAGCCACCAAATTGCCGCTAAACATATTATGTAGTTGCTTGCTTAAGGTAACATGCATATAAATAAATGAAGGAATTGTGTGGTACAAAACGCTGAAATCAATAAATTTTGAAGCTGACAAAAACATTACTTACCTTACCAAAGGCGAAAACAGGAGCCAAATATTATTGTTAGTGGGTGACTGCATCAACCAACAGGGTTTATGTCATTGGAATCATCCTAGACATCTACATAAAATATTTTTGATGAATTTGTTATTTTTTTAAAAAAATTGTAAAAACAAAATTTTGTTCATATATTGGTGGCCATTTGTGTAGTTTATTATTTTTAATTTTATATATTCACTTTTTCACGTCAACAACCTATTAAAAGTCTAACGACAGTTAACCTTTAGTGACCACATCTTAATTAAATAAACATGAAAGTGACCAAATATTATAATTTTCAAATTCAATGAGGAAAAATATACAAAGTTTAATCGATAGTGATCAATTATGCAATTTACCCTATTATAAATATATACAATTAAATTTTATCATAAACTCGAACAAGCTGATTCGATTCGAATTTTATAAATTAGACTCAAAAAAAGTTCAAATCAAATTTAAATTATAAAATAAAACTCGTCAACTTAAAATTTTCATTTAACATGTACATAATTATTTTACTATAGTTTCAAACTAGACCGAATAATTCAAAAAGAAATTATTAGATGCAACTCAACTTAACGCTTAGATAATTCAAAATATAATCCAATTAAGAAAATGGGGAATCAATCACAGCATTGAAAAAGGTCAATGAAAAGCATTTGCTTCCTACGTTGTGGCTGTGGTTTGAGATGCCGATGCCACCGTACTGGACTGTAAAGTGAGCAATAATGGAGCGCTTCCCTTTTTTACAAAGTAAAGTCGATTAATGACTGTACCACTTTACATGAAAAGGCAACATGAATTTTCATTTCTTGAAATATAATAGATATGACTATATGGTTTATTAACAAGTAAAATAAACAAATATACTTTTTTATATTTTTCGTATTTTTTTTTAGTTTTTAATACATGTTTTAAGTTGGTAGTCGGTTTTTAATAATATTTAAATTCAGAATTAAATATTATTTTTCAAAATATAATGTACCTTATAATGCAACAAACTCAATAATAACATATGCCGTGCATTTTTGTAATCAGAATATCTATATAAGAGTTGAATTGCATGTTCAGATCTAACTTTGATTAAAATAATTTCAGATCCACATAATCAAAACTAAAATGTAGTAATAAAATTTATAATTTTTTAAAACATAATTATAATATTTTTAAAAAATATTATTTTTATATTTTTATTATTTCAACATTAGTAAAATAAACTTTAGAAGTAACTTAAATTCAATTCAAATCAAATAAAATTAAATTTGAAAGAAAATATTGACCCGACCCGGCCTAGGAAAGCTACGCCTTTGGATCGCTATAGCATCCGCCATTTCATACGGTTTCCACAAGCCTTTTTCTTCCCACTTTAGAAAATCAATTACTCAAATAATATAAGAATAAAATATAAATTATTTTCATATTTAAAATTCTGAACTATATATATTAAACTAAAAATTATAGTGTCTAAACATTTCATAACCTTAATCTTTAAATCGAAGATAATCATATTTATGTACATTTGAATTATAATTCCATGAACGTTGGATCAGTATTAATATCTACTAAATTAATACTTAACTGATGATGTTGATATATTTTCATTTAAATAATTGACGAAAAGAATATGAAATAGTGCATATATCTATATTATATAGTGTTTGGTTGCGTTAGTGTGACTGATTAATCGAGTCTTAATTCAATTAGAAAAAATACAAAGATACTCTTATTCCATTGCCATTTGACAGGGTGTAGAAAAGCCTCTATCAGAAAGTACTGAGATATCTCTATAAAACTCATACCAAGAGAGAGTTCTCACATTCTAGCTGTCATAACTATACGTTTCTCCTAGAAGTATTAGGATGCCTCTGCTCGGCAACATAATTTTTCTGTTGTTATTGTGAGCGTAGAAACATCTTTGTCATAACAAGGTCTCAAAGGAAAATGAAAGAAGAGTAATGGATCTCTGTCTTCCTCTTACGTCCCCAATAAAATTTGCACTAGCTTATCCATTTCCCCATAGGACCATGCATCTTTGATATCCTTAACTCCCATAGTATACTTCACACCAAACATATCACTATCTCTCCTAAACTCATTAGAACTATTTTTCCCGAGTCAATATCTAAAAACATTGTGGCCGCAGATTACCTCAAGAATGTCTGACCACTCGTCTTTCTTTAGAACAATAATTTGTTCTCGTTCCTTCTTTCCCAAAATTGAAATAGAGTCCCTCGTCCATTCACCATGTATACTCTACCGGAAGGGAAATTTAAACCCTCCAAGTAACTTTTAAACCACCCTAATGAACATTGAGCGATCCAAATTCAGACCTCACACGCTAATCCAACCAGCGATATACACCCCAATTTTGAAAGACTTCTCATGCTTCTTTGTAAAACATAAAAGCATGCACAACCTTTGTTGAGTGACACCAGTAAGGGAGAAAAAATTACACAACACATCCATCGAAAGGACCCATTCCCTTTCCCGATAAAAAAATAAAATAACCAATGAGAATCCACCAAGAAGCTTTGCCAATTGATCTGGTGTTATCCCATATAATCCAATACCTAGGAAGATAAGAACTAAGCCTCTAAAACAAAAAGTGAGAGCTAAAACTATGCAGGTTCCCATCGTCACCGTCTCCATAGTCACTTATACAATGCGAACCAGAAGGAATACTAAATTCAAACTTATAATTCTCCCACAACACACCCTGACTTAACAACATATTATTGACCTCAAGTCGACGAGTTGTGCATCAGAAAGTATCGTAACCTGTCAATCGTCAGTGATCTACCTCTACTTTTTCCTCATTTTTCTTCAAAACCTTCGTAATACTCTTCTTTATCATCACAAAAATAAACTCAAATCTAAATCAGAAACAGTCCCACTAAAAGAAAATAGCGACACGAAAGCAAAGATAGAAACGAGAAGATTCGAGATCAAATCCTCTTTATATAACTGGGTGAAATGAAATTTCCTCATCGATTGAAACGATACGTCATTCAACCGCACTAAACATAAGGCGTCGCATATTTAAGTTCCCCGATAAGTTCAAGAAATAATAATTGCGATGATTCCTGGAAACGATCCATTAAATGCTTATAACGCTTCAACGATTAAGTCTTGTGTCAAGTCACTTTATGACATTCCCTTAATCAAGAAGGGATAAATATTGTACCTCCGCCGAACATCTGCCATGTATCATCACCACCCATGCGACTTAAAGCTTCCGAGAAGGAACTTTTCCATAGGTAGGATCCTAAAAGAATATCTCTAGAGAAAAAACTTCGAGGATTCTAGAAAAATAAGTATAACGTCTCCAGTAGACATTGAGTTAACGTCTTAAAAAAAGAATCTCAAAGATCTAATATCGAAAAGTTGTGATTTATTAACATAACCTCTAACAACGTGATCTACCAAAACTAAATCTATTGTTAGTTGACCATATCCACCTAGCATGCCAGTCGAAAGGTAGTCATAATAACCTGACACCATCACTAAGAGTCATTATAAAACCTCTCAATTAAGACTAAGAGAAATAATGCAACCTATATAAAACCACATCACACTCATTTATCTATTTTCTAACTTCTTATGAAGAAAAAATATTTTAACACCGACCAAAGATCGATCTATCATCAATTAAGACTCTCCATTTAAATTAAAAAAATAAATAATCTATCACCATCACAATCCATTTGATCTCATCAATAATTACACTATGATCTAACAAATCATACACGATGACCTATAACCTCGAAAAAGAATATCATGTACAAACTCACCAATTTAATTTATTGAAGTATTATTTCTGTCTTTATTTTTATAACATAATATTTTTATCTAAAGTATCCAACGAATTGTAAGAAATAATTAAAATTTACATGAAAATTTAGCAAAAACGACATCTAATATAAATATTACAATATACCTGATCAAATACGAGACGGTCGTAGCTGGCTTCAGTGGCTTGAATAGAGTAAACTGTTTAATTTAATTTATCACGATATAAGTTTCAACACCTTACCACATTCTACGGTAAAGCTCTACTCCACCACTTGAACAGAACAGTGCCGGCGGCAGCTAAACCAGCAAACAGAATTCACCTCCGACGATGAATTACCCAACCCGAGAGGACGAGTCCTTAAAAGAAGAACCGGACAAGGACAAAGACGCTACGGAGGAATCCGAATCCAAAAGCCTCTTACCATCCCCACCTCCTTCCTCCTCCTCGTCCGATGATGAAAACGAGGTCGCGTTCGAATCCCGAGAGAAAATCGTCATCGTTGACTTGGAAACGCCGGAATCCATCGGAAACGTCGATTATGTCCCTCCTTTTTCCTGGAAGAAGCTATGGATGTTTACAGGACCGGGTTTTTTAATGAGTATAGCGTTTCTAGATCCGGGGAACTTGGAAGGTGATCTACAGGCTGGGGCGATTGCGGGTTACTCTCTGCTTTGGTTGTTGATGTGGGCTACCGTCATGGGCCTTCTGATCCAGTTGTTATCAGCTCGGCTCGGGGTGGCTACTGGCAAGCATCTAGCGGAGCTCTGCCGGGAGGAGTATCCGACTTGGGCTCGTTTTGTTCTATGGTTCATGGCGGAATTGGCGCTCATTGGAGCTGACATTCAAGAGGTTATTGGGAGTGCTATAGCTATCCAAATTTTGAGTAAACGAGCTTTGCCGCTATGGGCAGGTGTCTTAATTACCGCATCGGATTGGTAAAAGTCTTTATCTGGAGTGATATAAATTTAGTTTATTTTGAATCTGAAGTTCTGGTACTTAACTGGGGAAGATCAAGTCTGATTCTATTTAAACTTGTAGATTATTTCACTTCTAACATGTTTTACACCCGCTCTTTGTTTACAGTTTTCTCTTTTTATTCCTGGAGAATTATGGAGTCAGGAAACTAGAAGCTGTTTTTGCTGTTTTAATAGCAACTATGGCTTTATCATTTGCTTGGATGTTCGGTGATACAAAACCCAGTGGGAAAGAACTACTAATAGGTTTGGCTTCTTTTTAAAAACAAAAACAATAATCAGCCCGTATCAAGTTAATATTTCATATATTTATCATTTTATTTTTGCCATTGTTGTAGGTATTTTGGTTCCTAGAATTGGCTCAAAAACAATTCGGCAAGCTGTTGGGGTTGTTGGCTGTGTTATAATGCCTCATAACATATTCTTGCATTCTGCATTGGTACAATCAAGAAAGATTGATCCGAAGAAGAGAGGCCGAGTCCAAGAGGCACTGAACTACTACTCAATTGAGTCATCCATTGCTCTTCTGGTTTCCTTCATGATCAATTTGTTTGTGACGACGATCTTTGCCAAGAGATTCTATGGTACAAAACAAGCGAATAGCATAGGACTAGTTAACGCAGGGCAGTATCTTGAGGAGAAATATGGTGGAGGACTCTTTCCAATTCTCTACATATGGGGTATCGGTTTGCTAGCAGCTGGACAAAGCAGTACAATAACTGGGACATATGCTGGCCAATTTATAATGGGAGGTTTTCTCAATCTTCGTTTGAAGAAGTGGTTGAGGGCATTGGTTACACGGAGCTTTGCAATTGTGCCGACAATTATTGTAGCTATTGTCTTTAATACGTCTGAAGCCTCTTTGGATACCTTGAATGAATGGCTTAATGTACTTCAGTCCATACAGATTCCTTTTGCACTCATTCCACTTCTAACCTTGGTCTCCAAGGAGCAGGTCATGGGGGTCTTTAGGATTGGGCTTATTCTTGAGGTACGCCTTCTGTTTCACTTGTCTTCAATTTTATCTGTACTATCTGTTGATTCACATTAGTGATAGGACTGCAAGTTATAATAACTAGAAGTATCTGCGGTTATCATGTTTGAAATGAAACAATTTTATCTGTACCATCTGTTGCTTCACATTAGTGATAGGTTTGCAAGTTATAATAACTAGAAGTATCTGCGGTTATCATGTTTGAAATGAATACGGAGTCATTTTGTATATGTTAGCATACATATTCTTGACATTTTGATTGCGGAAGAAGATGATTATAAACATGGTCAACTGCCAAAAATTTCTGTTCCCATGCCAACAGTAGCTTGATTCACTTTTATTGCTCTCCATATCAACAAGTTTGTCCTTTAAACACAAGTGATTTGAATTGGTTTTCTACCATGGAAACCTATAGTTTATCAAGTTTGGATACAAGTAATGCAAAACTTGCAACCAAAGGACCCATCTAATATTTCCTTTCACTGATATTCAGTGTGCATTTACTCATCTGGAGGGTCATTGCCCTCATTTTGTCATCACTGTTACTGTCTAGGGCCTAGGCCTACACAGTGGAAAGGAATAAAGCTGGATGATATTTGGTATGCTTGCTTATATGTAGAAAGCATATGTAATGGAGTATTGGAGGGTTATCCTAAATTACCTTACGGAATACACGTTCATTGCTCTTCTTTAGGGATTTCCATTTAGTTATTTATTCATTTGCGAAGTATTTTTAGTACCAAAATTATGAGGATTGCGTTTGTGTTTAAGTTTAGTAGTTTTATGGGGGAGACGGACATCAATTTGTTCTGGAGAGGCTTCCAAAGAACCCTCAATCAAAGGATATTTCACCATAAATTGCATAATTCTTGGAGCTGTATTATTGAAGTGCCCTCAGACTGTAGTTGGAGGTTTTTCTAGGAAATAAACTTCAAAATTTATCTTTCAATTTTATGCGAAACTCGTAAAATCTTAGCCAGCTTTCAGATTTCCATGTTTCGGAAATGGAAACTTGTAGCTAGTTTGTGGCGTCTACAGTTTTGCGGCTGCTTGTAATACTGTTATTGATGATACTTAAGTGAATTAATAGATATCCAACAAATGATTGCATGTATCAATAAAAAAAACATCGCTAAATTTGATGGTTTTTATATTATTTTGCAGAGACTGGCCTGGACTGTGGCTGCCCTTGTAATAGTAATCAATGGGTATCTTTTGTTTGATTTCTTTGTTTCCGAAGTCAAGGGACTCTTGTTTGGACTATTGATATGTATATGGACCGCTGCATATGTGGCATTCATTGTTTACCTTGTTTTACGTGGCGATGCTGTCCCTCCCACTGGTTTCAGGATAGAACTATCCAAGCGTTGTTCCGTAACTGGAAGTCAAAGTTGAGAAAAATGCAGCCATCGCTACGAATAACAACAAAGCACTCTTGTTCGCCAGTGAGCCTGTATACTCATATTCGCCATAGAACGCAGCTGGTCGTCCGAGATCTACATCCTTGAAAGTCAAAGCTGCACAGGGTAATGTTTCATATCATAAATCATGCGAGGATAGCTTTTCTTGAAATTCTCCTTAATTCTTGATGAAGTTGAACCCTTGTACCATAGATTGTACATTGTTGTTTCCCTTGAAGGGACTATACAATATAACAGGAAATGAATATTGCTTTTAGCTTTATTTTCTCCAATAATTTTTTGAGGGAAAAAATAGCCGAGCCGGCATAAGAAAGCGGTTAACTATAGGAACCAACCGACATTCCATGTGGTTTCCACACGCCTCTCTCCTGAGCCTCACATCAAAATGACCGTGGTAGGGTCCCACTCCCACT
Source organism: Hibiscus syriacus (assembly GCF_006381635.1). Classification (NCBI taxonomy): domain Eukaryota; kingdom Viridiplantae; phylum Streptophyta; class Magnoliopsida; order Malvales; family Malvaceae; genus Hibiscus; species Hibiscus syriacus. The sequence goes on from NW_024063079.1 coordinate 512,882, forward strand.
TTAGAAATTGAATTTCTGAAAATTAATTATCTCATAAATATGAGAATACACATAAACAATGCTATATTCTTCTCTTTTAAATAAAAGAAACGTTCAAAAATAAAACAGATTATTCGCCTTTTTAGAAATAAAGAAAACGCTTCATTCATATTACCGGATGAAACCTGGAATGAAATTGTAGGAGGAAAGAGAGGCCTTCACTGTTGTCTGCAAAAAAAATAGTGTTCTATATTTTCAACGTTTTGGATTTATTCAATTTAGTTCCCGTCAACTGTAAGATCTCAAAGTTTTCAACAGTTGCTTACAATATGGGTAAAGTCACGTGTTCGTTTATACGTTGGTAAGCGTATAATTTTTTAAGATATTTATGTTCAATTTATTTGATATTTATGAATATGTTCATTTTGTATTCATATATATTAATCAGTATAATTTGAACTCCTCGTGCTCAATTTAATCTTTATCTTTGCTAATATTTAAAATGCAATTTAAATATCTGTACGTTGCTTCACATAAATGACAATAGTCAGTAGTGTAGTGCAGCCTGCAAATTATAATAAGAAGCATCTGCAGTAATCATGTTTGAAACTAACACCTAATCATTTTGTATTTATGAGTATAAATATTTGTGCTGTTTCAAACATCATGGTTGCATGATAACAAACATGGGCAACCGCCAGAGGTTATATCAAAATAAAAATCATAATTTGAGTGTTTAGAAAATTATTGACAGTTTTAAATTTTTATATAATTAAATTCAAAATAAAAATCATAATGATGGTCAACAATATTTGATATATATATATATATATATATATATATATATATATATATATATATATATATATATATATATATATATATATATATATATATATATATATATATTTGTTAAAGTAATTTGATATTTTAACGATTGTGTTCTCATATTTTACTATTTTAATTTTTGATATCAACGATAATCAACAGTGCTTATAAATACTTTTGTATGTATATAAGTTTTCATGTGTTAATAATTGATATACAATATGAATATTCAGACATAAATATAGGGCTGTGAACAATATTTAATTATTTTAAGTAATATCTTACCGGCAGCAAATCCTTTTCTTCTATTTCCATTTGATTTATTAGCAGCTGTATCGATTTTTATGTTGGTAGCAAATTGTCAGTATTTATCCTTTTTATTACTTTTTTATATTTTATTTTAATTTTTTATTCAGTTTTTTCTAATTTTCAATAAAAAAAATTGTTTGATTTCTTACTTTTTGCATATTTTGCATATATTCGTATGTTTTTTTTGGCACATTTTAACTCTGTTATTGTGTCATGCTTTATTCTACTCTTGTGACCGTTTCCTATGTCTTATGACACGTTCGCCTACCTCCATGGTAGATATGCGATCGTGTAGAGACTCGCATATCATTATTATCTTATTTGTGATTGTTGATAGTATTTCAATGATTAAATTCCCTTTTATAATTATTTGCTGATGTATCAAGATCTATTTTGCGAAGCAACCTACAAGTTTACTTTGGTTTGTTCGCTACTCCTTCATCATCTCTAAAGCATTTAGTTGGATAAAGACAAACGAATACTATTCACTATTATTGGATTGTTATGAACGATGGACGTCAAATTCGAAAGAAGATTTTAAACCCTTAAATTTTTATTTTATTTTATTTTATGTTTGAGTTTTTTTTATGAATATATTCCTTAAAATTCTATCTCCGATAAAATTATAAGTTAACTTATGTTTAATCTTAAACATAACTTCATTTTCTCATCCAGAATAATAAATTTTACCCCTTCTATGAGTGTACTCTACTAGCATTGAAATTGCACCAAGAGAATGAATTTAAGTGATTACTTCCAAAGATGAAATTAAATTTAATTATTGATCTCGATTTATATTAGGAAATCTTTGTTTCGAACTATAGAAGTATATATGCGAGTTAAGAAAGATTTTAGATATTATTATTATAATTTTCTCATATTATTCAAATATATATATATATATATATATATTGTCATATTTTTAATTTTTATTAAGTAATTTTTATTTTAGAATGAACTAAAATGAGATTTATAATTTAAAATATATTAAAAACTAAAAAATAATATATTTTAATGAGTTAAATTATAAAATAAAATAAATAATAATAAATCCTTAATTTTTGTTGTTGAAAATTTCAAAATTAGTAATATGAAAAGAAGACATTTCCATTTTTAAAGGGAATGCAATCTATTTGTTTGCAGTGGTCTGTCGTCGTTGACCCCCATTCCGTAGCCAAAGTAACGCGCCATGGCTCGAACTTGCCTTCACCTAACTTCGTTCCTTCTAATCGTCACTGCCGTGATCTGCTTCAATTTCTTCACCGTCGATGCGAAACATCATCATCGACGGCTGATGCTCCTTCCTCTACAACTATCATCACGCAACCATTCCCAGCACCGGCACTTGGACAATATCCGCCGTCACCTTCAGCAATCTGGACTCTCTCCTTCCACTCCAAACGCTCACCTGAGACTCTACGATGGTCTCCTTTCCCACGGGTCCCTCTCCTATAAAAAAATGCTCTATTTTTTCTTTTCCTTTCTGATTTTCCGAAATATTGAGTTTTCTTTTTGGTAATTTGCAGTTATTATACTACTCGATTATGGATAGGAACGCCTCCTCAGGAATTCTCTCTTATCGTCGACACCGGAAGTACTGTAACTTATGTTCCTTGCGCCAGTTGTGCACATTGCGGCAAGCATCAGGTTCGGTTTCTTATCGAAGTCGTAAAGTTCAACCTTCCTAATTGTTAATTGTAATTAATCAACTTGAAAATTTCATGCTTTTGTTTTGAATTGAGATTGGGATAATTAATTAACCTTGATCGATTTGAAATTAGCTACTTATTAGTTTAGTAGAATTACAATTAAGTTAAATGGTGTTTTTGTCTTAGACTTTTATCCATCTAATAAGGAATTAGAAATTGATTTACAGATCTGTTAGTTAGAAATTGATTTGAGGAACTGGTGATTTTTTGTCAATATTAATCTCTTGTTGGAATCCAGGATCCAAGGTTCCAACCGGATTTGTCTAGCACTTATCAACCTGTAAAATGCAATCCGAGTTGTAATTGTGATGATGAGAAAAAACAATGCACTTATGATAGACGCTATGCTGAGATGAGTTCCAGCAGTGGTGTACTTGGGGAGGATTTATTTCATTCGGGAATGAGAGTGAACTTGTGCCACAGCGTGCTGTTTTGGTTGTGAAAATAGGGAAACAGGTGACCTTTACAGCCAACGGGCTGATGGTATAATGGGTTTGGGTAGGGGCGGCTTAGTATCATGGATCAACTTGTTGATAAGAATGTTATTGGTGATTCATTTTCTTTATGTTATGGTGGGATGGATGTTGGTGAAGGTGCAATGGTTCTCGGAAATATCACTCCTCCACCTGAAATGGTGTACTCCCATTCAGACCCTTTCCGCAGGTACACTTCCCTTACAGTATTGTATTTGTAGATGCATTTTTCGTAAGAATTCATCTGTTTCTTCTTATTCATTCACTGTATTTTTTTTGAATCTATACAGCCCTTACTATAACATTGAGCTTAAGGAAATGCATGTCGCTGGAAAGCGGCTGAAGTTACCAGCTGGGGTCTTTGATGGAAGGCATGGAACAGTCTTGGACAGTGGCACAACATATGCTTACTTACCAAAAGATGCTTTTGTTGCATTTAGAGATGCTGTAAGATCTATTTGCCTTGAGATTCATGCAAAGTTTAGTTTGTTTGCTAGTCAAGTTCTCTTTCCTATCCTAGGATTAATATTGCTTTACAGTAGCCAGAATTATTGTTTGAGGTTTAGAATAAGTGTTTGGTTTTGCATGTGAGATTTAAAAGAATGGGTTTTGTTCCATTTACATGTTCTCTAATAGATGAATGACTACTCATTTTGTAATTTGTCCTAATCTATGTTACAAGGGATCTGTGGAGAAACTGAGTACAATGTCAAATAAACTAGTTATCCTTATGAAAACTGCTGTTTTTCTTTCTTTCCATGTACTTGGAGATTCTACTTCTTAAATATTGGCACGATCTTTGCAATCATACAATTTCTGGAACTTTTCATTTATGGGTCCTGTTCCTTTCTGAAGTTTAAAGCGTGTTTATTCAGCATGATTATTATCCTTAAGTATGAATGGTCCATTTTTGAAATTGTTATTGGGGAACTGGTCACTGCACTTTGCCAAGGAAAAATAAAGTACTAGTAACTATTAATTGACCTAGTGGAATTTGCATTTGTTTAGTTATTGTAGAATCCCTGAATAATTAAAATGTTCTATGACTGTTGGGGATTGATTCTGTGGTCTAGCCATTTGGATCTAGTATTCCATCAACTGTTGCTTGGTCTGTGCCTCCATCTTGAAGAAAAAAAAAATGTCAGTTACCATGGTTAATCTGTTTTCTTTTCTTTCTTTCTTTTTTTTGTTGTTGTTGAAAAATACGTAATGTTGGTGTGTTCTATACTTTCTCTAACTCAAAATATTCACTGAGACTTTGATTTTATTTGTAACTATTTTTAATTTTTTAAGCTTAACCTATTATTAACATAAATATCAGCATCTATGTACCTGCATTCTAACGTTCAGACCTGTTCTGCATGTTTACCTGGCTTTGTTAATGCAGGTCCTAAGGGAAGTCCATTTTCTCAAAAGGGTTCATGGTCCTGACCCTAATTTTCATGATATATGTGTTTCCGGTGCTGGAAGGTGATGCCAATTACCTTTTTGTTGAATGCTGAAATTTATTCTTCCATTCATCTTAATGGTTTTTCTTGAAATGTAAAACAGGGATGTTTCCCAACTATCAAAAATTTTCCCAGAGGTTGAGATGGTATTAAACAATGGAAATAAGTTATTACTGTCTCCAGAAAACTACCTGTTCCGGGTAATTAATCTTTCATTCTTACAAAAAAAACTTTACTTGCTTGAAGACCAGAATGAGTCCCTGGTTGGTGGCAAAGCTAATTTAAGTGGTTATAAGACATTCTTGCATCATCTATTTTCTATGATAGCTTTTCAAATTGCTATCTAACACGTCTCCTATTTCTGTCTCTTAAATGGTATGCTTTGCAGCACACCAAGCTTAGTGGTGCATATTGCTTGGGAATTTTCCCAAATTCAGAATCGACCACTCTTTTAGGAGGTATGTTTCTTCATTCGTGAAACACAAAGTCCCCTCCCTCCCTCTATGCATGTCCAACTTTGTATGCTTGTTTGTAGCATAGTATGTCATATAGTTTTGGAAAGTCCAAGGTTCCTGCAGTATACATGATGGATCTGTCTGGACCTTATGCTTTTCCAACTCAATATATCCTGTTTGTTTGCATTATTGTGGTGGTAACTCTTACTTTTGTAGTTTTATTTTGCGGCAGGAATTGTTGTCCGGAACACCTTAGTCACCTATGATCGGGGTAATGACAGGATAGGATTTTTGAAAACTGATTGTTCTGAACTGTGGATGAGAGTGCGGTCATCTGTTGCACCAGCTCCTTTAGTCTCCCTAAAAAATGATACTAACAGGGAAATTTCTCCAGCACCAACCCCAAGTGGATCGCCACCAAATGTTTTTCCAGGTGCATGGCATATTACTTACTTCCTCACAATGTTTCCTGTGTTTCTTGGTTTCTTCCCTTGCACCTTTCCATGAATTGATGTATCATGGTCACCATATATGTATTTTCTTCTATATAGGTTAGTAGCTCTTTTCTCATGAATGGAAAAGACAAACAAAATTATGTTTCTCATTTATAATCTGATTTCTAGTCAGATAAACCCATACAAATAAGAAAAGAATGGGGCATGTGGCAGCCTTTTAACCCCACTTATAGTATTAAGAACCTCCACTGCAAGTTATCCAAGATAAACCCTTACAGAATATATATGTTTCTCATTTATAATTTGGTTTCTAGTCATACAAAGTATGTGCGTGCATTTAAAGCTTATTATAGTTGAGATTGCCTAATTTTGGATCACATCCTTTTTAATAATCTTGTTTAGCCTACGATCATCTTTTTGTATTAGCAGAATGAGGTTATTGACACATAGACTGATGATAATCTTAGTAGTTTTAGTGATAGTGACGCAAGCCTTTATACAAATTGATCTTGCAAATGTACGTTTCCTCTGATGATATTGTCTCTCCAAACATGATAATCAGGTACATTTCATATTGGATTTATAACATTTGACATGTCAATTAGCACAAATGATTCCAAATCAAAGCTCAACTTCAAGGAGCTTGGAGAATTGATTTCCAAGGAACTGGAAGTTGATAATTCACAGGTGCAGCTGAATTACTTTGACTTTAACCATGTTTTTAGGCCTTGTGGGAATTAGATTTGAGGCTGTCATTGGAGTGCCTTTAAAATATTTTATTTATCGCTTCACTTTCTTAGGAAGAAATATCCTATTTGGTTATTGGTGCAATGTAATCTAAAAATCATATTTCTAACCATGATGTCTTGTATATTGAATCATAGTTGGAATTTTGTGGTTTTGTCAGTACATGTTACTTGCAGATTTAAGTATATGTGTTCACCTGTCAAGTAGCCTACTAGCCCACTCAAAGTTTGGATGGGATGGGCTTAGACAGAAAAGGTGGGCCTGATAAAAAACCATCCGGGCCCAGACAAGTGTAACAAGTGTCCCTGTATGTTGCTCTATGTTTGACAGAAAAGGGAACTCCCAAGGGTCATTTTAGAATTATAGGTCTATCCATCAGTGTAACAAGTGTCCCTGTATGTTGCTCTATGTTTGACAGTCATCAATTTGCCTTTATCTGTTTTGCCATATTTATGTGATTGGTTAAATGTTTCAGGTTCGCCTGCTGAATGTCACTTCCAAGGGAAATGAATACCTTGTTAGATGGGGCATTTTTCCTGCTTCACCTGCTAATTATATTTCTAATTCCACTGCATCGGTATTACCGCTACTGAGATACACATATTTGCGAGTTGAAATTCTGTCTTCCATCTATTTTCCACACCATTGATCTTATTTTCCATTATCATGTGCAGAGCATCATTTTACGCTTAAGGGATCACCGTATGCAGTTTCCTGAGAGATTTGGGAATTATAATTTGGTTGAATGGAATGCTGAACCTCAAAGGAAGTCGTATGTTTCTTTTTCCGTTCCTTCTTCATTATTCCTTTTATGCTTTTTACTAGTGTGGATTGAATTGGCTAGTATTTTATTGTGGTGAACAAATCTTTGGACCATGAAGTTAGGGTCACAGTCGAATAGTAGGGCTAGGATGACAGAATGCTATTGATAATAGAAAGATGAAGTGGGTTGGCAATACAGTTGTAGTTGGGCTGGTTCTGCAATGGAAAGGTATCCTTTAGCACTATTGTTGCATTTCAGGATATGATAATTACGATTTAGGAGGGATGTGAGGGGCACATATGCCGGCTATGCATTGCACCCCTTGGTTAAACCATTTTAGTAGACCATGATATTTGCAGTAGTATCTAATACCTGTCAAGGTCCAGTTTAGGACTTAAGGTATATTTACCTGAACCGAGACAGATGTGTAACCCACGGGTTGTTCGCTACAGTGAAATCTTATGAAAATAGGGTCTTAACAATCATGTTCATGTGGCTTCAAGTCTGAACCTGGGTCCAATGCAATAACAATAGAAACAGGAATCTGTACATCCATACGGATTTAGAGCAGTACCGCCTGAGTTTTTCTTTTTTCTTATTCTGAGGATGTTTCTTTCCTACCATCCATATATATTGTTTCTTATGGTATAGCTTGGGTTCTTACTGGAGCTTCACAGGTCATGGTGGCGACATCACTTTGTAGCCCTGGTACTCGGATTTATTGCAACTCTTAGTTTGTCAGCTATTGGGATATGGTTATTTGTTCGACACAGGCGACAATCAATCACTGCTTATGAGCCGGTTGCTTCCCCTATTGCGGAGCAAGAGCTTCAACCTCTTCAATCTTAACCGCAGAATTGTTTGGTGCATAGTTCTCTTGTATAATATATAACTTTTGCATACAATGCGTGCTTTTGGAGTTGCTCAGATCGACGATGTTGGATGAGGTAATGAAATATTTAACCCATTGTAAACTGCCTTTTTAGAGAAAAAAAGAAGAAAAGAAACCAGTATAGAGAATATATGACACAGGATGATCATATATGTATTTTCTTTTCACTGTCAATATGTGCAAACATCAAGTAATTAAAATCAATTTTTTTCCATTTGGTTTGGTAGACCCATATCCATATGTATTTTCGTATGATTAATGTCAAAGGGTTGAGAATTATATTTGAACATATATTACCTTGTATTTACTTCAACATTAATTAAAAAAAAACTATACAACCATCCTAAGAGGTTGAAACGTAGAAGAAAGAAACTGGAGTTTACAAGAATAAGAAGCGGCGGAGAAATTAGGTCTTGATGAGAGAGATGGCATTCGGATTGGACCATTAATAATTACATAAATATGTCGTACATATTTTTTCATGGTAACTTGTGATTAAATTAGATGCAGAATAATACATATGCTAGCTCATAGAATTGGTGGAACAAATTGATCCAGCAACATATTTAACATATGAAGTTGTGACTCTCTTTTTGTATTGTGAAATAAACTATAACCAAGAAATCTAAATAAGGACACGCTTTAGCTAAGAAGAATAAAAGAATTACCACAATTAGGTTTGTGTGCTTGGAAATATAATGGTTGAATTGAGTGCATGAAATAGTAAAATGGGGAAATGATGATGATTGCAATCGATTTGTGTGTATCAAGTATGCTTGTTAAGTGCTCTTTAGCCATATCATTATCAACACTATCGGTGGGCGTGATTGTCTACGAAAGCTCTAAATTAATCACCTACATATATTTATTTACACAGCGTGTAAAATATTTACACTGTAAAATTTAAAATTTAAATCCAAAACCCTTATGGATGGTAAGTAACCATGTGTGATATACAGGAGATAAATAATTTATTCTTTCTGTTTCAGATGAAAAATAGTTACAAGTAATTTTTTAGTTTATCCCATAACAAATACAAAATTAATTGAATTTAGATCTTAATATTTTTCTTTTATAATTCGGTTTAATTTTCAACAAACGAATTTCATATAAAAAATTGAAATCGAACAGAATCATGAAATCATATATCTAAACCAAACTTAGACAAAATTGTAAAATTTAAAACTAAAAATCAAATTAAATCGTATAATTCAATTTAGATCAAATTTTCATTTTTTTTTAAATTTCGTTGCTGAGACCTAATTAATATTCTTAAAATTAGTTTCCTAGTTGGAGTATGAATTTAAAACCATGGTAAGTATTGAAAGAAAAAACATGGCACTTGTTGAAGGAGAAAATAGAGAAATTACATCATCAGTTAACGACGTCAGTTTTGGGAACAAAGTTGAGGAAGACGTTGAATATTTTGGAAATACATACACCATATTCATAAATTTGATAAACTTCGAGAAGTATTTATGCGATTATCCCTAAACTGTTTTTCTAGAGGGACGTTATAGAAAGAAATAATAAAAAGAAAGGGTAGTAATTACAACCTATTTCCAACATTATGAAGACGTCACTCCAGGCGGCATCGCATGCTCACAATTGATTATTATTAATCCCACTATCCCTTTATAATTTTAATCATTATTATACGAATCAAATGATTTTAATAATTAAAGAATTATTATCATTTTTAAAGATTTTAAATTTAAGTATTATATATAGAGAAATAAATGTTTAATATTAAATAATTAAAAATATTTAAACAATACAACCTTTACATTAAAAAAATATTTCATTATCGTAAAGAACGTATACCCAATTATATCCTAAACAATAAAACTACACGTAAAATATAAATGTAAATATATTAAAATAGTATCAATTTTAATCTTTCTTTCTTCTCTTGTACACTTTTGCAGTTTCTCTTGGCGCGCTTCAGTACCAGAAGAAGGGTTACGAAGCTTAACGTTAAACTCTTACCAGTTTTCAGTTTTCGTCCTCAAAATGGAGAGAAAGAAGGGGTCGTCTCCGGGTCTGTCTCGAGCTAAAAGTCCGGCGAGGAGTGCACCACCAATGTCGAGCTTACTGCGGCGTCGGAGTAAGAATTACAGCCACCATCCGGAGTCGTTTTTCTTTAGGTCGGGGGGGTTGAGGCCGGCGGAAGCTTTGTCGCCGTTGAAAGAAGGTCCCGATCCGGATGGAACGGACGGTGAAGATTCGAGGACGGAAGGTAGGTGGGCCCAGTGGATGAAAGGTCAGCTGTCACGCGGTCCTTCCGTTTCGTCCTCGACGTGTAAGCGCTCCGATCTGAGGTTGTTGCTTGGAGTCTTGGGTGCGCCGCTCACGCTGGTTCATGTTAGCGCGTTGGAGCCTTTTCCTCACCTTAGCATTAAGACACCCCAATTGTGAGCTTCCCGGACCGCTTTGTTCTCTTATGCTGCATTCATTACGTTGGTTTAAAAGCTTAATTTAAAATAATAATAAAAACAGGTGAAATTCTCAGAGAATGTGGTGGATTTTGTTTATTAAATTCCTCTGCTAAAATTGTTGATGGAATCAATACTAAGATGTTCATTTTGATATAGGAATCAAATGAGACGACTTCATTTGCATAGTGTTTGGTTTGCTATTTCAGGAGAAATAAAGCTAAATTGAAGAATTTGATTTTTTGCTCTAGATTTCCAGGGAAGGAATTATCTGTAATGTGTTTTATGATGTAATTTTTCCAGGAATCTGCATCTGCTCAGTACATATTGCAGCAGTATACTGCTGCTTCAGGTAGGCAAAAGCTTCAAAACTCCATCCATAATGCTTACGCAATGGGTAGGGTGAGAATGATAGCTTCTGAGTTCGAGACGGCTAACAAGGTCATGAAGAACCGGAATTCTTCGAAAATAGCAGAATCCGGCGGGTTTGTCTTGTGGCAAATGAACCCGGACATGTGGTACGTCGAGCTCACACTTGGCGCTAGCAAGGTTCAGGCAGGTTGCAATGGGAAGCTTGTGTGGTGGCATACTCCTTGGCTTGGTGCACATGCTGCTAAAGGGCCTGTTAGACCACTCCGCCGGCACTTCAGGTAACGTCAATGTCTTGCTTGCTTTTAAATTTCTCTCTCCTTATGCTTAATCATTCACCAATGGTACGAAACTGTATTCTTTGTTCAGGGTCTTGATCCGAGAACAACAGCAAGCATGTTTACAAATGCTAGATGTAGCGGTGAAAAGAATATAAATGGGGAGGCCTGTTTCATCCTCAAGCTTTGTGCTGATCCTGCGATGTTGAAGGCCAGGAGTGAAGGACCTGCTGAGATCATTCGACATGTTTTATTTGGCTACTTCAGCCAGAAAACAGGCCTTCTTGTGCACTTGGAAGACGCATTTAACCCGGATACAGAACAGCGGTGGAGACGCTGTGTACTGGGAGACTACAATCAATTCATTTCTCGAGGACTACAGACCTGTTGAAGGAATAATGATTGCTCACTCAGGTCGCTCCGTTGTGGCCCTTTTCCGGTTCGGAGATACTGCAATGAGCCGCACTCGGACCAGGATGGAAGAAGTATGGGCAATAGAAGAAGTGGCTTTCAATGTTCCAGGGCTGTCCGGTGACTGTTTCATACCTCCGGATGAAATAAGATTGACCTGTGAATTCTCTCGAGATCCGAGGGTAAAATCTTCTGTGGCTACTGTATCGTATCGAGCCAAAGTTGGTAAGCTAGATTAAAGTTCATCATGACCTATTTTATGTAGAAGATGGCTACTCAAAGAAGAGGGCTTTTGGCAAAGTTGAACACAACTTTTGACTGGATGTAATAGTTTTAGTTGGCTAACTGGTTAGAAGGTAAAGTCAAAAAGTGTAGCCTGTCTGTTATTGGATAATGTGGCTTTTAATTTGTAAAAACAGCACAATGATCCTTCTTAATTTTCGTAGGATTAAAATGTATCACATGTCTGTATTTTTCTTTATTGTTCGAATCTTAATTCACCAACTTTGCAAAATAATTGTCGTACCGGAAAAAAATCAGTCCGTATTAATTACAAAAAAAGAATGAACAAGAAATAATGCAGCTTCTGAGGACTGGTTAATGGAGTAAAATCAGGTTAACACTGCCGCTGAAAAACCAAGAAATTCCGGTTATCCTGCTGTTTTCTTCATAAAATTCTCTACAACTGAGCTGAAGATAGAGCCATGAACGTCTCAAAATCCATTATCTGTAGAAAATAGCTTGTGGAAAACACTGAGACATCAAGTATAAAGGTGCATCATAATCACTCAGCTGCAGCCTCGGAACGGGTTTTGTCATATAAGCGATAAATCAGTGTAGACTTAGACATTTGGGGCTCCCTTTCCAGAACCGCAATCACATCCTTAACAGAAATAGCACGGGCCACACAGGTCGAGACACCTTGGTTCCGGCCAGATTTCCTACTCGACCCTGATGAAAGAAAGTAGAGTGAAAAACAATCCAAATAGAGCAGACAAGACCGAAACCATCCTCCCCTTGGGGAGGAATCTCGATAACAACTGGGTAACATAAGAAATAAGCAGAAAGTAATAGTCGCATGATGATACAGTTCAACACATGGGGCAGGAATGATTTATTTTCAAAAAAAAAAAATTAGACACTCAACTTTTATTTTAAGCCAGGAATATCATAATCATAATATAGACACCGGAATTATACCTAGTATCAGCACCATTTATACAAGTACATTTGCATTACACAGCCTTCAAATGCTTAAAACTGATATTAACAAATAATACGTATGTTCAGATCAAAAACCAAATTCCTAGTTACTAAGCAAATCTTAGCATATGATGCTTATTGCTCCCAGGTTTGCTGCACACACAGGTTTTATAGTTCGAAAATCGAATTAATTTCATGTAAATCGCATTACCTACTAACTAGCAATCAATACGATCAAACATAATGGCAACTGATTCCAACTTGTTGGGTTGTATTCAAGCATTCATACATGGCACTGCCATCTAATGCAATGGTATGCATGATAAAATTTACAACCATATTAACTGTAAACCAAAAGATCTAGCCATGAACCAAGCTTACCAGATACAGGAGGACTGAGTGGGGCCCCTCTTCTCCGATTCTTGGTTGTCCCTTGTATGCTTTCCAGATGCAGATAGAGACCTGCGGTTCACATCTTTACCTGCTGCTGAATCAGTTCCCCCCTCGCGTTTCTGGCGGGCTTGCTCAGCCATAAGTTGCCATTTTGACAGCATGTCATCCCCTCCAACTGCAGCCCGTGCGGCAACATTTGCAGCAGTGGACCTCATCTTGTCATCCTCCTCCTTGTTTAAAATGCTTGGGAAAATTACCCCTGAATAATACCTTTAGGTGGCGTTTGGTTCGCTAAGGGAATTGGAATCTGTTCAGGAATTGGAATCTGTCAGGAATTAGAATCTAATTCCATATTCTGTTTGGTTGGCAGGAAATTGAATTAGAATCTAATTTCATATTCTGTTTGGTTCGTAGACATGCTAGATGAATTTGATTTCAGTAATATAAAATGACATGATTGTCTTTCTTATTTTTTTTTGCTTAATTTTAGTTTGTTTTATAAATTACATGTAGTAATATATTTATAAAAAATTTTAAAAATTAAATTTTAATTTTATTGATTGATTATTCATTTCAATAAATTATAAAAATCATACTAATAAACATCATAAGTTAAAATCATCTCAATTAGGGATGGTCATGGGTCGGGTTGGGTCGGGTTTTTGGTCCACCCGACCCGACCCGACAAAAATAAAGTTTCACTCGACCCGACCCGAATATATGAATTAGAAACCCGACCCGACCCGAAATAATAAAAAAATATTTTTATTCCATAAAACAATGACTTAATTGGAAAAAAATATATATAGAGGGGTATTATTGTAATTATTTCTAAATATATAAGGTAAAATTATATATTTTTTGGGTCGGGTCGGGTATTTTTCACCCTAAACCCGAACCCGACCCGAATATCACACTAAAAAAAAACCGACCCGACCCGACCAAAATAAAGTTTCGCCCGACCCGTATATATGAATTAGAAATCCGACCCAACCCGAAATAATAAAAAAAAATATTTTTATTCAATAAAAACAGTGACTTAATTGAAAAAAATTATATATAGAGGGGTATTATTGTAATTATTCCTAAATATATAATGTAAAATTATATATATTTTCGGGTTGGGTATTTTTTACCCTATACCCGAACTCGACCCGACCCTAATATCACACTTAAAAAAACCGACCCGACCCGACCAAAATAAAATTTCACCCGACCCGAATATATGAATTAAAAACCCGACCCGACCCGAAACAATAAAAAAATATTTTTATTCAATATATAAATAAGTGACCAAAAGATTGATGAGAGTAGTATGGTCAAATTTCAATTCCCTCTAAGAAGAGAATTGAATTTCATCATAAAATGGATGAAATTCACTTTCCTCATTTGGTGGAAAGTTGAAGCCATGAGGGATTCCAATTCCCTTGAAAAACTTGAACCAAACGTAAAAAAGTGGTAGAATAGATTTCAATTCCCCTAATTCCAAAGAATTCATGTCAACCAAACGCCACCTTACCACTTTTACTCGACCATCATCTTTTCCTTGTCCCCGTCAACTGTAGTCTCGGCATCAGGCTGCATCCACGAATATTTGACAAATACAATGTTAAGCAGAAATATTCAATACCTCAATCTTATGTCTATTGGTGCATTCATTCCCATTATTAATCTCTCAGTACTTTTTTTAATGCCTTACGGATAATCATATCTCTAAACAGAAACGGCACCCACGTCATTAAGTTTCCGCAGCTTCTCTGTCTCAGCTTGCTTTTTCTCCCATTCTTCCCTAGAATTCTGGTTCATCATCATAATTTGCTGTCGAACATCTGAGGTGATAATTGTCCGGTGCCCAGGCTTCTCAACATCAACCTGCTACAAGAGATTTATCCCGAATTAGAAAGATATATAAGAAAATCTGTGTTAATTCAGAGGAACTGAGGCTGACCTGTTTTGATAGTCTGATTAAATTGCATAGCAGCCCATGCATTCTTTCCTCCATACACTAGAGATTCAGATATATAAGGACATATATTAATGAATTATAAAGAAAAAAGGGTAAGAAGCTAGCCTCTTACCAGGGACAAGCATCGTTCAACATCATTGCTTATATTCTTCAAACCACTTTTGGCCACTTCATGAGGACGCATAAATAACATGAAATAGCAAGAAAGATGCAGCTTATAATGACAAAACAGACTGTAAAAAGAAACACTTTAGACCAGGGAAGTGTAAAGAATATTAACTAATTTCAGCCAGTTTCTTCTGCAAAGGGATTTTCTGCAAGATAACTCTTTCTTCTTCTTCTTGAACAATCCTTCTTGATGCTTCTGAAACTCGACTCTCATCCCTGGGGCCAGAAAATAGTTGCTCCTCCTCTTCCTATTTGATAGCAAAATGCCAAAAGGATGTGACTTATATTTTAGGCCTTATATTTCTTTACATAACTACTTATGAATTAATTTTAGGAAGAGATGACCGTAAAGTACTGTACCCTGAGATTCACTCCGCTGACAGCAGTTACATCATTCAGTTGTTCAATGCTCTGATCTGAAAAGCCTCCAGATACTTTTGCCTTCCTACTGCTGGAAATAAAAAATTATGTAATAGAAAGGAATCAACTGATTGTTAATTGACCTTGATAATCATTCCAGGCTACAATGTAACATATTTAACCTTGACAATGGTGGTGATGAACCAAGAGCTTCAAGCAACTTTTTCTGGCCAACACAGGTTTTTTTTTGAGGTGCTCTTAACTGAATATAGAAAGAACGTGGAAATTTGACAAAAGAAGCAAGGAGTCGGTCATAAGCATGCACTTCACTAGGGAAAACATTATATGTAGAAAATTTTAAATATGTGAACACAAGTAAATAAAATACAAGAATAATATCATATATATATAACTACATGTTTCAGCCACCCAGTTATGTAGGATAGATTTTGGGATGTTTTCCTAACAGCTAAGGAATTTAATCAAACAAGTTAGCAAGAATGCCTCGTGATTCATTAACATATATCAAGGTAACTTGACCTAGAAAAAACAAAAGGGAAGAAAAGCCCAAGACTATCCACAAACAACTCAATCCTGACATCACATTGGTTATCCCTAGCCATTCATGCACATGAGGACTTCATAACTAAAGAAAGTATCATTCTTAGATGGAAGATATTTAATGAACAAATTTTCATGTAAACTTTTAGACAGGTGTTACTTCTGATAGAAATCAGCAAAAGCATCCACAACCATAGTTCAAGATATCGCAACAAGAAAACATAGACTAAGATGAAATTACTGGGACATTAGAATCCATTTGTGTCGGGATGGAAGGAGAAACCAAGTTAGGAGGAACCACACTAGTAGGTGTTGAGAAGCCAATTCTCGAAGACTGCTTCTCTAAAAACTCATCCTTGGGAGTAGCTGTAACTGCATTTCCCTCTTCAATAATCGAGGTAGATGACCCTGGAGCTGCAGAAAAATACGGTCCATGCTGCTCCCCCGCACCTTGATCAACAGATTCCTGCTTCACGTACGTCACAGATGACAAAGTGCCAGGATTCAGCTCCTTACTTGATGAGGGTTGCCAAGAAACAGAACTGCCAGAAAAGTGAGACATAGATCCACCCTGCAACCTATTTGGGTCATTAGTCGAGTTTTGCTTCTCAAGCTTAGGCCCACTCATCATGTTCATTGCCTGGGTTGGTCCTCCTACAGGATTTGATCCCGAGCTTTGGTTATGTGCAATTTGTCTAATTTGTGAATCATGAGGTTGCGGCTTTAGACAAGAACCTGAATTACTAACATTTGACCCAGTGTACGTGTAATAATTACTACTCCCATACATAGCAAAAGAAGTTTGTGTGAAATTCAAATGTTGTTGTTGTTGTCGTTGCTGCTGCTGCTGCTGCATGTTAATTCCTTGTCCTGGAATTGAAGCACGATCTCTTTCTTGATTCACAGAGGTTGAACTGGAGGAAGGATTTTGGCTTCCTAACACACCAAAGCGAGAATCGGATTGACGATCCATCTCTTGAGATTTCTGAACCTTGTTTTCAATGGATATATAACATGAATTAGTCTGCATGAGGACCGCAGGAGGGGGAGGATGAGATGAATTGGTGGGAGAATTAGGGCCTTTTTGGTGCAGCTGAGCCAATGAATGTGGACCACCGAACTGTGTGGCGCCAACAACTGACGGCATTCGTGGAGTATTCGACTGTACTGCAACCTGAGACTGTAGTGGGACTTGGCTGGAGTTCATCTGGAAATATGGATATGAATTTTAGCTAGTTATCAAAATTAACATACGATTAACTAAAGAATAAGTCCTTAGTCTAATACATAACACGTCTGTACTCACCTTCACTTGTAACTTATTAACTGCCAACCTCAGTGTCTCTCATGTGCCCGACAAATCCATCTTTCGCAATTTCATTTTTCTAACAGTTAAACACAACAGAAAATTCAGAATAAGAGACAAGACAAAATCCATCCTGGCTGTTGCACCCCTTACTCAAGAAACAGTATAATTGTAGCAAATGGATTGAGGTTAGAAATCTACCTTTAGTTTACCATACAGAGTGTGAAGCTGCATTGCCCTGTCTTTACCAAGTTGGGGCAGTAAGGAAGGCAACAGCACAGCAAATGGAACCTGTTTTCCTCGATTCACTTGATTATTTGGCTGCTCCGTGCCACTGGCCTGTTGATTACTCATCTTCTGTAATTTTGCATAGTGTGATTCACTGTCTTGATTATTGGCTCTCTCCAGTTCACGTGGGATAGAACTTCGTTCAGTAGTCTCAATCCCAGTCATTTGAGGAACCTGAGAAGGAACTTGTTCAGCTACTAGTTGATGATGATCTTGGGGTTGTTTTTGTTGCGGTGGTAGATGATTAACCTGGGACAGAGCATCATTTAGCTGTTGTAGACTCCCCATAAGAAGAGCTCCCTGTTGCTTTTGCTCCATTTCAGACGAGCGCAGCTGTTGTTGCTGCGCCTTTTGAACTGCTTGTTGATTTTGAAAGTAGGTGTTCCCCTCTTGACCCATTGTTGGCCATTGTGCAAGTGACTGACTAGAAGCTCGATTGCTTCCTTGAGACAAAACTGTTGCACTTTAAAAATCATCCGGGAATTTCCCAGTAGAAGCAATTCAACAATTAGAACTAACATAAAAGGAAAGCCAATGACATTCTCAATTAGGATCTTTACAGTCGAGGCATAGACACTTCTATTAGCGGAGTGTCCCAGTATTAAGTATGGCTCAAACACGAGGGGAAACGTATCGGACATGCGAGGACACATAAAATAAAATCGACACCGTCAAAATACTATCGGAAAGCAAATTTCAGGAAAGCAAAAATTGGACAATATACATTATTACTGAATTTAATTCTATTGTAACTATTTCTGAAACCAAATTCAGATTCACTGCCTTTCAAATTGGAAACCAAATTACTGCAAAACAGAAATGAAAACCAAAATTAAAAAAAAAAAAAAGATACCAGCATTTGAATCAGGTGGCTGAGAATTGGATGCATCGCCTTCAATATCTCGGTTCAAGGCGGCCTGGAACGCCTCAACGTCAGCTCCAGAATGCATAGACTCGTCCTATTATCAGTTTAAAAGAAAAGAAAACAGAAAACACATAATGAATAACTTGAAGTTATTACGAATTACATAAATATTGCAGGGAAAGAAAAAAAATAGAAACCTCATCTTCTTCAAAGAATTTTACAATGGAAGGGTCCATTGCGGTTGGTAGTCCGGTGATCAACTTACAATGTAAAAGAAATAAAACAATACCAAGAAGGGAATTTTAAAATGAAAATACGAGAGAGTATTTTTTTTACAGTGGATCGAGAAAACAGGGAAGTTGCTTCATAGACCAGAACTAACTGATTTTCAGATCAACTGTTGACCCGGTTTGTAACGGGTCAAACCCCATTAATAAATATCGGTTGATGCCCCAATTACGCCTCTATTCTACTATTTTTCTTTTAAATTAATATTGGTTGATTGTATATAAATTTTGCCGTTTACTAAACATAAATATATTTTAGAAAATAAATATATTGAGTAGACTCATTAGTAAAAGAGAGAATGTTGGGAAATAAACCAAGTACAAGTAATTTCCCTATTACCAGATTAGTGAGAATACGAAATAAAAGCGGAAAAATAATACCCGAAATTGATAACGGAGTTCAACCAATTGTGCTTACGTCTCCGGACTGCTGCAGATCTTTTACTAAGAGAGAAAATTTACAGGTGTTTACAAAACACTCACTACTCACAAGAAAGCTCTCTAGTATTGGGAGAAAGAAATGATTTTTGGAATGATTTTGAAGCTAAATGAGCTAGGGTATTTATAGTTGAAACTTAAGGACTTAATCTTGTAAATACCCTAAAGCCTAGGTATTAATTGTGATTATCCCATTATCATTTTTAACAAACATCTACCAAACTTTGAAAAACTATTTTTCAAAGAAACATTTACCAAACTTTGAAAACCATTTTCAAAGAAACATTTACCAAACTTTGAAAACCATTTTTTCAAAGTTGGTTACCAAACTTGAAAACCATTTTAATACTTTCAACAATCTCCCACTTGAAGACTGATTTTAATCTGTCTTCACACCTCGATCAATGCAACAGCTTTTCAAGTCTTGTTACTCTAGCATGCCAACTGAAGTTGAACACAACTTCAGTTTGTCTGTAGTCACCGTCTTTGTCAACATGTCTGCCGGATTTTGAGCTCCACTGATCTTTTCAAGTTTCAAAATCCCATCTTCCAGAAGAGACCGGATAAAATGATATCGCAATTGTATGTGCTTTGTCCTGGAATGAAAAGACGGATTCTTTGCTAGATGTATAGCACTTTGACTATCGCAATACAAGACATTGTTATCTTGTTTCTTGCCTAACTCTTCCAAGAAACTTTGGAGCCAAACCATCTCCTTGCTAGCTTCCGTAACAGCGACATATTCTGCTTCAGTTGTGGAGAGAGCAACTATCTTCTGTAGTTGAGAAACCCAACTCAATGCGGTTCCTCCTAGAGTATAAACATACCCTGTAGTGCTCCTTCTGATGTCAACATTTCCGGCTAAGTCAACATCTACATAGCCTGTCAGTATCGTATCTCCACCTTTGAAACAAAGTGCTTTGTTTGTGGTACCCCGCAGATATATGAGGATCCATTTGACTGCTTCCCAGTGTACCTTGCCCGGATTATTCATGTACCTGCTAACTGCTCCCACTGCTTGAGCAATATCTGGTCTGGTACAAACCATGGCATACATCAGACTTCCAATTGCTGAGGCATACGGCACCTTCACCATGTGTGCACGTTCTTCCTCCGTCTTTGGTGACTGTTCTTTGGAGAGTCTGAAATGAACACCTAAAGGTGTACTTACTGGTTTAGCATCTTGCATGTTGAACCTGTAGAGTACTTTGTTGATGTACTCAGCCTGTGATAATATTAAAGTCCCCGAATTTGTGTCTCTCTTGATCCTCATCCCAAGAATCTGCTTTGCAGCGCCCAGATCCTTCATAGCAAACTGCTTTGACAATTTTTGCTTCAAGTTTATAATCTCTTGCATGTCTGAGCCTGCAACGAGCATGTCATCAACGTACAACAATAAAATAATGAAGTTATTGTCGAACCTCTTGATGTAGCAACAATGATCTGCTTGGCATCTGGTAAAACCACTGCTACTCATGAAACTATCGAACTTCTTGTACCACTGTCTAGGAGCTTGTTTTAAACCATACAAGCTCTTCTTCAACCTGCATACCAGGTTTTTCTTGCCTGCCTCTATAAAGCCTTCTGGCTGCCTCATATAGATTTCTTCCTCCAAATCACCATGAAGGAAAGCTGTCTTTACATCTAACTGCTCAAGATGTAAATTCTCTGCAGCTACAATTTTCAACACCAGTCTGATTGTAGACAGTTTCACGACTGGAGAGAAAATTTCATTGTAGTCAATACCTTCTTTTTGCTGAAAACCTTTGACAACCAATCTCGCTTTGTAGCGTTTGCTTCCATCGTGCTCTTCTTTGATCCTGTAAATCCACTTGTTGTGAAGCGCTTTCTTGCCTGGTGGTAATTCAGCTAATTCCCACGTCTGATTTGACATAAGCGAGTCCATCTTATCTTTCATGGAAGACTCCCACTTGACTGAATCCTCCACTTGCATTGCTTCATCATAGCACTCTGGTTCACCATTATCAGTCAGCAACAAGTAGTGCAAAGAAGGAGAATACCGTTGGGTTGGTTTAGGAATTCTGGAGGAGCGTCTTAGTTCTGGTGTGCCTGGTTCTTCCTCTTGAACTGCTTCAGGACTGATCTGAACATCATTTCCAGAAATCTCCTCGAACTCAGCAAATTCCTTTGTTTCAGCTTCGGTATTACTTGATTATGCGGTTGACCTGTCTTTGTACATCACATTTTCATTGAAAATGATGTCTCTACTTCTAATGATCTTCCGATTTTCGTAGTCCCAAAACCGGTAACCAAACTCATCACCACCGTAACCAACAAATACACATTTGTTGGACTTGGCATCAAGTTTACTTCTTTCAGCAGAGTTTATGTGTACATAAGAAATACAACCAAACACTCTTAAGTGTGAAAGGTTTATTTCTTTCTTGCTCCAAGCTTCCTCTGGCATTCCGCCATCCAAAGGAATTGAGGGCCCACGGTTGATCAGGTAAGATGCAGTGTTGATAGCTTCAGCCCATAGAAATTTGGGCAATCCGGCATGTATCCTCATGCTTCTGGCATGTTCATTTAGGGTTCTGTTCATGCGCTCTGCTACGCCATTCTGCTGCGGTGTTATGGGAACTGTTGTCTCCATCTTGATCCCATTGTTTGCGCAGAAATCTCTGAATCTACTATCTCTGTACTATCCTCCATTGTCAGACCTCAACCGCTTGACTTTTAAACCAGTCTCATTTTCCACCATGGCCTTCCATTTTCTGAAGGTATCGAAGACTTCTGATTTCTTCTTCAGAAAATAAACACACACCTTCCTTGTTGAATCATCGATGAAGGTGACATAATATAGTGAGCCTGCAAGAGATAGAACTGGGGATGGTCCCCATACATAAGTATGAACCAATTCTAACCTTTCTGCCTTGGGTGTCTTGCCAATCTTTGCAAAACTGACTTTCTTTTGTTTGCCAAAGATGCAATCCTCGCATAGTCCGACATCTACATTCTTTAGATCCGGCAGCTTCCCTTTTGACAGAAGTATCTTCATTCCTTTCTCGCTCATATGGCCAAGCCTTTGGTGCCATAGGTTTGATTTTCCATCAACATCTGCTACTGCAATGATATTCTCTAAATTTGAGGTTACATAGAGAGTACCAGTCTTCTTACCACGAGCAATGACGAGTGCTCCTTTGGTTATCTTCCATTCATAGCCTGAAAAGGTTGTACTGTATCCTTCTCCATCAAGCTGTCCTACAGAAATCAAATTTCTTTTGAGACCAGGAATATGTCTCACTCCTGTCAGCTTCCAGGTGGTCTGGTTTGGCAGCTTTAGTCAGATGTCTCCTTTTCCGACGATCTTCAAGGTTTCATCATCATCAAGATGAACCTTCCCAAAATCACCACTGACATAGTTCTCCATGATTTCTTGGCATGACATGGAGTGGAAAGATGCCCCTGAATCCAAAATCCATGATTCAATCGGACTGTTGACGCTTAAAATCATAGCATCACCTGTCTCCTCCGTCATGTTGGCAGATTTCTGTGCGCCGGTATTTTTCTTCGGTGCTCGGCAATCTCTTTTGAACTGGCCTTTCTTGCCGTAATTATAACAGGTAAAATCTTTATTTCCTGTTCTTGATTTTCCCCTTCTGGATTTCGATCTGCCACGATTTGAATTTCTTTCTGAAGTTCTCCCTCTGGACTCCGTGTGCAAGGCTGAGGAGGTTGATGCTTACATCCTTAAGCTGTAAAATTTCCACAATGAGAAGTTAAGCACGTTCTTGTTCTCCGATAGCTCTTTCTGAAGTTCTCCCTCTAGTATTGGGAGAAAGAAATGATTTTTGAAATGGTTTTGAAGCTAAATGAGCTAGGGTATTTATAGTTGAAACTTAAGGACTTAATCTTGTAAATACCCTAAAGCCTAGGTATTAATTATGATTATCTCATTATCATTTTTCAACAAACATCTACCAAACTTTGAAAAATTATTTTTCAAAGAAACATTTACCAAACTTTGAAAACCATTTTCAAAGAAACATTTACCAAACTTTGAAAACTATTTTTTTAAAGTTAGTTACCAAACTTGAAAACCATTTTTTCAAAGTTGGTTGCCAAACTTGAAAACCATTTTAATACTTTCAACAGTTGGTAGTCTGGTGATCAACTTACAATGTAAAAGAAATAAAACAATACCGAGAAGGGAAATTTAAAAGGAAAATACGAGAGAGTATTTTTTTACAGTGGATCGAGAAAACAGGGAAGTTGCTTCATAGACCAGAACTAACTGATTTTCAGATCAACTGTTGACCCGGTTTGTAACGGGTCAAAACCCATTAATAAATATCGGTTGATGCCCCAATTACGCCTCTATTCTACTATTTTTCTTTTAAATTAATATTGGTTGATTGTATATAAATTTTGTCGTTTACTAAACATAAATATATTTTAGAAAATAAATATATTGAGTAGACTCATTAGTAAAAGAGAATGTTGAGCTTTTTAAAGTATTCAAATTCAAACAGTTGTATATACATGATGTGTGTATATTGTTAATAAACTAAGAAATATCTTGAACATATATTATCTTATATTTCGTTTCAGCTTGGTGCCTAACATTTCATTCCGTTACTCAAAATGAGTCAAACTGTGACAGACCATTAGTTTTATCCGTTAATTGGCACATGTTACAACCTAATAATTTTAAAAATTTTATATATAAAATTAAAAAAAATAAAATTATATTTTTTTAAAAAAAAGAAAACACAAAATTTGAAATAACCCTAAAACTTTAAAAATCTTCATTTCAACACCCAAAACCCACGTCGATCGCCGCCCTTTATCGTCGACGAAGATCCACCCGACCTTACCTCCCCTGGAGAACAAAATCCCTATGAAATCATGACTGATCAACAGCCGATCGACAACAAATCTACGTTTATACCTCGTGAACCTTATAATGAAAATCGTAATCCCAAACGATTTCGACGACCAATCGAAGACAACCACGACTGCTAAGACTACGTCAGCAGCGTTGATCGTAGCCTAAAAGGGCGGCAGCGATGGGTTAGCGTTAGGATTTGGGGATTTTACGGTTTTTGAGGTTTTTTTTGTAATTTATAAGAATTAAGGGTTTTATATATATAATAATATTTTTTTCAAAAAATAAATTTCAAAATTACGAGATTGTGACACGTGTCACTTAACGAAGAAAACTAACGGTACATCAAGACTTAAGCCATTTTGAGTAACGGAATGAAATGTTAGGCACCAAACTGAAACAAAATAAACGTTAGACACTAAACTAAAAAAATGTGCATAGTTTGGGCACCTTTTGTATATTTAAGCCTTTAATTAAAATACAATATTTATAAAACATTAGTTTTTAGGGTAAATTATACCATTGACCACCTAACTATTTATCCCTTTTACTTTAACCATCGGTTTTTCAATTTTTTCAAGTGGGTCACCTAACTATTTAAATCTTGTCAATCAAGTCACCTGCTGTTAAATATTAACGGGTGAGATGACATGACAGTTAATAAAATTTGTATAATTATACATTTAGTCCTCATTACTTACACATTCTATTAATTTGGTTTAGGATTTATTTAATTCAATAAATTTAATCCTCAATTCGATGGTGACATGTGTCACTGTGTGATAGGATTTTTAATATTTTTTATTTAATAATTTTTTCATCCGATCAAATGGTGTCATGTGTCACCAATTGAATGAATGAAATATAAACTAAATCAATAACCGCTGCTGGTGAGGTTTGAACTTGGGACGCAAGTCAAAAAATTAAATACCCTAACCACTAAGTTAGACCATTAAATTTGTATAGCATACAGAACATAATCTATATTATTTATAATATAGTTAATAGTAATAAATGACCTTATAAGAACTCAAACATGAAATAATTGAACAGTATGAAAATATAAAATATTTATAAACAAATATTATAATTTATTAATAAATGAATATGTTTTATTTATATTTTAAATCACATTTAAGGAAAAATTAAAATAAAAATGAATTTAATATGTTACAATTGAAATGTATCATTTTACATATTTTAAATTAATAGATTGCCTATATTATTCTAATTTTATTTAACTGAAATGTATCATATAATATTATATCGTCGATCAGATTCTGATCTTATTTAACAACTCTATATTAAAATAGACTAATTCAATAATATCAAGTTTCTCCTAAAATTTTCTTCAAATATGTAATGAATAAATAATAAAATATAAAATTCTTACTCTAACCGGGATATAAACAAGTCAATGCATAGTTAACTACGATAAGCCTTCAACTATCAGAAAAATTCTAAGTCAATGAAGCTCTTTGTTATATTTCAATTATAATATATTAAAATTATTTTTGTTTTATTTTATTTCATTAAAATGATTTAAAATATAAATAAAATACATTCACATATTAATCAGTTATAATATTTGTGTGTATATATATATATCATATTATAGTATCATTCAATTATTCCATGTTGGAGTTCTCATTAGGTCATTTTCCCTTTTTTTTATTGCCATTACCTATATATTTTATGTCGTGATAAGTTTGTCATTTGAATGGTACAACCTAGGGGTTGAGGCGTTTGCTTCCTTTCCTCACGTCTTGAGTTCAAGCTCCACCAGTAGCGGTTATTTATTTAATTTTTTTCTATTTATTCAATTGGTGGTGCATGGCACCATTTGATTGGATGGAAAACTTATTAAATTAAATAAAAATATTAAGAAGAAACATTCAATCACATAGTGACACATGCCACCATCTGATTGAGGATTAAATTTATTAAATTAATTAAAAGTTAGGACCAAATTAATAGAATATGTAAATAATGAGGACTAAATGTGTAATTATACAAATTTTATTAACTGTCACGTCATCTCTTCCGTTAATATTTAACGGCAGGTAGCTTGATTGACAAGATTTAAATACTTAGGTGACTCGATTGACAAAATTGAAAATTTGGTGGTTAAAGTAAAAGGGATAAATAGTTAGGTGGTCAACAGTATAGTTTACCCTAAAAATTAATGTTTTATAAATATTGTATTTAAATTAAATTACGTTTAAACTTTTAATTAATTTGTAATTATACGTTTAGTACTTTATAATTTAACGTTTTATAAATTAATTTAATGGTGCTCATCGTTAACAATGTTCATCTAGCTCGACGAGCGTTGTAGAATTTTTCTAATATGCCCCTCTACAAACCCAATCTAGATTAGTTAATCAATAAATTATATACTAATAATTAATTAAAAAATATATCAAAGATAAAAGAAGAAAATAGTATTGATTATATTAGAATTGATTATTCATGAAATGGGTGAAAAATCAATTTCATTGAATCATTTTCCTACATGAAAATTTGAAAACGGCATAAAATAAAAGAAACTAAAACAAACGCATCACAAACAACCTAATAGTAATATACTAATATCCCCACCCCATTGTCTATCTTCTTATCTACCTTTCCAAAATACCGTTCAATGATCCCATAACAAAACAATAAAACACGCACCATGCACACATCTCCATGGGCTATTATCCTTTTGCTAGATTTTATAGTAAACATTTCAACAACAAAAAAACCCGACATTTCTAGTGTTAATAGTTAGCATAAATAACGGTATGAACCGTAAAAGCAACAAGAAAATAAAAAATAAATACCTATAATCATTATCTTTATTGAAGATTAAATTTAAGATATTGTAATGTCATCCTCAAACACATCAAATTTTATTGTACAAAACACTTTAAACATCAAGAGTCTTTTGAACACTTAAACCCCTTGCTTAAAGGTATAGTTTCTTGAAAGAGAATTACTTAAGACCCCAAAAATAACTTTTATATATATATATATATTAGTTCTTCAAAACATGACCTCACTTCATGGTCATAACCTTCAAGGGGTGGGAATGTGAGAGGAAATAATTAAATGAATCCGCCATAAATAAAATACGAGCATCAAACTTAATAGTGTTTCATTATAATGGTTTTTTTTAGGTGAAAAATGTTTAATGGCAATATGATACTTAAGTTTATGTGGTGAGATGTCTTTAGTCAAAGAATTAGTTAATATCTAGTTTATACTAATGTGCTCAATTCTCATTTTCTTTTTTTTTTTAACATGTTTTCTTATGACTTAGATACTAATGTCGATATATTTATTTTCATTCTCGCTTTTGTTGTTCTTAGTCACAAGGACAATAGGTGAATTGTCACAATATATCACTAATAGTCTGGAAATAGAATCTCTAAGTTTTATATATGAAAGTTTTCAACTATACTTCGTGTGAGGTTGTCTCAAAATATGAAACAAACTCAACGTTCGTAGCGAAAGTTGTTAAAGTTATGTGACTCAAATTCTTTTTTTATCAGATATGAGATTATTAGGGGGAAAAACTCACTTAAAACAAAGATTATAGTAGAAATGTGTGTTTCAACCACTAGAGGGTTCAAAGTAGAGGTAGATCAATAAAATAACCAAACAAACATCAATTGAAGATGAAACATCAAATCTAACAATGAAAAATAGATGACATGTCACAATATCTTTCATTGAAAAAGTGGAAGACTAATAAAATAAAATAAAAATATATAATTTAAATATATAACGGATAAAACATTAGACACTTATTTTTAATAAAAAAAATCTTTAGACACTTAAAGTTAACTGAAGGTATAATTTAAGCACTTATTTTTATATTAAGTCTAAAAAGTATGTCTAAAAGAAAACAATAATCAATAGTTTAAATATATTTATGAGTTGAGTCTCAGTAATAAAAGAGAAAATTATTCTCTTTAGAAGTCTTGAATTCGAGCAATTGCATATGTAGAGTATGTTAATATTGTCATACTATTAAAAATATATATGGTTATAAGTTCATGCATAAGTGTTCCATTTTTAAAATTTTTTGTGGTCCCATTCTTTCATACTTATTCGATTATTTTTCATACTTCCCATGAAATTGAATATATTAAATAGTTAATAATAAAAAAGTTGATATTTTATTACTTTATTATTATTTTTAACTATAATTATATATGCACCTAAAATATAAAATTCGAGCATTGACTTGGTAGTTCAATAAGACAATAACTACAAGCTTATGAGTAGACAAATGTATAAAAATAATACAAGCTTTCTGAAAAAAGAAAACGAAACCAATAATGTTAAGAATTAATATACCTACTTTTCTTATCTTGTGACAATTTTTTGTAAGAAGCGTGACAATGAATTAGTGTTTAATGTGTTGATACTGATTTTTTTAAATTTTTTATGAGTTAATAAATGTTTTATATATTTATATTTAAAATATAATTTAAAGGTTTTTATTAATTAGATTAAGTTTAATTTAAGTAATATTATTTTCGATGTATTATACATGATGATGTAGAATTGATTATGCTTAAACACTTAACATCCCTTGATTTCTAGATATTTTAGAAATACATGTGTCGTATTAGACATTTTAAGATTATAAACACTACCATATTAAAAAGTATAAGAACCAAATGTGATATTATTTTAAATAATATTTCATATAATATAATATATATGTACATATATAACACATAGTTATATATATATATGTGTGTGTAAAGAATTTGAATTTGAATTTAACAATGAATAAAAAACTTAAATCGCGTATCCAAATAAATCTTCAAAAACTGCACGAATCAACTTACTTTAGTGGTTAAAGGAATCATCATTGTTCCTAGAGGTCATGGGTTTGAACATTAACAACTGTAAGGGTGAATGAGCGTTCATTGTCAAATGGTTGAAAGTATTTATAATATATATTATTTTATAATCACCTTAATTTAATCAAAAATAATAATAATAACTCTCAAAAACTGTTTGCAATTCGATTTTTCAAAAAAAGCATTAAAATTTTTGACTCTGTCAAATGTGGATGTTATACATATAAATTCTTTTATATAAGGATGGTTTTTTTTTTAGAGATTCTAAGTTTGAGCAGTCAGGTTTGTAGAGTGTGTTTGTTTAACTGATGAGGTCACTCAATATTTTTGAGTAGTTTAGGATGATTACAAGGTAGTATATGTTTATAATTTTTTTAATTATTGACAACGTACACACTTTATAGAATCAATTACTTAAACCATGACCTTAAAAACAATATTTATTTTAACTAATTCAGTATATATTTTTTAAAAAACATCTCTTTATTATGTCAAGGAAGAAAGCATAGTTTTACAAACCACGACGGCCCACATTAACATGGCGTTTCAAAAGTGATAATACTAATTAATCTTTTCACATTCTATTTCGGTTGGAGCACATACAACTAATTATCTTTTAATTAAAATAATTATGACATAAAAATAACCATTTTATTTATAAAAAAATCAGTTACATGTTCTTGCATGTCTTGTAGGACTGAGTTAGAATATAATCGAATATATTATATTTTAAATATGATTGTTAGCATCGTATAGGTTTAGGAAATTTTTTTAATGAGGTTTACAATTATGTTTATTTATATGTTTTTGTTTGAATAATCGTAAAAAACACCTTTAAAAATGATTGTTAAAAATAATTTGAACAAAAAAATCAATTAAAAAATCAATTTATAAATCTTAAATAATTGATAAACCACAAATTGGTAAAGAAAAATAAATTTAACATTTTAAAGTTAATTCTTGTTTTATTAATACAATAAGGAAGCACGAATTAGATTACATTGAATTTGATTATATAAATATTCTTAACAATATAATATTAAATTTTTGTTATTGGTTAAAAAGGGTAATCAATTTGATTTTTAAAACATTAATTTTAATATTAACATTTTTTCTAAAACGAATTGTAGCTACTGAGTGTGAAAACAAGAAATAACTGAGTGTTCATTTGTAATTTTATTTTGACTTAATATATCTTTTCCTTTATATTTTATCTAAAATTTTATTTAGTTTGTATTATCTTTAAAATTATTATCTTTATTATTATTTTGTCTATCACTTCATTTATTATCATTTTAATAGTATTTTGATAATAAGATAGCATATATTCAAAAAATAATTAATCATGAATGATACTCACATATTTTATAAACATAATTACTCAAATTCAGGACAATTATTATTTTTCTTTTCAAATTTTTTACCTTTATTTTACTTTTTCTTTCATTTAAATTTAACTTAAAAAGTATGATCTTTTGTATCACGTAAATAGAATAATTATTTAGAATACGCTTTTTACTTAGGTGACAAAAAAGTACAATTTTATATTAAAACCCCATTAAATAATTATTTAGAAAAATGCCCCCCTCAAGCTATTATTTAGAAAAATACCCTAAACTACCACGTAGGACGTTCTCGCACTTTGAAGATTGCAATTCCCATCCTCGTGCTCCCCAAGGCACGCATTCCGTCTTACGTGGTTGGACTTTCTAGGTACGCCCATTAAATAGTCTGATGCAGGACGCGAGGACAGTTGATTCTCAGCCCACACTATAGTTTCTATAGACATGTTTAAGTCTTATTTTCGGTATGTAAACTGCTAAATTTTCATAATTTATAAGCATAGCTGTGCAGTACTACAACTTGCCTTTAATTTGAGACTAATATCACCCCATTCTATATATTATAAGCGGGATAAAAATCGGCCTAAAAATAGATTAAAATCATAATTTAAATTTATATATTGTTTCATTTTTTGTCATTATGTTGTTAAATAATTAACGATGTTATGACATGACAACTTATTTCAAAATAACGTCATTTTGGATTCCTAAAAAACAAATTTAAGCCAAGCAACATCGTTTAGATCTCTATAAAAGTTTTTTCTCATTTTCCTTTTTCTTTTTTCTTTCATTTTCTTTTCCTTTGTTCGAACCAACTCATATTTCAACCATGTTGTTTGTGATCAGAAGTCGTTCTAATCAACAAAGATAGTCAATGAGTCCTAAAGTTTTTCAATAAACCTATTTTGCATTCCTAAACATGAATTAAGTGTTCATTTAACTGGAAACACCGTAAACATTGTCAAATGTACGATTTTATGTTAGGAGCGAACCTCTAAAATTTTAGTTCGAACAAATTTATAAAAATCAAGGGACAAAAATAATTTCCAATAAAAAATATATAAACAAAAATTTAATATATATATGATAATTTTAAATTTTTAGGAGGGAGACTATCTCATCCCTTACGGTCCATCTCTCCATAAATGGAATCTGAACGAAGATATATTGTTATTTGCCCCAAAAGGAGGACTTCTACACCGTTATTCAAATAGAAGCTCTGATCACCAGAGATACTCCAAAGTCGAAGGCGAACTTTTCTTCTAAACTTTTTCTTTTGCGGTTTTAAAAAGTTGAAGCATGTACTGTAATGGGCAGTGCAAGTCGCAAAGAACATCAAAGACCTTCTCCAGCTCTTGTTTAAAAATTACGATAAGTTATATTATTTCTCATTAAACTTTATTCTTTATTTTATTTTATTCATTATACTTTCAAATTTTTTAATTTACTCACAAAAGTTTTGAAATATTTTTGTTTTGGTCACTACAAATTATTTTATTATTATTATTTTATGGTGTATTATTTTTATTATTAAAATATAAAAATAATTTAAAATAAATAATAAAATACAATTTCTACTTCTCCATCATCTTTAGCATTATTATCACCCTTTCTCGTCATCGTCAGCCTTAGGAATCGATAACCACTTGATCTCAAATTGTATCGAGAGACTCGTTTTGACACACTGAGTGCGAATCTGATGGTTGTTTCACCAAAAAAATATCCCCAAAACAGTGAATCTAGACTGAAACATTTCAGTTTCCTTACTTTCAATATCTTATTTGTAGACTTTGGAGCATTACCCAAAAAAATGGAGGTCGGATTCGTACTCAGGGATCAAGGCGAAGTGACCCATGAAATCTGGGACCGAACGGCCACTATCTACGACGGTTGGCATTTTAGTTTTCTCACTTTTGATCAAATTTGAAGTGTGTCCTGACAAAATGGAGGCCGAATTCGGACTCAGGGGTCGAGACGAACCGGACAATGAACAGTGGCGTCCAACGATGTTGAACAATGGACGGCCATCATCTATTTTAATTTTATATTTTAAATTATTTTTATATTAACTAATAAAAAAATGTTACATCATACCAAAATAATAATAATAAATTAGAGTGACCAAAATAGGAATAATTCAAAAGTTTAGTGAGTAAATTAGAAAAACTTAAAGTAAAATTAGTGAAATAAAATAGAGAATAAAGTTCAGTGAAGAATGATATAATTTACCCCTAAAAATTAAAATAGCTCAAAAATGGTCTCTATCTGACACCTCAGGTTCTAACGATGGTTTCGGCGGAATCATAGGAAGCAAAGGCACAATCTTTCGGATTAACTTAAAATTGAACATTTTTATGGCTTTGACAGATCTGAGTAGAGATTTTGTTCCTTTTGGGTTTATGGATAATGGGATTGTTTTTTTTTTCTTTCTCTCAAACGAAATAATAGGTAAAGATGCATGCTCCAGAATAAGTGGCCATGGGGGAATATATTTTGATTTGCATTTTATTATAACTATTAGTACATGTTAA
This sequence comes from Hibiscus syriacus, assembly GCF_006381635.1. NCBI lineage: Eukaryota > Viridiplantae > Streptophyta > Magnoliopsida > Malvales > Malvaceae > Hibiscus > Hibiscus syriacus. The sequence continues at coordinate 545,853 of NW_024063079.1, forward strand.
AACTGAGTTGTAAAGAGATGACATTAACTACCAATGCAAAGGGTTTAAAGGAACAACTGTTAGGTTGATGCCAGTTGCCATTTAGGACATGGAACGAGTTTGACGGATACCGTGTCGGGATTTCAAGTTCTTAAATAATACCAAACTCATTCCCCACGATCTGGCCGTCCATTGCCTTTTGTTTAATCTCTTAACATTCCTCGTGCCTATTTTGTTTATTGCAAAACTCCCACGTTCTCTCATTTCTAAATTCTAACGGGGAAGACTACGGCTCCTTCATTCTCATGTTCTCTACTAGGGTGAATAAAACTCGACTCGATTGATAAAATTTATTTTTGACTCGACTTTAATCCGTAATTTCATAAAATAGACTAGACTCGAAATTTCTTTAAATAAAGTTTGAGTTATAAATATGACTCAAATAACTCAAAATTATTTGTAATTAGTGGATTTATTTTCTAAGTCCAAATCGAATTCCTCAACCATGTATGATATATGTATATTAAATAGGAAGAAAACATGAAGAAATATATATGTATGTGTATATTGTATATGATTATGAAAATTTGTTTAAATTAGAATCAATTAGTGTCATGAAATTATCAATATTTACAATGAAATTTAAACAAAAACTCAAACAAATCAATTCAACTCTAATTTTATAAAATCAACTTGACTTGAAAATTCTACTCAATAGAAGACCGACCCCTGTTGTCTAGGCTTACGTTTCATGTCTTATATGGTTGATGAAGTAGTAATTCCATGATTGTTCGCGACTCTTGAGTCATTCGTAATGAAGTCAAAGGTTTGTATTTGTTTAATCTCTATCATTGCATGAACTTGGCCGACCTAATGAGTTGTAATTTACCTGGTTTTGGCCCCACACTGGACTCCATGGATTACTAACTCAATCAGTTCAATCCCTGATAACAACATTCCCTTTAGGGCTTGGCCTATATATATCTCTCTCCAGTTTCTGCTCTTCAAACAGAGTAAATTATTAACGTAAGCTTTATTGTAGATTGATCAGATGGAGTCGCTTGCAGCCTTTCCTGATGGAGAGTTTAATGCCTTTAACAGAATGTCCGCCATTGATGAATTCAACTTCACTCAACAACTTCAGTGTTTCTCGTTTCCTTTAGAGAATGATTGGGGATTCAACTTTATAAACCCCTCGGGTTTTTGTCATTTTCCTGTTGATGACAATGGTGGGTTAAGCCATAAAATTGTCGACTGGTCTTCCCCAACATTCCCAAGCACTGCAATGGCAGAAAGTAACGCTAATGTCATTCAAGATTCATCTGAAAACATGAAGAAAAGACCTCGGGTTTCGAAAGATGTAAGATAAAAATGAATCCCAAGCCATTAATCCACTAAGCATATATGCATAGAATCTTTTGTTTATACTGGTTTCTGATTCATGGTTTGAAAACGCAGGCTCAAAGGGTTCCAAAGAAAGCGCAGAACTCAAAGAATAACCGCAGGATCAATGTAGATGTAGATGAAGGAGAGAATAGCACTAATGGTTTGGATGGTCTGATCAGTTGTAGCACAACATACAGTTCAGGAGATGACAATGGCGTGGCAACTTCGGATTCCAATGCTTCTCAACTTGTCAACTTGAATGCAAAGACAAGAGCGAGTAGAGGGGCAGCCACTGATCCCCAAAGCCTCTATGCAAGGGTATGTAATATCATATTTGGAAACGTATATTTAAATTATATGAGAATTTGAAATTTTCAAGAGATCATCAGCCCTCTCGAGTCCGTCCTGGTCATAACAGCTTAGGCTTAGCTATATCAATGATTCATTTACATATTTCAGTATATATTCTAAATCATTTTTCCCTTAATTACTGCAGAAAAGAAGAGAGAGGATTAACGAGAGATTGAGAATTTTACAAAATCTTGTCCCCAATGGAACCAAGGTAAATTATTAAACCAATATTTTAGTTCCACGGTTGAATAGGTTCAGAAACTCACGCTGATTAATGAAAAATGCAGGTTGATATCAGCACAATGCTTGAAGAAGCTGTTCATTATGTGAAGTTTTTGCAGCTCCAGATTAAGGTAAGGGAAAAAGACAATAAGAAACCTTAAAAAAAATCATAAAATCAAAAGTCTAATACTATGCTTTCCTTTTATTGGATATTGTTACAGCTTTTAAGCTCTGATGATCTATGGATGTATGCTCCTATTGCCTACAATGGCATCGATATCGATCTCGACAGGATCTCCAAATTTGTATAATATGAAGCATGGGAAGAAGATATCCTAATCAAGAGTTGTTAGTTGATTAACAATTTACTGAAAATGCAATGATATTACAAATTTTCTGATTGTAGTATTGAGAATTCTGAATGAAATTAATTCCATATGGGGAGCGATGATGCTTGGCTTGTTCATATTGAAATCATCCCATCTGTTTTTTCTATTTGTATATCATGTTTCAAAGCTGATAGTTCAATATTCATGCACACATGTTTATGCATACATATATATATGTATGTATAATGGATTTACTATTCATATGCAACTCGTATTAATAGAAATTAGCTGCGTTTAGTTCTTGTTGTACCCTTGCCCTCTACATATTAACTTCGTGCTAAAGGATCTTCGATAATCCAAAAGCATTTCTAACTCTTGGCATTTTTGGAACTCTGAATGACATAAAAGGGAATGATTTTGGAGGAAGGATCTTAAAGATATAAATTTTAGGAAGTAATAATTTATTGATATAATTGTAGACACCCGTTTTGTTCGGGATATAATAATAATTATTATTATATTATTAATATTTTTATTTATTGCATGCCTTACAACAAGCCCAACTGAGCCTACAGACCCAATTCTGAAGACCCGATTACATTTGACCCAACAAGCTAAATCCGATTCAGACCTGCATGCAACTCGACCCAGATTCGGTTGCAGCTCCCACATGTTGATGTCATCCATGAGCAAACCAAATCTTAGCCTGGGGTGCTAATCATTCCCCACGCGTAATCGGCTTCTGAACTAATTTTCTGATAACGCAAACATCAGTTTGTTGTTTTAATTAAAATTAATATTTTATTAAAATGACAAATTTATTTTTGGGTTCTCAATCACACCCTAATCAAATATTGATGGTGAATCCTCGAACCGTATATTTTTTTATCGTAAAGGAATTTCCAAATTTTCGAAACGAGAGATTTTTTATCACGTTTAATTTCTAATTAAAAATCAATCATAAATAGAATAATTAAAAATGATGTTGATTTTTAAAATTTCGCTCGGAAAAAAACCGTTTCGACAATAATTTTATATAAATTCACGTGATTTATCAAAATAAAAATGATTATGAACTGATCATATTTGTTTAATTTGTTATTTTATTGGTAACCTTTATATCTTTACACCTGACAGGTTAGCACAAGCTTCGAGACTAACTATAAAATCTATTAACTGAAATCGGGAAAAGGATTCAATTCGATTGGAATCACTTCACCCGGCGCAAAATTGTTTTAGCGGCGTTTAAAAATACAATTGTTTTAGCGGCGTTTAAAAATATCGTTATATAACTAAAAAAAACCGCTAAAAATATTTTGTTGTAGTGCACTCACTTACTTTTTTACTCCCCTAGAGACAAAAAAAACGTCACTTCTCTACTTCTCAGTAGAGACAAAGAACATTTACATAGGCTAATAGCTTATCTCTAACCATTTACGACTTTCTGTCCAAACAAAAATGATTAAACCATCTAAAAATTAGAGGCCAGTTTTTATTTTCTAAAAAATAGAAAACGTTAAAGAAAATTTATTTAGTTATAAAATTAGAAAATAGATCCGTTGGTCTATTAAGATGAAACACTAGGTCTCTTAAGTAAAGTCAGGGGTTCGAATCCTGGCGTTTGCGAATGTAGCAAACTGAGTTGGGAGGGTCAACCTCACCTCTACATTACCCGATTTGGATTAATCGATCAATAGATCAGATACCAGTGATTAATTCCAAAAAAATGATTTAAAAAAAATAAAAATAAAAAGTAAATGAAAATATCAACACATAAAAGATATTTTCAGTATTTTTATTTAAATTATTTTTAAATTTTAGAAAATAATAGAATACGATATTTAGGTTTTTAACTTAAGTTGCATAGGTTTAAATTCTTCTAACAATATATTTTTTATTTGTAATGAGTAACATTTTTGTGTGCATATATTTTTTGTGGATATTTTTAATCTAAGGATAAAATACACACTTAACCACTTAACTATAGATGATTTGGATATGAGCATCAATCTTTTAATTATATCAATCAAATTTTTTAACTATTCAAATGATATCAATCAAACCTCATGTCATTAATTTAATAAAAGAATTTATATAACAATTAACAAAATTAATATGATTACACATTTAATCTTTATTATTTATCCATTTCATCAATAACTTTTGTTTTCCAATAACTATTTTAATAATCTTATAATAATTATACATTTAAAAATATCGTATATTATTTGCTTTAGAATTAATGTTATACATTAATTTATTCAAAAAGATGTTATATATTAATTTATTTAATTTTTTAACGATTTAAGTTTTTAAAATTAAATCTCATAGTTAAAAAAAGTATATTAAAAGAAATAAAAAATTTATTCAAAAAGACGTTATAAAATAATGTAAATTGAATATTCAAGTGAAAAATCTAATAAATAACAAGTAATAAATGTTTGAATGATGCTGTCACATTCGATGAGTACAGATAATCACCGTTAATGATGAGCACTATTGAATGAATTTATAAAACGTTAAATTATAAAGTACTAAACGTATAATTACAAATTAGTTAAAATTTTAAATATAATTTAATTAAAATATAATATTTATAAAATATTAGTTTTTAGGGTTAAATATATTATTAACCACCTAATTATTTACTCCTTTTACTTTAACCATCGATTTTTCAATTTTATCAATTGGGTCACCTAACTATTTAAATCTTGTCAATTAAGCTATATATCGTTAAATATTAACTGAGGAGATGACTTAGTAGTTAATAAATTTTGTATAATTACACATTTTGTCCTTGTTACTTATATATTCTATTAATGTGGTCCCAACACTTATTTAATTCAATAAATTAAATCCTCAATCCGATGGTGACATGTGTCATTGTGTGATTGGATTTTTTAATATTTTTTATTTAATAAATTTTTTCAGCCAATCAAATGGTACGGCTAAAACACCTAAGCACCCTAACCACTAAATTTGTCTAGTATACATAATATAATCTATATAATTTATAATATAGTTAATGGTAATAAATGACCTTATAATAACTCAAACATGAAATAATTGAATAGTATGAAAATATAAATTATATATAAACAAATATTATAATTGATTAATAAATGAATATTTTTTATTTATATTTGAAATCACATTTAATGAAAAAATTAAAATAAAAGTGACTTTAATTTGTTATAATTGAAATGTATCATTTTACATATTTTAAATTAATAAATTGCATTCATCATTCTAATTTTATTGAACTGAAATATATCATATTTTATATTTTAAAATATTATAATTTCAAACAGATTCTAATCTTATTTGACAACTTTATATTAAAATATACTAATTCAATAAAATCAAGTTTCCCTTAAAATTTTCTTCAAATATATAACGAATAAATAATAAAATATAAAGTTCTTACTCTAACCGGGATATAAACAAGTCAACGCGTAAGTTAAAATGCTTACTAGTTACTACGATAAGCCCTCAACTATCAAGAAAATTCTAAGTCAATGAAGCTCTTTGTTATATTTCAATTATAATATATTAAAATTATTTTTTTTATTTTTTCATTAAAATGATTTAAAATATAAATAAAATGCATTCAGATATTAATCAATTATAATATTTGTTTGTATATATATATATCATATTATCATATTATTCGGTTATTCCATGTTTAAGTTCTTATTAGGTTATTTCCCTTTTTTTATTGTCATTAATTATAAATAGTATGTCGTGATAAATATGTCATTTGAATGTTGCAGCCTAGTGGTTGGGTCGTTTTCTTTTTCTCCTAATGTTTTTTTTTTGTTCAAGCTCCACCAGCAACAGTTATTGATTAAATTTATTTTTTATTAATTCAATTGGTGACACGTGGCACCATTTGATTAGATGGAAAATTTATTAAATTAAATAAAATATTAATAAAAAATCCAATAACATATTGACACGTGTCACTGTTTGATTGAGGACTAAATTTATTGAATTAATTAAAAGTTATAATCAAATTAATAAAATGTGTAAGTAATGTGAACTAAATGTGTAATTATACAAATTTTATTAACTGTCACATCATCTCTTTCATTAATATTTAACAGCCAGTGGTTTGATTGACAATACTTAAATAGTTAGGTGACCTGATTGACAAATTAAAAAATTGGTAGTTAAAGTAAAAGGGATAAACAATTAGATGATCAATGGCATAGTTTATCCTAAAAACTAAAGTTTTCATAAATTTTATATTTTAATTAAATTACATTTAGATTTTTAACTAATTTATAATTATACGTTTAGTACTTTATAATTTAATATTTTATAAATTAATTTAATTGGGTTCATCTTTAACGGTGCTCATCCACATTTTGACGAACATTGTAGAATTTTTCTAAATATTTTTTTTGGGTTAATTACCAATTCATACATGAACTATACCCGATTCTCATTTTCATATATAATGTTTAAAAATTCTCAATTTAATACATGAAGTTTTTTCCGTTAACAGATTCGCTCACTTTCATCACGGAAAGTGATGTGGAACCCTACGACCACTAATAAAATGACATGTAGCACTTAAAAAATATGTTTTTATTTTTTTAGGTAAATTACATCATTCACCTATCTTCTCACTCTTATTTTAGTCACTAAAGTTTAATTTTTTTAATTTAATTATTAAACTATAGAATTACTCTTATTTTAGTGAGTACTGAAACAATTTCAAGTAATGTAATTTTTTAATTCATATAAAAATATTTTCAAGTCATTTTAAAATATTAAATTACAAATATATCCTAAATAGTTTATATAAAATTAATTTGGAAGTGAAATCCTTGCTTTGAGGTTTTCCCTGCAAAAACCAAATATTTTTCCCTCTATTTTTGTTTCTCAACAAAAACAAAAGGCAAAGGGAAGAAGAAATCCATTGAGCCCAATAAAGATTCATTGCAAAATCTAAAAATTTTGGATTTTTTTCAATGAAAGCAAAAAAAAAAGATTTGATTTTTTCTTTGTTCTGGGTCGATGGCAGAAATGGAGAAGAACAAGGTAAAATCATCATCTTCATATGGGTTTTTAAATCGCTCCTTTACGATGTGCGCCCCATCCAAAGTTGATTCCAATCATCCCAAGGTTCATTTGCTCCTCAAGAATCAACACTTTCAAAATCGACCGGCTCTGATTCCCAAATTTCATTATTCAATGGATTTCGTCAAGGGTAAAGTTCAAAAGCTTCAGGGGGTGTTTGGTTCAAGGATTGTGGGATTCCCATGGGATGGGAATCCCACATTCCCATGTTTGGTTGACCGGGAATCTCATTCCCGGTAATGTTTTATTACCAATAGTAAATTTTTTGGGGTATATTACCGGGAATGTCATTACCTCCTTTCCCTTAGGTATTGTAACATTACCAGCGTTTTGGACTAAAATGCCCTTAAAATTTTATTTTTTTTCAAAAATATCCTTATTCTGTCATTGAATAATAAAAATTTTATGAAGGTTAAATTACAAATTTATACTTAAATTATTTTAGATTTACAAAAAAAAATCTATAATTAAAATTTTATATGAAGTTCAGGGGTTAAATTTTTTTTACCATTTCATTAAACCTTTTTTATATTTTTAATTTTGTAAAAAAATTATATAAATATTATGAATTTAATTTTTTAAAGAAAATATATAAATATTTTACAATTTGTAATATTATACAAATATATAATAAGGACAATTTGGTCAAATATACATTCCAATAATTTTTTATTCCTTTAACCAAACACGGTAATCTTACATTCCTGCTAAACCAACCAAACACAAAATACAACATTCCCAGTAATCCTATTCCCTGGTAATCTTTTATTCCCACTGGTAATCTTACATTCTGTGAACCAAACGCACCCTCAGAGTTTGTTCGAATCAAACAAAATCTTCATCGTTTTCATCCAACTTGCCTAGTCCTAAAGAACCCGCCTCTAAGCCCGTTTTAAGACCCACAAAATCGATGATTTCGTTGGGATTTATTAACCCTTCGATAAGATTACTCGGGACTGAAGATCGCATCGTTGTTTATTTAACTAGTTTACGAGGAATTCGAAGGACGTACAAGGATTGTTATGCGGTGATGATGATTTTTAGACGGTTCACACTTTGGGTTGATGAAAGAGATATTTCCATGGATGCTGCTTATAAGAAATAGTTGCAGAGCATCTTGAAAGTGAAAAATGTGACATTGCCCCATGTTTTTATCAAGGGAAAATACATCGATGGTGCCGATGTGATCAAAAGCATGTTCGAAATGGGTGAATTGTCTAAGATTCTCGATGATTTTCCCAGGAGAAAACATGGGTTTGCTTGCAATGCTTGTGGAGATGTCTGACTCGTGTCCTGTGGGAATTGTAGTGGTAGTCGAAAATTGTTCGACAACGACGAAGGCTTGTTATGAGGAATCGGAGCTAATCGAAATTATAGGTTGGAATCGGAGCCGATCGAAGCAGGAAAAGAACAGGAGAAGAACTAAAGAAGCGAAATTTTTAAATTAAAAAAATTAAACTTTAGTGACTAAAATAAGAGTGAGAAGATAGTTGAGTGATGAATGATGTAATTTTCCTTAAAATAAAAAACTATTTTTAAAGTGCCACTTGTCTTAGGGTTCCACGTCACTTTCCGTGACAGAAGTGTGTGAATCTGTTAAAAGCAAAAATATCATATACAAAATCAAAATTTTTTAAATATTATGTATGAAACTGAGAATCGAATATAATTCATGTATGAATGGAGTAATCCTATTTTTTTTCTTTTGAAAAAATACTAAATAAATGAATGAATGATTTTTTTCTTGATATTCTTTACTTTTGTTCTTACAGAAATGAATATTAAAAAGAAGATGGTAGGGAGATTGAAAAACTACAGGTAATACTTTGACAGCAACACTTGTAAATTGAAAAAAAAAATTGAGAAGTCTGCCTTCATTGCTTCTTCCTTCATAACACTGAGATTATCTAAGCAAAAGGATAAAAGTAGTTAACTTTTTTTTTCCTTTTTGAAAAAGGGAAAACCCAAAGCAATGTCTCATAGGTATACTCACGGCAATAGGCAAGACGGCGACAGCAGAAATAGTTTCCAAAAATCCCAGAAGAAATTCATCCCCCAAAATCAAAACCCTAATCCCACATCCCTCTCAAATTCTATCAGGCAATCCCCTCCCAGACAGCACGATGCTCCGCCTTCCAGCAGTGTCGCAGCCGTATCCGGTGGCTCTACAAGCAGTCGTGTTAAGATGGGAGAGAATGGGGATTGGGTAACAAACAGAGCGATTCCATCCAGTCTCTCTAATGGGAATTTCGTAAATTACTTGCCCCAAGATGAAGCCGTGGCGGCAGGCCTCAGCTCGGAGAACGGAGGATTGGACCCAGTGGAATCACAGAGAGTATTTGATCTCTTAAATAGAGAGTTGTCTCGCTTGCTCAAGCTCAGTCCCAGAGAATTCTGGAAACAAGGTTTTTATACTGATATTCGATCGTTTTTTTTCGTTTTCCATACATTTACCTTTTTCTCGAATTCCCATTTAGTGTACTTTCTTGTCAGTGGCTGGCGACACTTCTTTGCATGAATTTATCGACAGCTTCTTGCAATTTAGGAGCAGGTGGTATGATTTTCCTCATCGTGGTGTCAAAGGTATCGTTGCAGGGGTTATCGTTGGAGACTTTGAACTAAGCCGCCGTGTCTTCATGGTGTTGTATCGAATGTAAGTTTGAAGTTTTATAACTCTCTCTTATATATTCACCCTTTTATCTGGTAAATTGCTATTTACCTTCTTGCTATTGTAGATCTTCAAATCGGGACCCTGGTGCTCGAGCAGCTGATAGTCTTAGTGCCAATGACCATGCCGGTAGGTTGTCTCTTTTCCGTGTCTTCTACTTGGAAGATGAATGTATCTAGTCTGGTCACATTTTGGTGTTACTCAATCTAATATATTCCCAAATTTGGTGTTAAATTTTGATGTATAAGGTATTTTATATGCACATTTTATTCTCTAATTCTTCCTGTAGTCATCTTGCAGGAGAAGAAGTTGCTTGAATTGCCAAAGTTGTTGGACTTATGTGCTATATATGGTCACGAGAATGATGATCTCACAAAATTGCTGGTAAGCATTCTTTTGTGCGCGTGATTGAAGACTTGATTTCTTTTCTCTACATGTTTTTAACCTCTTTAAAGCCTATAGGTGTGCTAGTGTTTTGAAGACTTATCTGCTTTAGTTTCCGCTGCAAGTAACTCCTGTTAACCAAGGATTTACTACTTCCTTTTCATTAGAGTTGGATTTATGCTTGATAAGCTTCAAATCCATTGTAGTCAAAGGGAGATGTTTAATTTATTGATCCTTGAAATGCCTCCAATGGTCACTGTAGAAGTCAAATTGCAATGAAACCTTTGCAGAATTGGATAGGGGCATAAGGCCAAGCAATAAGGTTTCAATAAAAACTACTTTCTATAGTTTCTAATATATGTATCCTATTAAATAGCTAAAATGTTAGTGGACTGTGGACTTTTCCACCTTAAATGCATTCTACTGGAATCTATCAAGTACTCCATCTCTATACCCTTGTATGTTGAATTAGTGTTCTGTGTCACATGGTTGAGCTAGGTGGGTTGCCTTCATGCTCTTTTCCCACTCCCCCCCCACAAAAAAAAAAAAAAAACTCACACTTGATTTATTTTCAGGTTGCAAATGCTCTGAAAGCTCAGCCTATGATCCATGATAATCTGACTGGGGTATTGTCTCATTTCTTGGGCATTGTTCACACAATGAATGAACGCTGCAGCACTTCTTTGGAGGTACTGTGTAAATTGCTTTGAGGAATAGTTTCAAGGTTTTTCTTATCTGAGTGAAATGTTTGACATTCTGCGCATTTCTGTTAGTATTTCTCTTTATTTGTAGTTTTGCTTAGTTATGACATTCATGGTTGCTTTTTTATGTGTTGCTACTACTGGATAGGTCCTTCTGTCTGCTGGAAATCATGGATTTGATAGGCTTCATGCTGACTTTTTGGAGGTTTGTTGTTGTTTTTGTCAGTGATTGTGTTTTGTAGGTGCTGGGTTGGAATAGTGTTTGAAAGGTTCTTTGATTTATATCATGCACTGAACTCACGGTTGGAACTTGGAAGATATTATGGCATTGTATTTCAGTTTTAGGGATGATTTTCACCTAAAAATGAAAATGCAGTATGTGTATTTTTCAGGAAATGTTTTTCACGTTAATACATAAGCAGATAAATACAGAGTTTAGCAGACCTGTGTCGTGGTGGGGGGGGGAGAAGGGTTAGCCAAAGCAGGAATTTGTAGCATAATAGGATGATGTCCTAAATCAATGGCTTAGTGCTATCCCAGGTTGAATTTCTTTGCTGCAAGTGAAGCGTTAAACTTATTTGATTACTTCTTTGGACAGGTGATGGACTTTATTAATGATGCCATTGTAGCTATGGATGCTTTTGTCACTGCATACAGAACGGCAGCTGTTTTTTTCTCTTGCCCTGTTGAAATGAGGTACATCTTTTATTATGGAACTTCTATTCTATATGAATTATTAAGTACATACTTTCTATTCATGCTATAAGAACCCTGGATGTTCCATGAAGTTTTATGGTTGTGAATAAATAGTTGCACTGGGCTTAACCTAACTGATTGTAGATCATAACTACTTTATGTTATTTTAAACTTTTTCATTTGTTAGTTATGTGGGGATTTTATTTGTGGATGCGTCCCTTCATTCCCTTTTCCTCAAATTATATGGGAAGTTATGCTCTGATACATTTTAATAAAAGATCTCTCTATCTATGCAGTTATGGAAATGAAGAATTGCTCACAACTCTTTCTCATCTGCACGATCATTTTCTTCCATCTTTGCAGCGTGGTTTTCTAAGCAGTTCTAAATCAGGAGAATTCACAAAGCTAACAGATATTGCAATAAGTTTGAAGATGTTATCTTTGAGAATAGTCAAATTTGGTTGGAAACTATTAGATATTTGCTATCTTAGTGATGAAGTGTTTTTGGATGGACATCCTATCCCAACTGCAACAAAGATGTTTCCGGCCATGGTGAAAAGTCCATCTATAAGAGCAGATATTTTGGTTCAAACTCTTAGGGAGATAAATAGAGTTCCACTGCAAAGTCAAGAGAATGAGAAACAAGATACTTTCCTTAAGAATGTTGAAAAGAATTGCAATATAATGAGGAAACTTGAGAATTTGCAGAACACTGGTCAGTGCATTAATTAATCTCTTTACTTAAAGATTGAGATACTGCCTTTATGATCAATTTATATTTCATATTGAATTTGCTTATATATTCTACGATGGGGAATATTGGGGAAGATAGAAGAAGGAACTTAACATAGGCTTCGGTAGCTCTCCACATAAGGCTGCCTCCAACCTTGATGAGACCACTTAATTCTCAGCCTTTAAGGTCTATTTGGTGAATCAAACCACTTATATTTCCTCTATGAATAAGCTAATATTATTAGAGATTTATTTATTTTATTTCTCATTACATACATTGTTTGCTCTAGATGGAGTAGTGTGTATCTATTGTTATTTGATTAGTGGGACAATCATTATCATACATGGTGGAGACTGGTGTATTGCTGTAATATTTGTGGAACTGGGCCTTCTTTTTCAAGTTTAATCATTAAACTTCTGAATTGGAGGATTTCAATAGTTCACCAATCCTTCTTTATTCTTGTTCTTTGATAAATGTATTTGCACTTTCACACAGTAATGTGTATTCGACAACTTATGTGCAGGGTGGATATTCATGGAGGATGAAAAGTTTCAGTATCTAGCTGGGATTACGATGTATTCGACAAAGGGCATTGCTAAAGAGCAAGCCCCTAAACCCCCCATACCGACTTCTTTGACAAACAATAATGCACATATGGATGAAGATGCTGCAATTATGCAATCAAAAATCAGCCAAATTAAAGATCTCTTTCCTGATTATGGCGAAGGGTTTATGGCTGCATGCCTTGAAGTTTATAACCAGAATCCAGAAGAGGTTATTCAGAGGATTCTTGAGGGTACTCTTCATGAAGATCTGCAGGCCTTGGACACTTCCCTGGAGACAATGCCGGTGCCCAAGTCTACTTCAAACCTGAGCAGGAATGATAAAGGGAAAGGGAAACTGGTTGATACCGTTCCTGTATCCTCTACTACAACTGTAGCGGTAGTTAACAGACAACCAGTTGAAGGTCCATCTGTGTCAACAGTTGGGAGGTTTATTAGGAAGTCTAAAGATGACTCGCCTGATTCTGCTGCTCTTGATGCCAGAGACGAGAATGATTCATTAAGAAAAGTTGCTTTGATTTCTCAGTACGAGTATGAAGATGAATATGATGACTCTTTTGATGACCTAGGTCTAAGTGTTGCAGGGTCGGGGCTCGAGGAAAATGAGATGCTAAGTGAAAAACTCAGCTCCAACTTTGGAAAGACCCAACCTGAAAGTTCTGGTCAATCTATGCCTAATTCAAAGTGGGGCTCAAGAAAGAAACCCCAATACTATGTCAAGGATGGTAAGAATTATAGTTATAAGGTTGCAGGTTCAGTTGCAGTTGCAAATGCTGATGAAGCTTCAATAGTAAATCAAGCTCAGGCAGAATTGATACATGGCCTCGGACGTGGTGGCAACATTCCCCTTGGTGCAGTTAAGAAGCTAAAGGAGCACGAGGAGCAAATCAACCAACCTGATGCTTCTGAAATGGGAGGGAGGGAACATACAAGGAACGGTAGGGGTAGAGGAAGAAGGGGTGGAGGAAGACAAAGAGAGTCCCATGCGGAGCAAGATAACCCGCCCGACAACACCGAAGCCGAAGAGAGAGGGAATGTAGGAAATGATAGGGGCAGAGGAAGAAGGGGCGGTGGAAGACATAATAACTACAGGAAGGATAGAGCCATGAGTAAGCACTTCTCTGGTTTGACTGGGTTCTAGACACATGAGAAAATAGATTGCATTTCATACACTTCCCTTGAAATCTATTTCAAGAATGGTAAGTACTTTACTTTTTGAGTTCCATTTTATGCAGGCAGTTGAAATACAAATCTCCTTGTAAGTTGCACCCTTTTTCACTTCGGATAATTTATATATATAATTTACTCATAAACTATATCTACTCATACAATAAACCATTTATTTTAGGTTAAATGTTCAAATACAGGTCCAACCTTTTAGATTCTTCTTTTAAGGGTTTGATCTTTTGAAACAGGTCTAACATTTCTGAATTTGTTCAAATAAGGGTATAACATTTCAAATAATAATTGAAAAAGAAATCGTTGCTGAAAACATTAAGTCTTTATTTGAGCTGATTAAAAAATATTAAGTCCTTATTCGATCCTTTTAAAAGGTTATACCCTTGTTTAAGTGAGCTTTAAAAAGGTTAAGTCTTTATTTGGCTGTTTTAAAAGATTAGATACCGATGCTACAACTCATAAAATCCTAGGGTCTTATTTGGAGATTTAACTTGTATTTTAAAAAGGATTGGAAGAGAAATTTAGAAACATTATTTGAAGTTTGAAGAGTAGTGATAGCTAGGTTATTATTAACTTTTCATTCTATTCTTTTGAGTCTTGTATTCACTGTTCATGGATTGACTAAGATTGGTAAATGCAGTTGTCTCTGAAAATTTTAAATTATCATATAATTTAATATTTTTTTTTATATTTTTATTGGTATTTATTTTCATTCTTAAAATTTTATAAATATACTCTCAAAAATATTCTAAATTGATCTCTCATAACATATCTTTAATTGTATTCAACTTTTATATTTAATTCACATTTGAATGTGGATTTAGATGTGATTTTGTTTCAAAACAAATTAATATACTTAATATCTGGATTGTTAAATTTTACAAATATGTCACAAAATACGAGAAAGAAATACAAATTTACAAGGATGGTTATAGGTCTAGTTGGATCGGGTTGAGTTTTTGGTCGACCGGTTCTAACTCAACATTCAATCCAACTTGAATTTAAGGAGGTAACATTGGATTTAAAACTAACCCAAAATTTGAGGTTAACAATTTGCATTTAATTCGATATGAAACAAATATATAAAAATAATTTCTATTTGAAAAAAATAAGAATCTAATTGAAAAAATAGAGAGACAAATATTATAATAATTATCATTGAATTCGAACTTGACTTGATTCAATTCATTATTTACAAAACTCGACTTGAATAGAATCCCTTTTTTGTTTTGAAAAAATACGATAGTCAGATCCAATCAGAATCCATCAAATTCAGATAAAATGAACATCCCTACAAATATGTCACAAAAAATTATTATTTTAACAAAAGTTATATACATTCCTAAAAAATAAAAATAATTTAAATATGAGTATAATTTAAAACAAGAACAAATATACGAATCGATTCTTGTATTGTTAGAACTTTTCTCTTGTGATTTCAGACATTGTAATCCTACAAGTTGAATTCTTTAAAATCTAAAATAAATAAAAAAATATTAAGATAAATTAAAAAAATACGAGAGAGTTATGATCCAATGATTTTGTGATATTTTCGGATTGTAGTTTCCAGGTTTAACCTAATCCCAGGGGTAAAATTTTATTTTTTTATTTGTAGTTTTTAAAGGTAGAGATTAGATTAAACATTGATTTGTATTATAGTACTATAATATTTAATTGAACATCTATTTGTATAAATAATACTATAATATTTAATTGAACATCTATTTGTATAAATAACCTAACTTCCTCATTCCTAAAGATTCTTTTGGTTACCTGTTGTTCAAGAAATCTCTCTTAGCTTCACTTTCTTCAGAAAGTCGGCCATGGACGAGAAATCTACGACGTTTGCAGTTGAAGGAGAAGGATGCGAAGAAGATGTTCGAAAGTGGTGCTACCATGGAGGTGCAGGTCGACCTAAGAACTCGGGTGAACTTCCATTGAAAGTAAAATCATATATTTCGTCTAAGGGATGGGTTTTCTGGTATGCCATCAGAAACGGGAAAGAAGAACCGAGATATCAATCGCCCCATGGAGAAGTTTACAATTCGTTGAGAATGGCTTGCAAAAGTTATATCGATCAAGGTTCGGCAGAGGGAAGGACGGGAAACGTGGAGCCCAAGCAATCTAAAAAACGAAAGAGTTCGAGTATGGATGATCAGCCAGTACTGGAATCTGTTCAATCTGAATTGCCGAAAAGAGGGAAAACGTTGAAGATACAAGAGGCTCCGGTGGTAAAATATAGTAAACAAGTGCGGAAGGGTCCAGTTTCTAGGCGTAACCCTCGAACTGTTCTGTCTCTGTTGATAGATAATAATGTTGTTCCGATACTGGGAAAGGTGTATTATCGCAGTAAGACAGGGAATCCGCTGATGAAAGGTCGGATCACTCGTGACGGGATTCAATGTGACTGTTGCTCGAAGGTTTTCGCTCTCACCTCCTTTGAAGATCATGCTGGAAGCACCAATCACAGGCCAGCGGCTTACATAATCTTGGACGATGGCACCGGCAGGTCACTTGCTGATTGTCAAAGACAAGTTTGTGATTCAATGAAGAGCACAACAACCACTCCGAGAACTCCTTCTATTGTAGAGAGCCCTAAAACCGTGAAGGTGGCCGACAATTTGTTTCGAGACGAGCATGATGAAGTTTTCTCTGCTTGCTACAATGGAGGAGATTTAATTTGCTGTGATTACTGTCCTTCAACTTTCCATATGAAATGCCTTGGCTTAAAGGAAGTCCCCAATGACCCCTGGTTTTGCCCGTCTTGCTGCTGTGGAATATGCAGCATCGGATATTCAAGGGACAAAATTTTATTTTCTTGTCATCAATGTGAGCTTAAATTCCATGTTGATTGCTTGAAGTTGAAGAAAGCAAGCAGGACGAATACGGAGGAAAACATGGCATTACTATGTAGCCAGAACTGTGAAAAGATCTTTTATGGCCAACAAAAACTTACAGGGAAGCCAATTCCAGTGGGGAACAATCTGTCTTGGACATTGCTGAAATCCGATAATCGAGCTCAAGGGCATGGCATGAAGTCATCTGCAGAGAAAGGGAATCAGAGGAAGTTGAGAGCTGCAGTTGAAGCGATGCATGAGTGTTTTGAGCCAAGCGAAGCTGTTGGGTCGGGGAGAGATTTAGTTGAAGACGTGATATTCAGCCGACCCTCTAAGCTGAAACAACTCAACTTCAGGGGATTCTATACAGTGATTCTGGGGGAAAATGATGATCTGGTTTCAGTGGCCACTCTGAGAGTACACGATAACAAGGTGGCTGAAATGCCCCTTGTTGCCACCAGGTTCAGACACCGCCGCCGCGGAATGTGCCAAGTTTTGATGGATGAACTTGAAAAGAATCTGGTGAAATTAGGGGTGGATATGCTGGTTTTGCCTGCACTGCCTACCACATTCGAGACGTGGACTAATAACTTCGGGTTTTCCCGCATGCCGTATGTTGAAAGAGTAAAGCTTTTTCCGTATGCTATACTAGACTTCCAGGGCACCATAATTTGCCAAAAACTCTTGACATAGAATACAAGCATTACATACTGTTCACTACAATGAATGTAGCACAAGGATTTTTCTCCAATTGTTTAAACAATGGTATTTGTTTTCAAGAGTTGTCCACATTGTGTATGTATGTATGTATGAATCATGTATGTGTATGTATGCATGCATGTATGTTTAAGGTTAACGACCTGCAAGAACTCTCGATCCATGTTTCTGTTAACGATATGGTCTTCATTGTCCGTTATTTGATATTAAATATTCGAGTTCCTTCTCCAAGGTACTGCTTTCAAACAGCCTAAATGCTCTTAACTATCTTTCGAAACATCCATGGAATTGATTTGCATGTGTAAAATACCATTCTGTTAAACACACTTTCATCTTTTACCACTGCCCACCTATGTGTAACACAAAAAAAATATGTTTAATTGCTTCATGCTATTTTCTATCGATATAGATTTAAGTACTATATAATTTATGGGTCGTGTCCTTAATCGATGCACTTCCGAGATTCTCTTAAGGAATGAAAGATAAATTCTTAAAGTTAAAACTGCAACGTAAGACATTTGAAAATACAATATTTCTCGATTATTGGAGATTAAATAATGAACAATCAAGAAATTCAATAACGTTATCAATTTATGTTATTGTGTATTTGGGGTAGACCACCAGAGGGTTAGATAAAGGTTAATGTCGATGGAGTTGTCCCAAGTAGTGATCATGCGACGGCTGCAGAGGGTGTGTTTCGAAACACTCAAAGAGAGTGGCTCTTAGGCTTTTTGAGAAATCTTCCCGATATTAAACGCGGAGCTTTGGATGATACATGACACTTTGGAGCATGCATGGAGGCTTGGTTATCGCAAAGTAGACGTTGGAACTGATAGTTTGGAGGCTGTGTGATAGTTGATTCCCCAAATATTTCATGTAGTGTTCCATTAGCCTGATACTATAAAACTGATGCTGAAGCGAGAATGGGAAATCGTCCTTAGACCAATCTGAAGAGTTACAAATGGCGTGGTTTTACACTTACGTCTTTATCTCATGGAAAGTGCATTAGAAAGATCTAGTTTAAAGAGCCCCCATTAGAGATCGTAAATCTTATCGACCAGGAGGCTATGTCAAACTCCTAAAGCTAGCAAATATATATTGTTGTCACTAGTCTCATGATTCAAGGGGGCCAGCAAGTTCCATCAACTGATTTTATTAAATTACCTACATCATTCGCATATCTTTATTAATTAGCAACTCATGATTAAATACAATTTCAAACATATACACATTAGTTTTCTTTTGGTAAAAAAATGAAATAAACAATTTACGTTCTCTGTCACTCCCCTAGCGTCGCTGTTAAGTGGTAATTTCTCCTCTTGTTCGTAATACATATCTTTTATCATATATGTATCTTTCATTTTATATTTATATCTTCTTCATGTTTTGGACGGGATTCTCGCCTCCTCATTATGTCTCCACAAATCTTCTACTACACACAACAATAATCTCATGCTATTGAAAAACTTGGAATTTCCAAAGATTCCGGCAAACCACCGAAAACAATGTATCCCATTCACTACACGCATATGGCATAGTTACTAGTATTGTGTTGTGGAGGTTCTCCCATATTCATTGATTGAATACGGAAAGCTTATTGTGGCAGATCAAACGTTGAACGAGCTTTGTTGCAATGACGAAGAACATGATCGATAGTTTCAGTACTGGTGTTACAAATGCTACAATTTCTTTCCAAGTCATGTGCCGACGGACGCGTTCGGAGTTTGTTAACAATCCATCCCAACGTGTCTGCATCTAGGATAGGTTGTGTGGGGTTCGTCACAGCTATTAAGATTTCCTCAGGGGAGCATTCCACTAAAGTTATCCCAATTCCAGTGGCCGGAACTAGTAACCATCCAAGCAACGGACGTTGGAGGCGGAACAACGTGGTGGAGGCTTTTGTTGGCTAGAGGTCCCTGAATCATGAGTAGATGGAAGTTGCTGCACCCCCCCCCCCCGGGGGGCGAATCATGAGACTATTGATAACAATACTCCTTATGTATAATTGAGTAGATTTGTTTTATGTAAGTTTTTTTTAATTTATAAATAGATATAATGGATGGATTGAGATTTAAATATAAGTTGATTAAACTTATCTTTGTTTTTTTCTATATTCATTTCAAAACAATAACAACAGCAGCAAAAAAATAATAATAATAAAGAGAATAATATATATATATATATATATTACTTGGTTTTACATCCCAAAATATTTACATAAAATCAGTAAGAATCAAAAGCAACGCTAGTCCTTTTGGTGACAGCGTAGGTTTTACTTCTTGTAAACAATGAATCTTGTTTCTTATTATTATTATCAACACGATCAACTTCATTCTTTTCTTGGAATTCAAAAGGCTTGTCTTCATCGATTCTTCCCATCCCAACACTGGAACTCTTGGGCAACCTTTTCGCTGCTCTCATCTGCTTCAGTTGTTCTTGCAAGAACATCTCCACTTCGTTCTTATGACCCAAGCTCCTAACCGATGCAGCCCTGATGAGATCTCTAAGATCTTCGTCGTCACGGCTAGATGCCGCCGAACTTGCACTGAAGCTCCTCGGCAAGCCCGGGTATTGCCCCGCGTAATCACCGCCGCCTTGCCCGAAGCTGACGCTTGCAGCGCAACTCGTCAAGCTCTTCACGTAAAGATCCCTTGCTTTGCCTAGGGCTCTAAAGGGAATCGTGATGAACCTCAGGAACTTGTTCTGTATATGCCCTTTGCTGCTCATTCTCGCTACTGATTAAGGAGATAATTTCAATGATTGAAGTGTGGGTTTTGGTTGAAAAACAAAGAATTATTATGGAGGAGAGAGAGTTAGGCATGGGAAGGTAGAGTATGAAGGTGTTTGGTGCACGTGGAAGGGTTTTATAAGGTAGTTGAGGCGAAACTGGCCGCTGCTTTGTTGGATTTTGACTATTTCACAAGTTCGCAGATTAGACAAAACCATCAGATAAGAACCAGTTTATGCGGAGTGTGTCATTAAGTTTTATATATATAAAATTCAATACGATGATCATTTAGGTCTAATTACAAATTTCATCCATTTACTTTACAAAAAGTAGAGAATACAAAAATAACTTAATCCCATTTATTAATACTATTTAGTCTTGTTATTAAATATTTATTAATACTATTTGTTGATTAAAATAAACTGAATTTTTCAGTCATTGATAGTTCATTCCTTCTAGTTTATACAATAAATCATAACAGAGAAACAAGTAATTAATAATCGATGATTTTCCTATACAAGAGTTGGAATTTATTAAGGAGATGAAAAGAATGAGAGGAAAAGAAGCTTCTCTCCTTTATTATAGTTGAAAGAGATTTATAATGGTTCTTGTTTTATGAAAAATAGGTATAAGGTCATAATGGTTATTCGTAATTTCCCACCAATGGGTAGGTTGGGTCTGTCAACTGTCTTGTATAAAGGCCTTATTCGTACATTGTAGTTGAATTAAAGGGTTCTTGAAAATGTTGGTGAGATGAGATTTCTATATGGAGATCCTAAGAACAGAGGACTATGCGACCTCCGAAAGAAGAAGAAGAAGAGTGTCTTTGGTTCACGGAATGTAAGATTATCAGTGGGAATAAAAGATTACCAGAGAATATGATTACTGAGAATGTTGTATTTTATGTTTAGTTGGTTTAGCAGGAATGTAAGATTACCGTGTTTGGTTAAAGGAATAAAAGATTATTGGAATGTATATTTAACAAAATTGTTCTTATTATATATTTATTTTTAACAAGTTGGAAAATATTTATATATTTTCTTTAAAAATTTTAAATTCATAAAATTTATATAATTTTTTACAAAATTGAAAATATAAAAAAGTTTAATGAAAAGGTAAAATTTTATTTTAACCCCTGAACTTTATATAAAATTTTAATTATATACTTTTTTTTGTAAATCTAAAATAATTTAAGGATAAATTTGTAATTTAAGCTTCGTAGAATTTTTATTATTCAATGACAGAAGAATGATATTTGTGAGAAAAAATTAAGGGTATTTTAGTCCAAAACGCCGGTAATCCAACAATACCTAAGGAAAGGGAGATAATGACATTCCCGGTAATATATCCCAAAAAATCCACTATTGGTAATAAAACATTACCGAGAAAGAGATTCTCAACCAACCAAACAGGGAAATGTAGATTTCATTCCCATGAGAATCCCACATTCCCCGAACCAAACAGCCGCTTATGGGCTTAAGCTCATGTGAATTATTTTTAAATTTTTTTAATTGTTACGTAATACTTCCGTTAAAGGTTAACGGCTGAGGACTAAAACGGATCGATAACATTAGGTACTATTTCTCCTTAATTTTTTTAACCAAAATCAATCAGACTGAAAACATGAGGGATTGTCAGCATAGTTTACCCTATTTATTAATACTATTAAATATTGTTGTTTATTGTTTATTAATATTATTAAGTCTTGTTGTTATTTGTTGACCTAAAAAACTGCATATGATAAGAACTGGCAAACCAAAAATCATTAATTCAAACCATCCACGGCGCCCTACTACCTTATCCTTTCCCAATTCCCATCTCTTCGCCTAATTTTCAAACCGGCTTTACATGCCCTCTTTATTGGATTTCTTAGGTTCATAAACCTTTCTACTCATAAATTTAAAAATAAAAAATCACAGAAATAAACTTAAATTATAAATACTTATAAAAGGGGAAAGTTAAAACCTAATTTTAGTACAATATTAATTTCTAACTTTATTATGTTTTAGAATCATTTCATCATTTTTGGAGGCTAAAAGGTTAAATTAATTTAATATGTTATGAAAACAATAATATTAATTAAGGTAAGATTCAACCATTTTTAACTTTAGAGATTAGTTAGCGTAATTCATCTGTTCACAGATTTCAACTCAAAAATTTAGTGATAAAAATAAAATATGTATAATTCAATGACCAAAACAAGACAGTGTCTAAAGTTCAATGCTAATAGTGTAGTTTATTCATTTATTATTGTTTATCTTTGTTGGGTAAAGTAACAATTCTTAAAATGTTTCTTATTGTTTGGATTTTGTAATATTTAGGAAACTTTATCTAAATTTCACATGATATATTTTTGTAAAATACTCAATTTTTTTAAACTCTAAATTGTTTTTTAATTCCTAAATATTTAAGTAATTAAATAAAAGAGAATTTATTATGTATTTGTTTAATCTCTCACAACCTTTGAAGTATGTGTTACTTGATAATGACGATATTTGACTGTCATTACAGTAAACCCTGAAGAGAGGGACGTTAATTTAGAAAATCAAACTTAAAACACCCAAATATATAGTAAATATGAACACCATTTACGCCGCAGCTTCATTTTCAACGCATGTTAAGCTCGGTGTTTAAACTTATATATTTGGGTTTTTTTACAAAATTAAAAGTCAATAATCATTAAAATATTAATTGTTCATTATCACTTGAATTCCACGTTTCAACTCTAAAATTATTTGAATTTCATATATTTAAATATCACATCGTATTTAAACGAAAATATAATTAATATATTTTTTTTGAAAGGATAATTATTATATTATTAATTATATCATGATGGAAAATTTTAATTATTTAGGCAGATTTACTGAGCATAATGTAATTACATTCTAATTCATGATATATTTGATTCTATCAAGTGGTCTTATTAGTTAAAGGAAGTACTGTTTTCCTTAGAAGTTTTAAGTTCGAGCAGTTGTGTCTGCAGGGTGTGTGTACGTAATAAATGATTAAAAAAATTATGAATTGATACTATACCTTGTAATCCCCCTAGATTATTCAAAAAATAATTATGATATATTTCATTGTACAAATTATAATTATAGAAGTATATAAATTCAAATTCCAAAAAATATTAATTATTATAAAAATAATCTTAGGTTCTAAACATATCATGTAAAAAATTTCTCATTCAATATTAAAACTAATAATAATAATAATATTAATTTATAACAAATTTATTTTTATTAGTGATTTTATTTTGAATATTCACTTAAGGTGAGAACAAAATAATAATAATAATAATTTTACACATAATAATACTATTATCAATAATAAAATTCTAACGTGAGAATTAATAATAATATTTATAAATTGTGAATAGTGTAATTACACTAATTTCCACATTTCTTCCTAGGAATCGAAGAGTGTGAGTTCAACAACATCTGCAAATTATGATATCAAACACATCACAATCATATAATTATATTCATATTCAATTACAAGGTGACTTTTTAAATATACATTTATAAAGTTATCAAGAGGTTTTGAGTTCAAATAGCGACGACGTCTGTAGAGGCGTATGTTGTCAATAGATTAAGATAATTTTGAACATATATTACCTTATAATCATTTTAGATTATTCAAAAAATTAGAAATATAATTACGACACCATAAAAAATTTATTTGAAGTATAAATTGAAATAATTTTTTGTTTTTTAAATGAAATGGTCAAAAATATTCATTTGACCCTTATCTCATTAAATAAAGAAACGAAAAAGAGTTTGAAAATTGAAAATTTCATGAAAAACCCACTATAAATAATGAATTAAACTACTTAGAACAGTGGCATGTATGTACGACCAGACTATTTTTCGTGGACAATCAAACAACCAATGTCATGTACAAATATTT
The DNA here is from genome assembly GCF_006381635.1 of Hibiscus syriacus. Taxonomy (NCBI): domain Eukaryota; kingdom Viridiplantae; phylum Streptophyta; class Magnoliopsida; order Malvales; family Malvaceae; genus Hibiscus; species Hibiscus syriacus. The sequence goes on from NW_024063079.1 coordinate 570,326, forward strand.
TTCAATACCAAAGGAAAGTCCACGCATACTTATCATATAAAAGAAAGGCAATTTTAAAGTAATTTTTTGACTAATACTTGCAATAAGAGAGGAATAGAATTGTCAAAATATTAACATTATCCCCCAAAAGTTTAATTGAATTTGAAGGTAAATGTTCAACTCTTTTGCATTTATATTCCTCAATAATTAAATTTTACGATATGGTTTTTTGATTTTAAACAAGTGTATAATATACATATCTATTAGGTATAGTTATATCTCACATCTGACTATTTTTATATAACTATATTATCATTCTATTATATTCATGTTCGAATATATATTCGATATAAATTTCAAATACGAAAACGATAAATAAAAATTAATTGAGTAACATAATACACAAATATCATCTTTAGTTCCCAATATAAGCTTACCGCTCACAAGGAGAGTTCAAAGTAGTAAACTATATAAATAATGTCAATCTTAATTATATGCGACTCTTAAAATATTTTTGTTATAAATTCTAAATTTAATCTTAATTCTACTTATAGGGAAATGATAGAGGAACTCCAGGAAGAAAGAAGAATATTCTTAATGGGTCTGGACAGTAGCGGTTCTAAAGCTTACCCATGGTGGGCGTGTATGTGTTCACTCTGAAATCGAACTTATATTGTTAACATACTTGTGCCACCCTCAAAATTATTTCAGGATCCGTCATTGGGTCTAGAACTTATAACCTAAATAAATATGAAAAAAATAAAGATTAGTAATTTGACCAACCAACCAAATATAGTTGCTCAAAATATTTGTGTTTATTTAAATCATAATATTTTAACTTTTTAAAATAAATCCTTTTAAATGGTTAACAAAGGATCAATATTTTGTATTAACATGACATGTGACATGATAATTTAAGGGCTTAACTGGAAAAATATTAAACATTGAGGTCTTTTTCAATAAGTGGTTATTATTTGTTGATATGCCAATATTTTTATCAACATGATATGACAATTTTATTTTAAACGTGTGAGTTTATTTTATAGTATTACTTTTTTATATAAAGTAATATTACTTGAATGATTATAAAATATAAAAATTAAACTAAAAGTAGCGTGAGATTATAAATAAGAAAATTATTAATCATATTACATTGGGAGTTGAATAGATGATTACCATAATCGTCTTTTGGGTGAAGCCCACTACAACCTTTAATATCAGAACTGCTAACGAACTCAAAAACAGAAATAACAAATATGGGCCACCACAGCTGCAGCCTAACAGAAATAACAACTTTATAACAAAAGAAACCAACACAAAACTGCCACACACTCAATTACAATATTGACAGTTTAAGCAAATGACTTTATTAAAATGATACCAACAGTTTAAAGACTCAATTAGAATGTTTTAAAATGTAGGGACCAACTTAGAATCTAGACATTGCTTGGGATGTTTGATGCAATCAAATCTAATTATAATATAGAAGTATTTATTTTGAAACCCATTTATTGGTCTCAGTGGTAGAAACGTGTGTTGTTCTCTTTAGAACTCTCTGGTTTAAGTAGTTGCGTCTTAGGGTGTATGCGTTGTAAATAGGCTAAAAAAATTTATATACAAACATTACCTTGTAATCGCTTCAAATACTACCTTGTAAATAGGGTGTGCGCAGTTGCATGTGCAAAGTGTGTGTTGTATTATCGGTGAGTTCGATTTTTGTCTATTAGACCCATAATGTAAGAGAGTAAAATCACTTTTTTTTAACTGGTGACTAAATTCAGACAAATCGAAAATATAAGGGACCACTTGTGTACTTTACACAAAATTAAAAATTCTCTTACCTCCATCAACTTTGAAACGAAACCCTAGATTTCTCGAGCTGTGAAACCTTATCCAAAAACAAAAAATTCTCTGGGTCAATATTTATTTTCCATTTTGTATTTGAAAAGCTCTAGGTTCCAATTCTTGTAATTCTAGTGTTTTGTTTTTGTTCATGGATTTGCGATTGGTGAACAAGGCGTTGACTTTTTCGCGCAGGAAGAAACAATGGCTTATATTGTTAGCTGTATGTGGCGTCTCTGGTTATGGGGCCTACAAGGTCTATAATTTACCCTCTGTTGTGAAGAAAAGGAAGAGGTTTTTCAAGCTCTTCGGTGCCCTGGTTTCGTTAGCTGAGTTGGTCTCGGAATCCGCCGAGACGGTCAATGTCGTATCCAAGGAGTTGAAGGAGTTTTTGCAATCCGATTCCGATCAAGTTCCAAAGAGTCTGAAGCAATTTTCAAAGATTTTGAGATCAGATGAGTTTTCCCAATCTTTAATTAGGATTACAGAGGCTTTAACTGTTGGGGTTTTAAGAGGCTATAAGTTAGAATCAGGGAATGAGAATGAATTCAAAATGGGTTCGGAGAATCCCAGCTTTACCGATAAGGTGTTGGATAGGGTTTTCTCTAATGCTGGGACTGGTTTTGTATCAGTTGTTGTCGGTAGCTTTGCTAGGAACCTGGTTCTGGGGTTTTACTCAAGCGGTGGAGAAATGGAGCAGCTGAATGGGAATGATGAGTCATCTGATGTGCCCCAATGGGTTAGTTTGCTGCTATATGATGAAAAATGTAAAGAGCTAATTGCTGATTGCATTCAAAGATTCGTAAGCACGGCTGTTGCAGTTTATCTCGACAAGACTATGGACATTAATACTTATGATGAAATCTTTGCTGGGATGACTAATCCTAAACATGAAAAACATGTTAAGGACACTTTGGTGTCTATTTGTAATGGTGCTGTGGCAACTCTGGTGAGTACGTCTCATCAAGTTTTGACAAGTCCCAACTCGAAGTCAGGTTCTTCTTGTTTGGTTCTTGATCGGAGTGTGGATGCTGGTGGAATGAGAGATGGTTTTGAGAAGGAATTATCTTTAAAAGGAATGGAAAGGGGAAGCTCTTTTGATGGGATTCAGAATAATGGGTGGATCGATAAGGTATCTTCCTCATGGGCAGTTCCCGGCAACAGGAAGTTTGTGCTTGATGTGACTGGAAGGGTGACCTTTGAAACATTAAGGTCTGTGGTGTTGTTTATACTGTGGAAGCTTTTAGAGGGTTTGAAGAGAAGTATTCATATTGTTCGTGAGGAGGTTGTGGAAAGGGGACTGGATGTTATCAGATATGTTGGTGCCAAGTCTTCCATTATAGTCACTGTTTGTGTTGCTCTGTATTTACATATCCTGGGTGGTAGTAGGGTTGTGATGCCTGCTTGAATGAGCATTTGCTCCGACATTTTATCGAAATACAACAAAATCTTACTGAAGCTGCTTATATCAGAATGTCTTGTACGTATATTTCTCTCATGCAAAATGTATATAGCAATAGCAATACCCTGCTTCCTTCAAATTTATTTGCCTTATACAAATATATAATCAATAGTGCTATTTTGTTGTTCCAGAAAATCTATTTCTATTAGAGATGGTTTTACAGCGCTTTATAAATGAAATTGTGCTATGGGATTAAGAATTCCAATTCTCGTGTCATTGTTCGTCATATGCTTTTTGAAAAATGATTTACCTTGATAGGAGGGAATTACCATAGGAGCATCAGCTCTGCTAAGGAAAATTTTGCTGATCTCGCATTTTGATTATACCTTACTGGATTTTGATAGAGACAGTAATAAATTTTTCTGGAAAAGATCAAGAGATTGGCCAATCTTAATCACAGAATGTTAGAATAAAAGCAATCACAGAATGATTGGAGTGGACTTACGAACTATTCTTCAGCCTAGTCTATTTTTGGGTCTGTATTTTTTTTCTTGTTGATATTATGTCTATACATATAAATCGAGCTTGTTTTCAGTGAGAATCTGCTTGAGAGTGAGGAATTCGTACTTCTTTCTCAACTAAACCTACGGTATTATAGATGATAAGTTACTCCTGCAGGATTTGTTTTTGGCTTAAATGTTAATGCTACTAGTAATGTTATTTTTCTAGAGTTGATAGGGGATGAACCTGAAAATTTTGTGATTGGAGCAACCATCACATGTTTCTGCTTATGAGAAGTAATTGCATTATCTAAAAGTAGTAATGATTGTTTTGTTTATTCTGTCCATTCAAATTTCAGATGCTTAAACTTTAGAGAATAAAATGAATATGGAATCCTCCTATTAGAGTATGTGCTTTCATCTTTAGTCTCGCATTCATCTCCAATTAAAATGTAAAGCAAATTCTTCCCAACAACTGATCTCTGTATAAACTATGCTCCATGATTATAATAAGAACTTCTTTTGTATCTTCTATTGGACCTGTTAAGGTTTATGTTTTCATAAAAGTCTCAAGAGTAAACCCAGATGGGATAAATCTAGTTGGTAAGAAAAACCAATTTTTACCAACTAAGATTTGATTTTTAGTGTTTCATTGATAAAATTCTATATACACTAGGTTGATGAAAGTAGTATAATAGTTTTGAGAGGGGATAGATTATAACCGAAACAATCTTATTCATCTCATTGATGGTTGAACATGCCTCTATCACCGGGAGTGGATACTACTTGTTTGAAGACGAAAATAGCAAAGGTTTGGGGTCCCTTATTAAGTCGTTTGTGATAATTTATGTGTCTTAGTGCCATGACCAGCCATGGTCATCACTTCTGAAGGATGTGATCCATAACTAGTTAAATCATTCATTAGAAGATTTTCATCCTGTTTTTGAAACTCTGGTTATTGTGATATTATAAATGAAAGTGTGTCATTCATATATGAAACAGGGAATTGTTACATGGAACACCTTTACTAACTCGACCAAGGAAGCTGTTTTTTTCCATTAACTTGACCAGATAGGCCACTGTCAGGTCGTGTCGCTTTGTTACAAGGTTATGCCTCTGAAAATAAGCAAAAAAAGGGGCAATTGGGATTAGAAGAGTTAAGCTTTTGAGCACACTGTACTTTCTAGGGAGAGAGGGAAGGTCCACTAGGGTTGCCTTGCCTGCAGGCTTGAGTAAATACCCCAATACGGAAAATGGCTGAATTTTAGGGTCTGGGGTTGTGGCCATAAAGTGTTTCTTTTAAGGTAGATAAAGTTTTGGCGAAAGAACGGGGTCTTAGCTTTAAACAATTGCTTCCCAAGTGGGAAGGTTTATGCTAAATACATGTTTCAAAGTTGAGATAATCCTATCTTAAAGAAAATATGTCCGATTGGATTAGTAGAATCAATTGAATAAAAATCAATAGTTAACCGCTTCAAAACATAACATGAATACCTCAACACTGTTAAGAAAAATTATATGGGTCTAACCTGAAAATTGAGCAGCATGTGAAACTATATGTTCATTGAAACCTCTCGGCTTATTGGTATGCGATGTCTTTAAACCTTTCCAAAAGAAATAATATAACTTTCGAACTATTTTTCACTCGACCCTCAAATTAAGAGAAAAAAAAGTTCAATGTGGTTTTTTTACCAACGGGTTTTTCATTGATCGTTACGATACTGATATAACAGTTCATGATGCTAATACAATGATATATTGAATTTTAGGTACTGTGATGGTGTTGACAAAATAATATCGCTTTAGCGTAACTATTGATGCCCAAAATGACGTTTTACACACTGAATTTTTGGGTATATTGATTTAGCCACTAAATTTTTAAATAGTTCACTTTCTAGCACTAAACTTTTCTATTGCCATTGGTAGCCAATCGTCGCTCGTCACCGTTCACTATTCGCAACAAGACCAATATCAAAATGTTCACATTTACTCATCTTTCTTCTCATCATATTGGTTTTCCATGACATCTACTCAAAATCGACAAAAAATCATTTAAAGGCTCGACATGATAATACTTTGATCTCCTCCAATTGTCTTATGATGATACTAGTTCTGAGGATGTTGCTCATCTTTTTGAAATAATGCATCTCATCGTTTGAATTTTCAAAAAAAAAAACACCTTAAATTCCCAAACCTGTGAGAAAGCCTTTAAATCCCTAAAATAATAGATTTTTTTTGTTTAATGTGATTGATTTTGTGAGGGTTTTGTGGAAAACTAATCCTAGTAGAAGAAAGAAGAGTGAAATACAAATATTTTGATATTGATCTTATCGCGAAAGATGAATGGAAACCGATGGTGATTCATTACTAGCGATGGTCGAAAAAGTATAGTCTAAAAAGTAAATTGTTGAAAAGTTTAGTGTCAAAATCGATATACTCCTAAAATCTAGTGCATAAAATGAAATCATTTTAGGCATCAATAGTCGTACCAAAATAATGTTATTTTGTTTATGTGATCACGCCGTTTAGATTTTAACCGTATGATAGTATGAATGAAATTAAAATTAAAAGTTAATGTTATAATTGAAGTAATTGAAAGTTCGATGATATAAATAATCTAACGTCTAAAGTTAAGTAGTATATTACATAATTTATCCTAATTAAAATAACCAAAACCGATATACGTTGGAGATCTACTTTCCATTCAGTTTGCTTCATGTTACCAACCACACCCACAAATTCCACTTTAACCACTACCTAAATGTAATAGCTCTTCATTAAGGGTCATTTTTGGAATAATGATTTTACAAACTTAAATTTATCCCACTTAAAATAAATTATTATTATTTTATTAGTCAAATTTAATTGTAAAAAAATCTTTTAGAATCCGCTCGATTGGAATAAAATATTTTATATTCAACAAATTATTTTTATTGAATTTAAAAAACAAAAGTAGTTAGACATAACTTGTTTATTTAGGGTTTGTTCTTTTTTTTTTCTATTTTTATATAATTGTTGTTAATTTTTCTTCTTCTTTTTCACTAATCTTGGTACTAATTGTCGATGGTCGGTATTTATTATTTGCTTTATTATAACATATCTTTTTTTATTTTTAATAATTCTACCTACACTTTTATTTGCATATATGGCACGTGTTAAGTTGTTTAACAGTTGTTTTCGTTTATTTTTTTCAGGGTTATTTGTTATCATGATGATCTTCCCTGATTTGGACCCTTGAATTGAATTTGGATATGCGATATGTGTTCGTAGATAATATTTTCACATGCTCGATTCTGATTTGTGGTATGTCGGTGGTCTTTCAATAGATTTATTTCTTTTTGTGGTTCGTTTGCTGATGCAATCAGATCTATTCTTATTTATCTCTTGTTCGAGTTTATTTGATTAGGTTTTTAAATATCTTTCTTATATGGTTCTTGTGTGATCTTAAGTAGCTAGTTTTTTTGTGTTTAGGAAAAAAATTATTTTATGTTTAGTTTAGAGTTGTGGTTCTAAACCTTTATTGTAATTTGAAATTTTTTTATTTTTAATAAAATTAGTATATTCTTAAAAAAATAGTTTAAGGTATTCACATAAAATTTTTTCAAGCAATTTTCATTTATACTTTTTTTTATTCTTCGTGATTAAGGTAAAGGCATGTGTTTGTTTTCACTGTTCCACCTCTTCAAACATCTTATGTCTGCGCCGCGTAGACCACGCGCAGACATTAGGCTTTGCATACCGTTTGTTTTTTTAGAAGACAGAAGTTCTTCTAACGTCTGCACGAGCTCTTCTTGGTGCAAACTTGATTTTATGTCTTCAAATGTCTTCAAACCTCTTCAAGAACAATTATAAAATATGGTTATTTATTAAAATAATTTTAAATAATTTAATAAGGTTATTTATTTTAAAATAAATTATTATAAAATAAATTATTATAAAATAAATTATTATAAAATAAATTATTATAAAATATGGATTGATTTATTTTAAAATAATTTATTAGTATAGATTGATTTATTTTAAAATATAGATTGATTTATTTTAAATAATTTATTAGTATGGATTGATTTATTTTAAAATATGGATTGATTTATTTTAAATAATTTATTAGTATGGATTGATTTATTTTAAAATATGGATTGATTTATTTTAAATAATTTATTATTGTAGTTGTATGGATTATTTAAATTTCAGTATTGTAAAACTAAAATTATTTAAATCTCAGTATTGCAAAACTCTTTTAAGTTTAAAAAATCAGTTTATTTATATTTCAGTTCATTTTATCAGTCTGCAGACGTTAAAAAACAAACACTTTCTTCTTGCAGATTGCAGACTTTTGGTCCACCTTTTCTGTTGCAGATGCCTGCAGATGTGGTCCGCAGACTACAGACCATTTACCTCTGCAAAAATAAACACCACCCTAATCTTCTCAATGACCCACCATTTCTCTCTTAAGAAAAGCTTGAAAAAAATGACCCCCGCTACCTTTAAACTAGGGATAATTTTAAAATTTTAATAATATATTATTTAACTTTATTTTAAAATCACTTATGTTTATTAAATAAAGTAATACAAAATTTAATATTCCTTAAATAAAATATTGTATTCAAGGTTTTCATATGAAAAATATTGTTTTAAAATAATTTTATCATTTTTTAAAAATTTAGTTTAATTCGACTTTTACAAATTTATGTTGTTTTCTTTAGAAGATTAGAATTCTAAGAGTTATATTTACAAGATGTGTACATTATTAATTAATCAAAAAAATTCTAAACAAATACTATTAAATAATAACAATATAATCATGAACTTATATAACTATTGAATATAAAACTTTTGAAATGGTAATTTTTTTTCTTACTTTATCTTAAGAAAAGTATCCAATTGTTCTTCCAAAAATCTTTAATTTGTTTACACAAGACCCTACATTTAAATACCCTTCCCCTTCTCTTCGGCTAAACTCACGATATAATGCACGAAAAATAAATAATTCACGAAATAACGTTCTCGCAAGATTATTTGCTTAAATAGGGCGAAATCAACAGTGTGGCCGTAGGTCGCCATGCCTTTCGGGCGACCTACGACGTGGCTTCCGACGTGGCTTCCGATGAGGGTCGTGTGCATGGGAATGATCGTGTGCATGGGACATGCACAACCCAACCATAGGTCGCCATGCACTCCCAGTGACCTCTTAGGTCGCCATGCACGCCCGACGACATCCCCTGCTGCATGCTCGCCTGCTCGCGACCTTGTCTTTGGCCCCTACTCCACGTTGCATGGTCGCCTGCTCGCTGCATTATTGCTCGCCTGCTCCCGCTGCTCGCTGCATTATTGCAGCATAATTTTCGCTGCATCATGCAGCAATTATTGCTGCAATCCACGAGAATCAACGGCTCATGATTCTTCAATTATTGGTGCATGGCAGCCGACCCTTTAATATATAGGGGGTATGATATGGGGTTAAGGAAGCATAAGAAAGTAAAGGAGAAGAGTGTCGAGAGAAAGGAAAGGAAGAAGAGGAAGAAGAAGAAAGGGAGTCCGGCAAGCAAACATCGAGGTAAATTTTCATTTTATTTAATTTATATTAGTTTATTATTTTAAATTATTAGTTTGTTAGTTTAGGGTTAGGGTTAGTTTAGGGTTAGGGTAAAAAATTTACTTAATTATTTAGTTAGTTAGTTAGTAGTTAGTTATATATAAAAATATGTAATTAGTTTGTGTTAGTTAAATAGTTAAGTTGCCATATGATTTGTTGAATTTATTTTATATAAAAAATTTAGTTAATTAGTTTTTTAGTAGTGAATTATAATTAAAAAATATTTTATTAGTTTAAGTTATATTAAAGAATAGTTTATTAGTTGAAGTTATATTAAAGAATAGTTTATTAGTTGTTTAAAGAAAATTCACGTTTAAGTTATATTTTAAAAAGTTTAGTTTGTTACTTTATAAGTTTATTATATTATAAGTTATTATATTAATTTTTTTTGGGTTGTAAATTAGTTAGTTAGTTAGTTACTTAACACTAGATTATATTAAATGATTTTTTAAATGTTGTTGTTTAATTTTTTTTACAGATTCATTCCAATGGCTGACCAAATTCTACTGTTGAGACTTGACAATGAACATATTTCAAGTCATTTGGGAATAATGGTGAAAAAATATTTGTTTAATGAATTATAATTAATAAATATTTGAATATTATTTTATGGTGATTGTGATAAATGTTTTGCATTATTTAATTATAGGAGGACGAGCAGCGAGTTCTTCGTCTTCGGCTACATAAAGTGCCCAAGCCACACAGATTGATAGAAGAAAACTTGCAGGAGGCTGGATTTTGGTATGTAACATTTGTGCGAGATTACAAGTTGGTCCCATGTTTGATCAGTGCCTTGATTGAGCGTTGGAGATCAGAAACGCACACGTTTCATTTGTCGTGTGGCGAATGTACGATAACTCTGGAGGATGTGGCATTGCAACTCGGGGTCCAAACAAATGGGATGCCAGTGGTAATGTCACATGAGTTTAATAATGTGACACAACTTTGTAGCTTGTTTCTTGGGAAAACGCCCGTACCACCAGAGTGTAAAGGGTGGCGTGTGAGGTTGTCATGGTTGAAGAATGAATTTCAGCTTCAACCAAATAGTACAGAGCACGAAATTATATATGCAACACGAGCATATATATTACAGTTGATTGGGGGTATTTTAATGCCGGATAAATCCGGTAGTTATGTTCACACTCAATATCTTCTTTTTTTAAGAAATTTTGAGAATAGTAGGCAATATAGCTGGGGATCGGCGATATTGGCGTTCTTGTATCGTGAGATGTGCAAGGCGTCATTAGTCGTGAATGATAATAATACAGCAGAAATCGGTGGATGTCTATTGCTGCTATAGTCATGGGCTTGGCATAGACTTCCGTTTCTGACACCGATTAGTCGGATTGCGGTTGACTTTCTGCTTGCCGGAAGGTAATATGAATTCTCTATTTTAATATAAAATATTAATTATAAAATAAAAATGACCATATTTTTGTTTTGATTGATATACAGATGGAGGCATAAAATTGAAAGCACGGGGTTGGTGCACAACAACATTAAAGAGTTCAGGCTGAAGATCGACATTAAGGCAAAAAATGAGGTATGTATAGTCTGTTATTTTTAATTATTATTTAAATTAACTATATTATTTGATTTAAATAAATTTTATTGTTTTTGTAATTTTACAGTTTAATTGGAGACCATACATGAATGAAGAAATACTTGCGTTGATACCGCACGATATTTTAGATGGGTTTCAATATTGGTGTGCTGTTACACCATTGATCAATTTTGCGTTTGTTGAGATCCAATTTGGGGATAGAGTGTTGAGGCAATTCCACTTCCACCAACCTATTCCGCGGAGTCCATGGGATCATGACCTCCTCCAAATCTTAGATGGTCGTCGTCAGGTGAATTGGGTTGAGACGCATGACCAGCTGCACAGATTTGATGGTCGACGTAAAGAAAATGTTAATTGGGTTGAGAAGCATGCAACCTACATTAATGCTTGGAACAATAGGGCTTCATTCATGGCAACTCTTGACGACATTCAAGACGGCGACTTTAATTTTGAGACTTCGGCTTACCTTGCTTATTTTTTGGATAATGGAAAGCCATTCTTGACAACAATTGTAGAGAGGCGACAATTTTTGAGGTTTAAGAAAAGATTTAGTAAAGCTGAATACTCTCTACCAAGTGGGAGTGGGAGTTCATCTCAACAACCTAAAGCGGAAATGACCGATGTGGATAATAGCGCACCACAACCGTTCGGCGATGCATACATACCAGAGTTTGTGCAGCCTGATGCATCCATCTACTCTCCCATGTTTTCGTCGACGTATGACTTTGAACACATGTCAGTTCAAATGCCCCCAACGAATGAGGAGGATGGGTACCATACTCCTGAGCAATCGCAACAGCCACAACGCATCAGACGTCCGCCCCAACATTATCATTCAACAACACCCCGACATCGGCAACAATTGTAAACTAGTTTGTTATTTGTTACAAATTTAATATTGAAATTAGACTAGTTTTTTCAAACCTTAACAAATTCGACATATTTATAATAAATCATTACTATCAAATCATTACTAAATCATTACTATCAAATCATTAAAAATTAATAATAATTTAATTATTACTAATCATTACTAAATCATTACTATCAAATCATTAAATATTAATAACAATTTCATTATTACTAATCATTACTAAATCATTACTATCAAATCATTAAATATTAATAACAATTTCATTATTACTAATCATTATTAAATCATTACTATCAAATCATTAAAAATTAATAATAATTTCATTATTACTAATCATTACTAAATCATTACTATCAAATCATTAAAAATTAATAATAATTTCATTATTACTAAATCATTACTATCAAATCATTAAATATTAATAACAATTTCATTATTACTAATCATTACTAAATCATTACTATCAAATCATTAAATATTAATAACAATTTCATTATTACTAATCATTACTAAATCATTACTATCAAATCATTAAATATTAATAACAATTTCATTATTACTAATCATTATTAAATCATTACTATCAAATCATTAAAAATTAATAATAATTTCGTTATTACTAAATCATTACTATCAAATCATTAAAAATTAATAATAAATTCATTATTACTAATCATTACTATCAAATTATTAAACATTAATAATAATTTCATTATTACTGATCATTACTATCAAATCATTAAAAATTAATAATAATTTCATTATTACTGATCATTACTATCAAATCATTAAAAATTAATAATAATTTCATTATTACTAATCATTACTAAATCATTAATATCAAATCATTAAATATTAATAATAATTTCATTATTACTAATCATTACTATCAAATCATTAAATATTAATAATAATTTCATCATTACTAATCATTACTAAATCTTATAAATACATAGAAATTCATAGAAATACATATATCATTACTAATGATGAGGTCTATATCTTGGTAAATTATGACAATTGTTTTTTGAATGGCCTTCACCCCTACATAATCCGCATCTCTTTGCTTGACCTCTCTCTCTAGCATGGAAATCCATACTGGTATGAATTCGAGTGGACTCAGGTCGACCCTTCGGACTTCTGCGAAGCATTGGATTTGGTAGCCATTCATCATGATCTTTTTTGGGTCAATATGATTCATCCGGGATATGTCTGAATGCATAGCTGTAGACATTTAATATCCTACGTAGGTGGAAGCATTCATCAACATAAGTGTATGCGCTTACACCAGCATACATACATGCAGCGACTGCATGAGCACATGGATATTTCCATGCCTGAAAACGAACACAATCACACCATTTGTGTCGTAAATCAACTCTAAATGTTTGGTCTTCTCCTCCGACGTTACGGCGTATGCACGACACGACAAAAGTATGACCAACTCGGTCGAAATTATGAACAACCATTGATGTTGCCAATCGCTCATTTGCTTCCATTGATTCCACCACTGTAGGAGCCCAAGTTTGACCTCTATTTATGAGACTCTCAATTTCCTTACCTTTGTCCGACCAAACTTTAACCAATCTAAAGTACGTCTCTTTCACCACACTCGCTATTGGGAGATGGCGTGTACCTTTTAGTACCGAATTAATGGCCTCAGCAAGGTTTGTGGTCATATGTCCATATCTCCGACCTTCATCGTATGCTTGCGACCATTTTTCACGCGGTATTTTTGAAGCCCACTTCCAAACACGCTGATCATCGTAAAATACCTTCAAATTCTCCAATCTCTTGTCAAATTTTGGTCGACGTAGTTCGTATCTTGTTCCATAATATATTTTGTTAAACCGCAATTAAAAAAACCATGTAAAAAATGCACAAATATATTAAATAAAACTTACCCATGCTGACTATCTAGCTACAAATATATGCGTTATGAAACTGGTCGATACTATTCTTGCCAATATGACGGATACAAAATGTCGGATATGCATATGGAGGTATCCAACGACTTCCTGGTCGTTCAATTGCCGCCAAAATACTCGTTCCTCTATCGGATATCAAGCAAACTCCATCTTCACGAACGATATATTGACGTAGATTGGTCAGAAAGAAATCCCAAGCCTCTGTTGTCTCTCCCTCAACAATGGCGAATGCAATTGGGAAGATATTTCGCTTACCATCTTGAGCAACTGTCATCAAAAGTACATGCCTATATTGACCATATAGCCACGTACCATCTACTTGGATCATACGTTTGCAAAATGGAAATCCTTCAATACATGCCTTGAATGCCCAAAATAGTCTATGAAATATTTTTTTCCCTCGCAGAAGTTGACCTTCTTCGTCATATGCGGGCATGGTTTGAGACTTCACTATGGTTCCTGGGATAAATCGCTTCATTGCTTGTAGCAAATGTGGTAGCTCATTGTACGATGTATCCCAATCTCCATACGTCAGCTTCATTGCCTTCATATTCGCATTCCACACCTTGCCATATTTTACTTGATATCCAAATTGGCTTCGAATAGATGCAGCTAACACTGAACAAGATATCCTTGGATCCTTTTCAACAATCACCTTCACGTATTCACATATTACATCGGAGTCCAATAGTCGGTGGTCTTGTTCGATGGAGTTTCGCAAACATGTGTGCGGACCATTGTACCTCGTGATGACCCAAACATCGTGCCTTTGATTTTTCGACACTCTGATCTTCCACTTGCACTCTGGGCCATATTTTACACACTTCGCGTATAGGGTTTTCTGGTTAGACTCTGCAACATGGACATCAACATGGCATTTGATGAAGTACTCTTTAATCGCCAACGTAGCTTCATTTTTTTCCTCTGAATTGCACCCCAACTGAAAATTCACCAGAATTATCGAATGATTCAGTCATTTGGTATGGAGGTAAATGTGGCATGTCTGGGAATTCAGGTGCCCTCATCGCATCATAGTCTATCTCGTACATGTGAGGAGTAGCTTCATACGGTGCCGGAACTTCATCAATTGCACCTCCACCAAAAATATTTTCGTCGTCGCCCAAAATGGGTTCTTCGGTTTCTTCATCTTCGCTTGAATCATCGTGAATTTCTCCCCATCGATTTTCAACGTCAATATCAACAACCAATTTCGGTATATTTCTCGTCTCATACTCTGCTGTTGCAGATGTCCCCCCGACTTCATTTACACTTTCCAATAGTGCCATAAAACTATTTGGGAACCTGTATGTCGGCTCCTCAAACAGACTATATAAAGCCATTTCAGATGGATTTTGAGCAACACCTCTTGATGACCCAGGAACATCACATATGTTACGCACATCAACAAATAACTCAATAACTGCTATATTGGTTGACTCATGTAATCCAACCATTATTCCAATATCATCATCTTCTTCAAGTGGAACTGCAGCATATCTGATTGGGTTGGGGCATATCATAAACCTATACCTCAAACCATCAACTGCAACTCGAATTTTTCTTTCTATCTTATGCTTCATTTCTATAAATGTGATGTCTTTTTTTAACATCATATTTATTGGTTTTTCAGTCTGAAAAATTACCCCGACCTCATTTTTCATAATCTGTCCATTATAATGGACAATCGTGAAAAAGTTGTTGCTCATTTTCTCTACAAATAAAAAAATAAATTAATTTAGATTAAAATATTAGATAAGATAATTTCATAAAACATTAATTCATTAAATATAATATAATATACTATTATATTAATGATCAAATAAAATTTGTTATTTAACTTGATTAATTGATTGATTACTAATATTATTAATAATGATTTAATAATTATTATTAATCTATTGATTTGATATTTAATGATTTAATAATAATATGATTGGGTCATAATTACTAATAATTATTTATTATAAATATTTAATGATTTAGATTTGATACTAATCATTTAGTAATTATTACTAATAATCATGATTACTTTGATAATATTTTTTATTTTTTAAAAATATCAAACAAATTTGTTAGGCAAAATATCGTGATAATGCGTTGGCCGGATTATTTCATTCAATTAATTTTTACTCCTTACTAATTTACACATACAATATAAATAAAACAAAATATTTTTTTAAAACAACACTAAATATTTTTAAACACAATATTTTTTTAAACAAAAATTATCTCACACAAATTAGTTTATATAATCTAATATAAACTTACTATCTAACTAATTTACACATACACAACAACAAAAAATGGACAACAAAAAATAATAAATTACTCACGTATTTATGCCTTCCTCCTTTCATTTCTTTTCCTTCTTTGTTTCTTTATTCGAATCAATTTCAACATGGGCAAATGTTGTGGAATAATGCCCTGTATGTGTAAACTGTTTAATTTATTTAAACAACAATAGCTCCCACAAATTAATTTTATATAGTCTAATATATTGTAATATAACTTAAACTAATAAGCTATTTCTTTATTATAATATAACTTAGTTAAAATAACACACTAATTAATTTTTTTATAATATAACTTCAACTTCAATGAACAATCTAATATATGTTTAAAGACACTAACAAATTAATTAATATTTTTTTATATTTAATAACTTAAACTAATAAACTAATCAACTAATTTTTTATATAATATAATATATAACTTAAACTAACAAACTAATAATTTATACTAACAAACTAATTAACTAGATTTTAGTTTTACCCTAAACCCTAAACTAACAAACTAATAATTTCATATAATAAACTAAATTAAACAATAAAAAATCACCTCACAAACTATGTTTGATCCTTTATCTTATTTTCTTCTTCTTCCTTTTCTTTCTCTCGGCAAAGTTTATATGTGCTTATGCTTATGCTCCTGGTTCTGCTTCTGCTTCTACCCTAAACCCCATATCATTTATATAAAGCAAAAAATCGTTGTACAGAGTCATTAAAATTTGACCATTGAATAAAATAATATTAGGATTGAATCGTATAACTATTGAGCATTGAAAGTCTTCAATTGAACATCAATATTTGCTGCATTTAACAGCTAAATTAACGCTGCAATCATACAGCTATGGATGCAACGCATGCAGCTACGGATGCAGGAATCTCCCAGCTAGCTATGGATGCAACGCATGCATGAGTGATAGGGTTAAAGCTTGGTCGCGATGCAGGAATCTCCCAGCTATGGATGCATGATGATGCAGACCTACCATGTCGACCTACCATGTCGCCGGGACTCCATGGCGACCTACCATGTCGCCGGGACTCCATGGCGACCTACCATGTCGTCGGCCATGGCAACCTACGATAGAACCAATCCTTGGTCGCCCCAAGTGCCCCATGCATGAACCGATCCTTGTTCATCCTTGGTGCATGGCCCATGCAGAGGTTTGCCGAGATCAGACCACGTGAACAAAGCGCAGCGCGACCTATCCCATGCCTCGTGCATGGCCTATGCATAGCACCAAAGCAGCATCAACGGGTAACAGCGGGCAAAGAACCAAAGCAGAGGGCAAAGAATGTTGGACGCCGGGCATGCATGGCGACCTTATAGGACGCCGGGCGTGCATGGCGACCTTATAGGACGCCGGGCGTGCATGGCGACCTATAAGGACGCCGGGCGTGCATGGCGACCTATAAGGACGCCGGGCGTGCATGGCGACTTATGTTGTCACTGTAGAATTTACCCCATTCGAGCAATTAATCTGGTCAGTGCATCATCTCGTAAAATATTTTTTTTGAATGCATTATGTCGTGAGTTTTGCCCTTCTCTTCTATCCTTCCCTTTTCCCCTCTTCTCTTACTTTCTAGTATCAACTTAAAACTAGGGTTCTTTCTTAATTTCTACTCTCATTTTGTTTTTTTTTTCTTTTATATTTGGTTGAGTCTAATTAACCCAATGTTCTTAACTGAAGAAGCTGCTCAATTCCATTATCCGGTTCACGAAACCAATTTTACACCCGAAGAACTTCAAGAGTTATTATTATTTTTCGAATCCGAAGAACCAGTTAGTTCAAACTCCGGTTCGAAAAGTTCGAGTCGGGTGATATATACACCGGATGAGAGAAAACAAAGGCGTAAGATATCAAACCGGGAGTCAGCCATGCGGTGTCGTTGGAGAAAAAAAGGCACTTAGAGAACCTCACGGACCAAGTGAACCGGTTGAACATAGAGAACCGACAGCTTAAAAACCAGCTAAGTTTAGTTATTAATCAGTATCACGTCGTATGGCTAGAAAATGAACGGTTTAGATCTGAACTCCATGCTCTTTGGGCGAACCTATTGGATCTATACTGGTTTTTAGCCGCCATGCAATGCAATCACGTTAACAGCCGACAATCTTATCAAGTTTTAACTTCAACTAAATCCACGAATTAAGCCGTAATTAAATGCATTAAACTATGGACTTCATGAAGATGAAAATTAGAGCTTAATTTATCTCTCTTTCTGTTCTATACATATATATATTAGACAACATTGGTCAAAAAAGATGATGGTTTCGATAAACTCCACGTTTATTGTCTTGTAAAAAAAGGTAGTTTTTTTTATTATCTTTTTAGCCGCTAGCTTTTGCATGTTTCTAGCTAGTTAGGGTTAAAAGAGAAAAAGGAATTTTGTGTATGTGTCTTGGTAGTTTGTGTAGTTGGTTTCGTATTGCATATGTATATAATTTAAATCATGTTAGAATTGAGGTTATGATCTTTTATATTGAATAATTAATTAGCATATTTGTATTTTAGTCATCAAATTCTTTTTTATTTCTCAATTAACTATAGAAAAACACTCATTTATATCATGTATAATAAAAAAATATTTTATCAGCCGTGTTTTTTATATGGCATATCATATCTAACAAGTTCGAATTGTTAAATTATAAAATAAATAATGTGTTAACTCATCTGTGTTTTTAATGGGTTAAATTTTTTAAAAATATATCTTCAAAATTGCGGAGAATGAATTGGGAAGGTTCTTACCTGAGTTGATTCGCTACTGTGAACGATGGAGAGGTATTTCGAAAACAACTGAAGCTTTTTCTCCTTCAAGTTTCGCAACGGTGACTACGACAATAAACACTTTCCAAACGTGAATATTGTTACTAAAAGTAACTGCCAAGTTGAACAGGAGAAAAAGTTTATTAGTTTGTCAATACTGTGATAAAAGTTTTTTACTTTGCTAAAATAACATAGGTTTTGGGTCGGTGTTCTTCCTGTTCAACTTGGCAGTTACTTTTAGTAACAATATTCACGTTTGGAAAGTGTTTAACATATTGAATTACGACTGTATGAGTATGAAATATAATCTTTCGATATGCATAACAGCAATAAAAATACTTATGTTAATCATATATATATATATATATATATATATCCAATTTATTGTTTTTTTTGAGTTGAGTATCAAATACCTCGCTTCGGCTCGTTAAAAATTCAAGTCGAGTTCATTCAATTTGAGAGTTGACTGAGCTTTGACTGAATTGATATCGAATAACTCACAATCTATCTCATTTAATTTACATCCCTATTCGAGACAATCACTTAAACAATAGATAATATTAGGGATGAGCAAAACTCGACTTGACTTGAAAAATCAGTTTTTTTCGACTACACTTGATTAAAAAAACTTGACTTGAAATGACTTTGAGTTGTAATTTCATAAAGTCGAATCGAGCCGAAAAAATTTCAAATTCAAGTCGAGTTATAAAATACAACTCAAATAACTCAATTTTTTTTTATATAATTAGTGGATTGTTTTTCAAGATCGAGTTGTGTACCTCGACTCTATATGATATATATGATATATATATATATCACATATAAAAAAATATGAAAAAAAATATATGTATTGTATATAGTTATAAAAAATCATTTAAATCGGAATCAAATAATATCATAATATTATAAATATTTATATTGAAATTTAAACATAGATTCAAAAACTCGATTCGACTTAACTCAACTCGAATTTTATAAATTGGAGTCGACTTTAAAATATTTCAAATCAAATTTAAATTATAAAATAAGACTCGTTAACTTGAATAACTCAAAATTATTTTACTCGACTCGACTTTATTCGATCGAAGGATAATTCCTAAATAATATAAGCAAAAGGTTGAAGAAGATGCTTAAGCCGAAAGATAAGAAAGGTTGCCTCTTCATTATTGTGATTGAAGTAGGCAAAGGTCCCTCCAATGATGGTTTCTTCTCAAACCCCACATATTATAATATTAGCCTAAGGCGAAACCAACGTACATTTTAATCTTATATTAATTAATTTTATTCAAATTTATCTGGGGTGGTTTTTCATAAAAGATTTATTTTTAAAACATTTTTTGATATTAATATTTTTCTAATAAAAGTATCATATCATATTGTCAAGATGTTTCAACCAATTACATAACGGTAATATTTTGTGAAGCACTCTTTGAATGAGTATAAAACCCTCAACAATCTAAAAACTATTCACCAGAGCTTGAATCGCCCAAACAATAAATACTATTTTACATGATAAAAAATAATATTATTCTTTTTAAAGATTTTAAGTTTGAGTAATTATTAAAAATAATGTCATTTTTCTAAAGATTTTAGGTTTTAAGCAATTATTCTTTCTAAAAATTTTGAACAAATACTATTTTATATTCTCCTTTAAATTATTAATATATATATATATATAAATAAAGATAATTGCTAAATCGTTAGTTCTACGTTATAACATTTCTTCTATGGTAATAGTTCATACAAACTAAAATAACAAGTTTTTTTTTTATAACAAAGATTTCCACAAAATTAGTGAGTAGATCGATCTAGCATATTAGCCATGTCTGAATTAAGGAAGTTATAAGCTTACTAAGGGGGGCTGAGTGAGTGTGGGAAAAAAATAAAAACTTTAGTATAATCATTTTTATTTATTCAGAATTTTTTTAATCTATAAATAATGTTTATATATCATGCAGATACAACTATTCTAATTTAAATTTTTTGAAAAGAATAACTCTTATTTTACAATTGAAATCACTAAATAAATTCTAATTTTAATAATTCTAAAATTGTTTAAAATTTAAAATATAATTGAATTAAAAGGTGGGGGGACAAGGCATGTCACACCATCAATGTAGTCCTGTTATTATAAAAAAAATTAATATTTGAATTTAATTTATTTAATTTACATAATTAATATTTTTTTTGAAAAATGACATCGATTAGATTGAAAATTCATAATGTGACATCTTTCCTATTTTCAGACTTGAAATTTAAAATTAAACTTCACGTAATTACTCTTAAAATTTAAAAGAAAAATGATGAAAACAGTGGAACAGAAGATGAAAATAGACTAAAAGATTATGATGGAAGCAGGCAAAAAATCTTTGGAACACTGTGGATGGTACCTTAGAAATTAAAGCAATATAGCCTTGAGTTTTGTCTTTTGACAATTGTTTTTCTCCCACATCTCCTTAAAAACCCAATCTCCTTTGTGTTTCTGGTAGTGTTCAGTCCCAAACTGACAAGTATATCTCGTCTTCTCCGTTTAGTCAACAACCTTCAACTTTAAAACCATAATTCAGATCCTTCAGCTCAACAACACTGTTCTAATGGCGACTACTCAATCATCCAAGCCAGCAGCAATGCAACTCGGTGAACTCCTCAAACAACAACAAGAACCTTTCGTATTAGAGATTTACCTTTCGGAAAAAGGGTGTTTGAGGAAGAAGTTATCATCGGGATCACCCAAGTTTTGCTGCCATGGCAGTTCAGGCAAGTTTTTGAAGATGAACAACAAGGGTATTCCGATTTTCCCTAAAGTATTTAAACTTGTGACATGTAACAAGCTCTTTGCAATCAAAGGGTTGAAGAACAAGAATTCTGATGATGAAAATGGAAAGGTTAGTGCCACTGCAGAGCCGGATAGATTTTCCACCGCTAGCAGCACAACTGTGTATAATTCATGCACAGATAGTGACATAGATGAACCATCGATGATGAAGAAGGTAAAAAAAAGCTTTATAGTTTTATGTTTTATGTGTTACATACAGCAAGAGATTCAAAATTTTGCTACTTATAAAGCTAACAGGCTGCTGCAGATTCCAAGTTTCAATGGAGTTCAAGGCAAAAAAGCCTGTTCTTGAGTGAGCTGATAATGGAGGAATCGATTCTGTCAGCTTCTCTTTGGAATTTACTTCTTCAAGCCACACCAGACAAACCAAGTTGTGTAAGAGAATTACAGGAGGCTGGTGGGTCTAATTCTTTGCCATTTTCGATATCGAAAAGGGTTTTGCAGAAAGCAAAGAGGCTCAAGGAAGACGAAAGGAAAGAGTGTTTAGGGCGTTCAACCCAGGAATGGAACGATTATGAACACCAGAAAAAGGAAGTAGGGCTTGTACTTGGAAACTCCATTGAAGATGAGATTGTAGCTGAAGTTGTAATGGACATGATGTTCAGGTTCCACGGCTAAGATGTGATTTGCTTGTTTCGATCATACATGTCCATTGTTCCTGTCTTAAGTTCAGGTTGATTTCCGTGATAGTAAAGTAGCTAAAAATGTAGAGAATTTGATCCATAATCCTTTTTTGTCAAGTGGAAGATGGCAAGAAATTTATGGTCTCTTTGGGTTTAGCTGGGTATGCAATATACCAATTTAAAAGGAAATTTAGAAATAAAATAGGGTAGAAGTTTCTTGTTAGATAAATTTAGGGAGTAATACTCATTTCAAATAAAAAATTTAAATTATCACTCAAATAATATATTTTTCGGTTACATAGGACGAAAGCACATTCAATTGACTACGTCTCTCCGCAAGCGTTTCTTGTTGGTAGCGCCTTTATCTTATATGATAAGGTGTGCCAAAGCATTACTTCTTGATTGACTTGAGGCATGGATTTCTAACCTATCTCTTATTTAAAATTTTATTTGTAAATTTTTATATTATTTTAATTCGTTTAGTTTCTTAATCAATTTATATTATTTAAATTATTTTGTAATAATTTAATTGTGTGATATTAATTTGATTGAACGTACTGATTTTTAATTTTTATTTTTATTTTTTTCGTATTTAAATGTACTTATTATTTTATAAATTTAATCTATTTAAAAATGTTTTTACAAAATTTATTTTTAAATCATTAATATCTACACTTTTATTTGTTAAATGCTCGAAAGAAATATAATTTTTTACATCAGATTTAAATTTAATTTTGAATAAATTTTCTTATAAAAATAAACACAAGACCTTTAAAAATATAATAAAAATAAATAAACAATGTGAAAAAGAAAAGGCAAGTTACATGGAAATATTTAAGTATTTACTTAAACAATTCTCAAAAGGCCCAATATGGCAGCAGATTGATTGCCCTTACCATTTCTTAGCCCAGAAATCTGTAATAATCCCCAATTTCCCAACCTCGTTTTTAACCCTGTTTTCTTCGAAAGAAATTTCACGCCTTTTCACCTGTTTGGGTACTCGTTACAAGCTTATGCTCTTTTTAGGGTTTTTTATGATTCTCGTGTAAACTGGGGGTTTTTTCAGGCTAATAGCTTTCAATTAGGGTTTCTTTGGTTTCACTCCAATTGGGAATTTCAGGTCTCTTCCACTCTTTATTTTTCAGTGGTTCAGTTTTATTTCTTGTGGTTTGGGGTTAGGGCTTCTACTGCTTTGTCTGCGATAAGGTTTTTTTCCCCTTGCGAAAAATAATGTAATTCACGTTATGTTGTAATTGGGCTTTTTTTATTTGTTATTTGTTTCAGTAGCTAGGGATTTGGGGACTTTTTTTATTTGTTATTTGTTTCAGTAGCTAGGGATTTGGGGACTAGGGTTTTAGCCGAGCATGGAATGTGATAAAGGCAAACTATTCGTTGGAGGCATATCTCGGGAGACAACTGAAGCTATTCTCAATGACCATTTCGGAAAATACGGCACTATATTGAGCTCAGTTGTAGCTAAAGACAGGAACACCAAAAGCCCTCGTGGTTTTGCCTTTGTTTTGTTCTCTGAATCTTCCTCAGCTGATAAAGCTCTTCAAGACACCCATGTTATTCTCGGGAGAACGGTCAGTTCAAAGCTCTTTTGTCTCACTAAGTCATTTCATACTCTATTTTCTTACTGTTAGAAATTGATGAATTGTACATGGAATGAAGTTTAAGGTTTTAAATTTGTTTGAGAAATGATAGCTTGCAGGTTTTTGTTGTTGTTTAATGTATGGTTTATGAATGAGTTTTTCTAGGTAGAAGTGAAAAAAGCTATACCCCGAAGCGAACAACACCAGAGCCAACAACAGCAGGAGCAACTACACCACTATCCAAATCAACAACAGAATAGTGGGTCCAGTACGAATGGTAGTGATGCTGCTGACAGTAACAATAGCTTTAGGACTAAGAAAATTTTCGTAGGGGGGCTATCTGCTACTTTGACTGAGGAAGAGTTTAAGAATTACTTTGAAAGATTTGGTAGAATAACAGACGTTGTTGTGATGCATGACAGCATGACTAACCGGCCTAGGGGATTTGGGTTTGTTACTTTTGACTCGGAGGAGTCGGTGGAGAATGTTATGCAGAAGAATTTCCACGAGGTGAATAATAGGCTTGTAGAAGTCAAGCGTGCAGTGCCAAAAGAGGGAAGTAATGGTCGTTACGGTAATCAAAACTTGAAGCCCGGTGCTGCATGGGGATCTCCTTATAATGGTTTTCAGGCTGTTGAGTTCACTTCAAATGGTTCTGGATACGGAATATTTCCTGGCTATGCTCCTCTTCATGCGCATAATCCGGTTGGGGATTATTTATATGGAACAGGTGTTTATGGCTCTGGGTACCCTATGGTAGGGTATGGTAGGATAGGTTATGGTGTCACTACAGCTACTCCTAGAGGCCCTTTATATGCCACCCCTGTAATGGTTGGACCTAGAGTTTACCCGCTGCCTTATGGCAATCCATCCATCTACCCTGCTTATATGAACGCCGGGGTTGGTCTCATGGGTACAGCTGCAGGTGGGTTCAATGGGATCATTGGAAATGTAAGTGATGGGAAATGGAATCAGGTTCCGGGTGGAAATGGTGATATGCCTGCAAACGATATTCAACCTCAGATTGAAGCAGTAAACAATGGTACTGATAGTTCTGGTCTAAAAGAGCATAGTGGTGGTGCTTCTGCTGAACAGGATCAGAAAATGGTTGATGGGAAACTTAAGCCTTCACATGTAGATGTTTCTAGATGATTAATTGACTCTGTTTAGGCTTCAAAGGGTTAGTAAATTCTTTAACTGACCAGCTTAGGGAAATTTAACCTTCAATGTTCAGTGCCCCTTGTAGGCACAATCTGTGTCATAAACATGCTGCATGTATCTTATTTAGTGTTATCATTTGTGGGTACAGAATTCAGCATTATGTAACATAATTGCATCTGGTTTCCACTTCCATTGTCCATTTCACGTCTCTGTCTGGTAATGTTAATAATGAAACAATGGCTTTTATATGATTCTGGGGTTTCTATTGGTATTGTTGGAGTTGCTTATGCAGAGAAATTCCAGGAGAAATTACACTTTATGGTAAGGACTTTTAGATTTTGCTGAAAAGGTTGATTATGCTGAGCAGTTACACTATGATCTTTGATTAGATTTGAATGCGTGGTTGATTATGATTACATTACTATATTTTGATAATTTTATGCATTTAATTGTTCCTTGGTTTCAAATTCTATCACTCACACAGGAGAGATTTGGTCGGTTTGATCTTATTGTTAAAACTATCTTAGTGAGAAAAAAGAGAGGATAAACTACTTTTTTGTCACTCAATTTTGTATGTGTTTCTGTTTTGGCCATCCAAGTTTTCTGTTTCATCTACAAAATTTTGAATTTCATTCACTGATTGCTCGATAAGTGTAACGGTAGCTTTTAATTTCTAAAATTTTCTTGGAACTTTAACCTTGTTTTTGGAATCCTTCAATTCCGTCGTTACTTATGGCGCAGGATTGCTTTCCCTCGCTACTTCTGGTGCAGATCTTTGACTCTTGGACTTTTCAGAGATGCCTTGTATTAAAAGAAAATTAGTATTTTGAGTAAAAATCCACTTTGTTATTCACCCTAACCTCGACCTAGAACATGAATATTTTTGGGTTACAAGAAATCGTTTGTTGTGGGAATGTGGTTTGTAAAACACCTTGGACAGGTTGTCTTTGCTGCAGATCTTTCGGTTTAAAAGATGTCCTAGTATGGTTGAGGGAGGAGCTAATGTCCCAGCTATAAATTGGTTGAGCCACCCTTCCTCTGCTCCTGGGCTATGACCCCACGACGGCTCTCGAATCAGACACCCCCATGTGCAGCTACCTAAGGTCGTTCTTTAATATAGATAATTTCAATGCACAGATAGATTAATAACCGAGGATAATACTAGAGGTATATCGAAATACATTGCTAATATGACACTTAGAAATACACCATTAAATAAATTATTTTTAATAAAATAATATTAAAAATTTTAAGGAGATTAATCTTTATAAAAGTTTAGTTTTAATTCTAATATAATTATGCTTAAATCGTTCATTTATTTATTATTAAAAAAATCATGATTAATGGACACTGGACGACATTGGGAGGGACAATGCCAATGGATGACGCAAAGACGGACAAAGGGGTGCAAGAAAGTTATAAAACATATCATTTCTTCCCAATGTCCTACTGTGTCCATTAATCATGATTTTTTAATAAATAAATAAATAATTTAAGTATAATTATTTCGATGTGCGACGTTTATTATTGACTCATCCAATAATCAAAATATATTTAAACAAAACCAGTTTGTAGTGTATAAACAACAATAAAATATTAGTTAAAACTAAAAAATTATGTTATTTTTATGCGTATTGTGTTATTTATACTTTTCTGTTTTTATATTTATTAAGGGTAAACTACACGGATGATTTTTATATTTTCGGTCCTTTCGATTTTGATCACCAGTTCGATTAAGAAATATATAAAAAAAATCTACATGTTTTCTTCTTCTTCTTATATATATATATAAGCGACCATCCGTGTAATTTACCCATTTATTAAACATTTGAAAAAAAATTGTCCAATTTCCCATTAGAGAATTTTGTAAGATCCAAACGTAATTAGTATGATGATTTTGGGCCATAAAGGGGTAGTTTCCTTACCAAAGACTTGCATATTTTCAACTTCCCTGAATTTGTACCATGCCCTACATATTTCTAATGTTATTTACATTAAAAATCATGACATAAATTACGAACAAATACAACATGAGAATCTACAACAACACTTTTAAATCAGATCGTGACTGAATGTTTCAACAACAATTTTTTTCTTCAAAAAGAATTTGATAAAAGCAAAAGGAAAAAAATGGGAAAAGCTTTATATATATACCGAGAAAGTATCATTATTTTCAAGTGTGTCTATAATGTCCAAATCCAGGCAATTCTTCCACGGTTTCACCACAATCTTCTTTACGTATTGAGCAGAATCAGATTCGGACTCGGCGAAAAGCGCCCTCAGCGATGTTGGCTGTGTTTTCCTACAAACTTCCTAATCTGTACTTTTAAAGGACCTGTTCTCCAATCAAGTCCAGACCAACCAGAAGAAACGATATCCCTTGAAATAGTAAGAAATAGAAACGGATACCCTGTGCTGATAGGAGGCTCCTTGCTGAAGCTGTTAGGAGGAGGAGTGCAAGAGCTAGCTCCTTCCTATATATCCTATTATGCATCTTTTTCTACCCTTTTCTTCTTGTTTGAGTTTTCAGTTCGTTGAGATTGGGTTCTGATCCCCCACGCTGATGTTTCGGTTGTTTCTCAACCAAGGAGATGAGATCACCCTCGGATGAATGACCGGATTTCTTCATAACGACCCACTCGTGCGCACTGCTGAGTTGGAAAATGCCAGAGATCGTAGCGTTAAATTTGGTCACTGACATTGTGTTCTCAAAAAGAAGGTATGGAACAATGAATGGGAAAGATTTTGGAGCTGGAAGGATGTTGAAGAATGACATTGTAGCAGGGATGTAGCAGACGACCCATGTCGGAAGCTCAGCCTCGGGAACGAACATGGTAATCGGGAGAATTATGCAGAAAAGAGTAAAGGAATAAAACGGCAGGATCAGTTTTCGGAGCAGAAAGAACAGAAAGATCATATTGAATTTCTTCCATACACTAATCTGTACCAATTGAATTACAACCAAACACAACACAGAAACACTTGGCTTAGTTACCTTAAAATGGGGTACGATCCGCTTGAGAAAATCTGGCAGACTTAAGATTACCAGCTTAACAAATTCATAATCTTTAACATAGCTACAACTCATGGCAGACTTAAGATTACCAGCTTTGTAACCATCTCTAATCACACGCTGTCGATACAAAATACGAGCACCTTGTTGTTGCCATTTATGAACCTCTTCTTTAATAAGCAACTGAGTGGTCGGATCATCGGAATCATCCAAAACTTGAATCAAAATTTTCGACTTGGGCCAGTCTAAGTTACACGCTGCAGCTATGGACTGCTGGTAAACCTGCAAAATCACAGATTTACCCCTTAACCAAATTCTAATTGACTCCCTGAGGCAAGCAATAATATCAGTAGTCGAGCACTTCCTATTCTGAAAAATTCTATGGTTTCGCTCTCTCCAAATCAAAGAAATGAACCCATTCCAAGTCAATTTCAGCACAAAGGATAGCAGAGACTTCCCCTTGAACCTGCAATCCAAACAAGTTATAAGTCCCAACTCATAGCATCTCTAGCCCGGTGACACAAACGAAGAATCGTTTCCCAATCCACCCTAGAAAAATCGCATTGGAAGAATAGGTGGTCACGGGATTCCAATTCCTTCCTGCAAAGAACACAGAATTCATCCACATGTAAGCCAAATTCAATGAGCCTACACTTGGTAGGCAGTCTGTCCAACACCGCCATCCAAGCTATGATCGAGTTCTTTGGAATGTGACCGGAATGTCACACAAGCCTTTCCCAAGGAACCTTTTTCCTTCCTTAATCTAACATCTCCCCAAATCTGCGGAACCGAAATAAGGGAGGGACCTAACAGCCCCTGAATGGAAGCAACCTTGTCCTTATAGCGCAACAAGCTCCTCTAAGTCCAGTTACACCCTTGAGTCCTCCCAACCTGCCAAAAGGACTCACTCTTAAGCACATACAAATAAACCCAAGCTATCCAAATCTACCCCTCATTCAAATTAGTGTAGTTAATGTAGTATTAAAATATTGAGGGTTAATTTTTGAAAATTAGGATCAAATTAAAATAAAGACTAAAAGTAAAGGCTAAATTTGCTATTATGCTACTTTTATTAACGCACAATTTTGTTTTAAAGGGGTTTTGTATGTAATTAATGGAATACACATGCAAAATGTAAAGACCTCACAAAAAACCTTCGTAACCTAATTGTAGGGAAAAAAATGCACATTGTCATTGTCAAACTTACAATCGATCAAAGCGCACAACCATATCAGACAATACAGACATCCAGAACTACGCACACAACTAGGTCCTTAAAATGTTCAACGAACTGTTCGTGAACTGTTCGGCGAGAAATTCGTTAATGTTCGTCTATTTATTAAACGAACGAACATGAACAAGATTTTTTATTTGTTTAATTAAATGAACGAACATGAACAAAGAGCTTGTTCGTTCATTTATGTTCGTGAACGTTCGTTAATATGTTTGTTT
This sequence comes from Hibiscus syriacus, assembly GCF_006381635.1. Taxonomy (NCBI): domain Eukaryota; kingdom Viridiplantae; phylum Streptophyta; class Magnoliopsida; order Malvales; family Malvaceae; genus Hibiscus; species Hibiscus syriacus. Next base: position 599,741 of record NW_024063079.1, read on the forward strand.
TTTTATGTTTAGCTCAATCTCTCTAAACCCATTTAAAATATTAAAGCTCAATAAGTTCTAATCCGATACCCATAAATATTTTAAAATTCAATTAATTTTAAATAAAAATAAAAAAACTCAAAACAATTAAATAAAAAATAATCTTAAAATTGTTAAGAAAGAAAAAATATATTTTCATTTATTTTCATTTACGTTAATTAATGTTCATTTATTGTGTTTGTTTACGTTTTTTCATTTGTGTTCGTTTACGTTCGTTTACA